>NW_026057577.1:60112465-60473443 GCF_023721935.1 Panthera uncia
AGAAAGAAAGAAAGAAAGAAAGAAAGAAAGAAAGAAAGAAAGAAAGAGGAGGGGCGCCTGGGTGGCGCAGTCGGTTAAGCGTCCGACTTCAGCCAGGTCACGATCTCGCGGTCCGTGAGTTCGAGCCCCGCGTCAGTCTCTGGGCTGATGGCTCGGAGCCTGGAGCCTGTTTCCGATTCTGTGTCTCCCTCTCTCTCTGCCCCTCCCCAGTTCATGCTCTGTCTCTCTCTGTCCCAAAAATAAAATAAAAAACGTTGAAAAAAAAAATTAAAAAAAAAAAGAAAGAGGAAAGATATTAGCTAGTTCGTTCTTATTCTTCTGATAATATGGTAGGGACATTTCCACTGATCAAGCAGTAGTCTTTTCAAATTCTCAAGTAGCAATAACAGTGTTTGTTAAACAAACTGACCTATAACCTTGGTCTTCTAATACAAGTGGCGAATTATATATATATATTTGCTTTCTTTAAAAATGAAATGATACTCTCATATTCACTTGGTTACTTACTTATAAACATAAAATCTCTATTCTCAATTCATGTCTAAACTATTTAAAATAGTCTTTCTACACAACAGGTTTTTACAGAAATTGTTAATGCATCAGAAAGTCTGTTTTGAAACTAGAGCTTACTAATGTGACTAATGCTAAAATCTATAGAAGTAAGCACTATGAGAAAATTCAAACTACACAAAGTTTTTTCTCCATCTCCAATTTAAAATATACATTTTTATGTACAACCCTTATATAGATATATGTACACAAAACTGATAAGACAAATTCAACTGGAAAATATATTTACTGATGCCAAAGTATCTACAATTATAGAATATTAAAATGACAGATAACAGGTAGCATTCACATTTGCAAGCACTGCAAACAATTAATTCTATTTTACTTTCTCTGAAAAGCATCCTACTGCTCCGATTAGTCTATTCCCTGGCATTCTATCTTCAACTCAAGATTACACCAGCTTGCTGGGGGTAATGGATGATACCTCGCAATAGCCTATATGCTCTTCTCACAGGCACCAGCAGAGCTGTTTTCTTTGTTCCTCGGCAGGGATGAACAGTTTATAATAGCCAACACTTCACTCCCAGCAGCATTTCTTTGGCCTCCCGACTTCTCGCTCTAACTACAGCATCATCTCTTCCTTTCCCTTTAGAGCAAAACTCAATGTTGGGCACACTTGCTGTCTCCCCTTTCTGTCTTCCCACTTTATCCTGAATCTACTTTTATCAGGCTTTCATGCTCATCACTACACTGAAACTGGCCTTATCAAGGCCACAAATTATCTCCTTGTTAAAATTCAATGGTCAATTGTCAGTCTTCAACTAATTTAAACTATCAGTAGCATTTGGACAGCTGAATATTCCTCCCCTTGAAACATTTTCTCCATGTGGCTTCCAGGATACCACATTACCTGGTTTTCTCATCTCTTGGACTTCTCCTTCTCATTTTTCTTCACTGCTCCCTCCTCATCTCCCTGGCTTCTTGACATTAGAGTGCACTAGTTCCATTGTAGACCTTCTGGTCTCCATCTATACTATCTTGGTGTTCTCTTCCAGGCTCAGAGCTCTAAATATTATCCACATGCTAATAACTCCTAAATGACTCTAGCCCAAGCCTGAACCATAAAACTGCAGACTGATATTCTGTTCCCTACTCAACATCTCCTGAATCTCCTAATAGCCATCTTAGTCTTAACAAGTTCAAAATTAAGTTTCAGTATTCTCCCTCATACCTCCTCTTGAAATTTGATTTACATCAGTAAATGTCAACTCCATTCTTCCATATGAGTAGGTCAAAAGCCTTGTAGTCACCCTTGTAGTCTTTTTCTCTCACAACACATATCCAAACCATCACCAGTATCTGTTGGCTCAAGCTTGAAAATATATCTGGAATCCAACCACTTCTCACCACTCTTACTACCTTAGTCCAGAACATAGCAATCTCCCTGTAGTCTCCCCATTTCCCCCCTTCCCTCCTATAGACTAATCTCAACAGAGCAGCCAGAATAAGACTGTTAAAACCCTCCACTCAGAGTAAAGCCCAAAATTCCTATAATGACCTTTTATGTCTGACCACCTTATCCAAAACTTTGGCAATAATGCCCATTTTCCTTTTAGGTTTCATTTTTCTCCCTCATTATCACAATCTAATATATCATATTTAAAAAAAAATAATTATTTTGTTACCGTTTCCTTTAATAGACTTTAAGTTCTATGCGGACAGGGATTTCTATTTATCTTTTCTTTTCTTTCTTTCTTTCTTTTTTTTTTTTTTTTTTTAATTCATAAGGGCACAGGTGGCCCAAGGCCAGGGCTCTGCAGCTGGCCCTGGTACAGCACTCAGCCTCACAAGCCCCAGTCCTGTCTCTAGGAGCCCACCTCTCACTGAGCTGTGTACCTGCAGCCTCAGTCCCTCATCCTTCACCCCTGCCACCAACTTCCTTGAGTTGTAGTAAATGTTTGCTGCTATATGTCATCAGCCATCTTTGCCAGTAGTTCTCAAATTTTAGTTTGTAAGACTCATCTGTTCAAAACAAACAGCAACAAAACCACAAAAGATTTCCAGCTCCACTTCTCCCCATCCCCAAGGATTCTGACAAACTGGAAGCTGGGGAGGCTCCAGGACTCTCTTGTGAGTACTACAAAGAACACACTTGGAAGAACATTGTTCTTAGTCTTTACCTTTTAGGTTTCTTACAAGCTATCTAGTGGTGACCATTTTCAGATGGAACAGGAGTGGGCAATTTTGGCTTATCCACTAAATGTGGCCCACCACTTGTTTTTGTAGATAAAGTTTCCCTGAACAGTTTCGCTACACAGTGTCCATGGCTGCTTTTTACCTTACAAGGACACTACAACAACAGAGCTAAGTAGTTGTGACTTCGAAGCCTCCAAAGGCTAAAATATTTACTATCTGGCTTTTTACAGAAAAAATCTTTCAACTCCTCATATAGCGATACATTATTTCAGAACACCACCTAGTGAGAAGCTACCTTTTAAAAAGGCTGAAGGCATCCTAATGTATAGTTAAGACAAATCTATCCCACCCATAGAGGGGATTTATAATATATTTAATAACCTATTCTTATCTTTAATTCCCCAAAGAACGGTGACCATTTTGTTTCTGTAACCAACATTAAATAAAAAACTAAAATTGTTATAAGCTGCCTTTGTATATTTGCAATTTGCTATATATCCTCACCCGCCCCGCCCCCCGCCCCCGCAACACACACCAAAGTAGCTATAATAAAAACTGAAGCACTCCAGGAAGGATTTTCAATAATGAGATCTTTTCAAAAGAAAAATCGTCATCTCAAATTAGCTGAAAAACAGATAAGCTATCACAGATGTAACTTTAAAATATGATATTTTATTGCTTCACACAAAATATCCTGACACCTTTAGCCAGCAGGAGGAGCATTAAAGCGAAAGGAAAACCAACACTGGTCTAGGATAGCCAAGTTAACTTTTTCCTAAATATTCATTTTGGTAAATAAACCCAAACAGTAGGGTTTCTAACAGGAAACAGTTTCATTCCTAACTAGAAACCCATGGATTAACTCTGAAGCCCTGATACACTCTTCTTTGCTCTCTGTTCATCTAGTTACTGCTATAGGATCCTTAGTTGTTTCAAACTGTGATTTAAAAAAAAAGTTTACTGGGTTACTCAAGCTGAGCAGTTTTAATTTGTTCTAATAGTTGAGGCCAGAACAAGTTGCCATTACCTGGTCTATTACCACAACTGCAGGAAAGCATTATCAAAGCCAGCAGCTATTAGACACCTTTATTTTTTTGGGCTCCTTTTATCTTTGTATTCGAGAAAGACTTGTTTTAGTTTTGATGTTTAGAATCTCTGTTCTTTAAAGATTCAAAATTGTGTTTTAAAAATAAAATTAAACTTAATTTTTATGTCTTGACTTTTGGTAAGTAAGCAACCTTCCCACTTCCACGCTCCAAATCCCAGTGTATTTAGTTATGAAAAATACTATTTTTAATATTTGGATTTTTAAACTATATATACTGGAAATGTTAGGTGTTGCAGTTCAGTAAGTCAAGTCTACCTGAGATTTTCAGTACCCTACTGATTCAAACTAAGAAAAGATATACTAATTTTTTGGCTCATTATCTAAGATTAGAGATGCTATCTGTAACTCGTAGGGAGAGGGAAGGGGAGTTTCTCCTGGTTTAGATTATTACCTAAAACTAACTCTGAAACGGCCATGGTCAGGAAGGGTAAGAGGAAAGGAAAATCACTGGGAGTAAAGACAATATGAAGGTTAATGATAAAAGGGAATTGAGAAAGCATGTAGACTATTTAACTTTCTGTATAAATAACAGGGTAAAAAGGGTGCTACTGGTTAGAATAGTTGTATAGAAGTTTGGAACAGCACAGCAGATGAGTGTACTTAGTGTGAAAAAAAGTGTTTTTTAATGTTTATTTATTTTTGAGAGAGAGAGAGCGCAAGTGCAGGAGGGGCAGAGAGAGAGGGAGACACAAAATCCAAAGCAGGCTCCAGTCTCTGAGCTGTCAGCGCAGAGCCCGACAAGGGGCTTGAACTCACGAGTTGTGAGATCATGACCTGAGCTGAAGTCAGGCGCTCAACCGACTGAGCCACCCAGGTGCCCCAAGAGGTATCTTCAAAATACACGACTTATCTCCAGAAATAAATTAAATATCCACCTCAAGAAACATATAACAAGGGCTTGTAAATGTGTTTTTCTTTTCGTTTCTTTTCTTTTTCTTTTCTTTTCTTTTCAGTTTCAAGACCATGAGATTGTTAAATTAAATAATTATTTTTTTTCTGAGTTTTTTATTCATTTTGAAGCTTTTTCTTTTAAAATATCAAGAATATTGTATTACCCTGAGCTTTGTTTTTGTCTTCATTGCTTTATGAATGTCATTTATATTCAGCTTTTTCAGGTCAATAGCAACACCATGGAGAAAAGGGAAGATTTCTTTCTATTTTTCATTCTTCTCATTGCGTTATTATTATGTCAAAGCATTAGGTCAGCTTGCTACAGTGCAGTCTTGCTAAAAATAGAACCTTTGGAAAATATACCCGGAACCAGAAGAGACATCTGCAAACCACCACTAGATGGCAAAGCAGCTTTCCCATTGCTAACATTATGCAGGCAAACAAAATATGACTTACAAACCTGCTGCAACATGTTTTCTACCATATCAGAGTTGCGATCAATTCAGATTTTAAAATATGGACGACCACCTCAGTCTGCAAATAAATTGCTTGGTATCCTTTATCTTCAACAAATATTTATAATCTTATTGATGTCACAGTCTTAAATTTATAACCCAACATCAATATATTATTCGTTTTCAACTGTTTCAGTTAAGAAAACTAAAGATCTAGTGAGTACAGTACTGCAAATTTATCAAGATAAAAATCAAAACAAAACATCACACATGGTAAAAATGAACCAAAGGCTACAGAGTTCAAAATTTACAAGCATATCCCACATTAACTGCATACTTAAAGATATCTACATTAGCACTTATTAAAAGATTATGTTTTTATATAAAAGATAAAGATATGTTTAGTTATAGTGACAAAAAAACAAGATATAGTTTCCTACTTAAAAGTTTTCTTGTGGTAAAGACCAGAAAGGAGGGAAAAATAAAGAATTTTCACCACCCCCCCCCTCAAATTTTCTTGGTTGAAATATAAAATGCCCCTGTCTTCAATGTGGTACACAAGTTATAATAAATTCACAAGAAAGGCTTTCTTGTTACTCAAATCTATAAAATTACAGAACTTCATAAGGTGACAAAGAGTCCAATTCTTTAAACACAAAAGAACAAGAACTTTGTTTTATGCATTTTACTAAACCATTTTGATTGTTATATTTAAGCAAGAAGGAAATCTAATTGGTTCAAGGAACAATCCTACCTATTCAATAAATTGCAGGAATCAAACTTTGCCTGTCTTTTCATAAGAATGCTATGAAAATGAATGAATAGCAGATTGATGCTGTCAATACGTAATTAACATTTCTTAGCATACAATGAAAACTTTGAGTAAGATTCTAGTACAGGGATAGGAGACTCAAAGTAGAGACTCATTCTGAGTGCCTACTATGTGTACCCATACCATGCCACAATAACACATTTTCTTCCACTAAAACTGCTAAATTCTAGTTAGATCAATGGCCGCTTCTATGGTCTTCCCTCTGACCCAGTAGCAAGACTTGCCAATTTAAGAAAGTTGCTGCAGGGGTGCCTAGGTGGCTCAGTTGGTTAAGCATCTGACTTTGGCTCAGATCATGAGCTCACAGTTTTTGGGTTTGAGCCCTGAATCAGGCTTTGTGCTGACAGCTCAGAGCCTGGAGCCTGATTTGGATTCTGTGTCTTCCTCTCTGCCCGTCCCCTGCTTGTGCTCTGTCTTCCTCTCTCTCAAAAATAAATAAACATGAAAAAAAAATTTTAATAATTAAAAAAAAAATAAAGCTGCTCTAAAGTCACTCACCGGTTCCATGGCAGGTCACTTTGAAAATTTATAGGGGTCTGTATACCAATTACTCCTTAGAGAAAAAACTCTAAATAAATATGTATCTTACTTTAAATGGCTTTATTTTACTAAATTGATACTTCCTTTTGCATGACCTATTATTCCAATTAGATTTTACTTAACTGACCTCCAACAAAATAACAGAAGCTCTCCCATTTCAATAAAAATATCAAAGTTGAAGTATGAACCATGTTAATATCTGTCACAAATAAACACTAATCTAAATTTTACGATATCATCACATAGAGAACAACTCAAAACTACTGATGCAGGTGCTTTATGTGCTAATGACAACCTCTTCTTTCCTTAGTTTCATTTTTTTATTACATTTAATAGGCTCAATCCTTTCCTAACCTAGTCCCATTCCAGGTGACCCCAAATAAGTTTTGCATTTCCTCACTAAGAATGAGGATTCAAAACTATTCTTCTCTTACTCTGGATAATTCTTGGAGTTGAATGTCTCTTCGGAATTGAATTAGAAACTGGTATTTGGGCTTGAATTGTGGTTGTCTGCTGTTATTTCTACTCACATAAGGTAGTACTTTTCATTAACAACAAGCATTATGGCCAGGATCACATTGAAGTACTGACCAATCACTGTAGGAAACCAAGGCTGATATTTAGGAAACATTTGAGTAGACTAACTCCATCATTATATGTACCAAAAGATGATAACATCCCATTTCTTTTTTAAAAGTTTGATGGTTTGAGTTATTCATTATTTCAAAGAGGTATTCCTAGGGAGACTGGACATTAACCCCATTGAATGGGGTAAAAGAGTATCTGGGATTAGGTAGAATGGTCTCCCTGGATAAAGGGGAATGACATATACCAAACTCAAACGTATCTAGCTTTTTCTACCTTCTGTCTTTCCTAACTCAGATAAAGACATTGAAACTTTCCAGAGGAACCTCAGAACGATCCTTGAATCTTCCAACCCTTTTTCCTCTAACCCTAATTTTGTTAATCAACTAAAGCCTATCAAACATAACTATGAATTGCTTCTTCCTTTCCAATCTTATTGCCACTACTCTTTGATGGGTCACAAGATCTCTTCCCTGGGCTACCGTACTAGTCAACCAAGTGATACCTTTGCATCCATTCTTTTTAATGAATTCTGTTGCCTTTGTTTACCTTTTAAGTGTTAGTGTTCTGGGATTTCAGTTGCATACTCTCTTACTCTCTCATTCTATAGTTTCTTGCTGGATAATTAATCTACCTCTGTGGACTCAAGTGCCCTTAATATGACTATCTCTAGCCTGGATCACTGCCTTAGGCTTCAAATCTGTATGTTCACTGGTCTAAAAGATATCTCTATCTGGAGGTCCCACAGGAACTTCATCTGTCCCACCTCAAGCCTACTCCTTGTTTTGTGGGCTCTATGTCAGAAAATAAAATCCCCATCTGCCCAGGTTAGAGAAGGAAACCAGGGTATTATTTTTGAATTCTTTTACTCATACCCTTTGCATTTATTTGTCTCTTAAATCTGTTCATCTCTCTTCACACCTATTGCCACTCTCTTAGTCCAGGCCATCATTAAATCCCACCTGGATCACTGTACTAGCCTCCTAAGTAGTCTTCCTACCTTCAGACCTGGCTTCAGAAATCCTGGCCACACTGGAGTGATTTTTCTAAAAGTACAAATATTAACATGCCTCTCTCCTGCTTCAAATCCTCCAATAGTTTATTACTGTCCTTAAAATCAAGTTCAAATTCCTACGTGACCTACAAGCTCCTCTAGGTTCCTCTGGAGCCTCATTACCAGCTACTCTCCCTTTAGCCAATTAAGCTCCATTGTGTTGTTTTTTAATATTTAGTTTCTCTATTTTCCCCTCTGGGCCTTTGGAAACTCTTCTCCCTCTTCCTGGGATATTCCTTCCCTATCTCCTTGTCTCTTTGCCTAACTCATCCTTAGATGCCACTTTGGATTTCATTTACTAATTTGAGAATACTTCCCTGACAATGACCCTCCCAAGATTGGGTTTGATGGCCTCCTAATTTGCTCTAAGAGTACACTCCACTCATTTATTACAGCCATTTTTTTCTATACTCTAAGTGCCTTGTCTCCCTCTCCTTAACCACAATATATGCTTTTTTGAAGGCCTTTATACTTTTGCTTATATTGTTTCCACTTTCTGGAAAATCATTCCTCTGTTTTTTACCCCTGGAAAATGTTTTCTAAACCACTCCCAGGTTCAATTCAGGCAGACTTAACAGCTCTTCTTCTAGGTTATCACAGAACCTTACACTTGAGTCTGTTACAGCACATACCTTGCTATATTACAGTTATTTATTTTTAATAATGCCTCTGGCTAGACAATGAACTTTGGGAAGGTACATATTACCATACTCATTTTTAGATGCTTACCACAGTGCCTGGCATGTAGTAGTTCTTAAGTATGTATCACACTGGAATAATTAAAACAAAGTTAACTCTGTTTCAACTCCTCTTACCAAGAATCAGGCACAAGACAGGTAAGAGAAGGATGGTTCATTTAACAAAACGTGAAAATTAAAATGTATGGGTTTATACATGTTTGTTTTACCCTAGAAGTATTTGGCTTCCTTCCCAACCCACCCCTCTTTTTAAAAGTGCCATTTACTTGTACCCCAATGTTTATAGCAGCACTCTCAACAATAGCTAAATTATGGAAAGAGCCTAAATGTCCATCAACTGATGAATGGATAAAGAAATTGTGGTTTATATACACAATGGAATACTACGTGGCAATGAGAAAGAATGAAATATGGCCTTTTGTAGCAACGTGGATGGAACTGGAGAGTGTGACGTTAAGTGAAATAAGCCATACAGAGAAAGACAGATACCATATGGTTTCACTCTTACGTGGATCCTGAGAAACTTAACAGAAACCCATGGGGGAGGGGAAGGAAAAAAAAAAAAAGAGGTTAGAGTGGGAGAGAGCCAAAGCATAAGAGACTGTTAAAAACTGAGAACAAACTGAGGGTTGATGGGGGGTGGGAGGGCACCTTTTGGGATGAGCACTGGGTGCTGTATGGAAACCAATTTGACAATAAACTTCATATATTGAAAAATAAAATAAAATAAAAGTGCCATTTAGAGAGCTTCTATTAACTCTTATATGTAAATAAACCCTTCTGATTTATTCACTAACTCTAATTCCTCCTTGGCAAAAGAAAGAGAGCATGAGGAAAAAAAATTAAATGAGCTAAAAATATTTTATGAATAATGATCAGTTATGAACTTTAAAAGGTAAATTCTGTGGCAGAAGTCCACAAAGCCTTGATTTGAATCTTGACCCTGTCACTTTCTGACTTCGTGCAAGCCACTTATCTACCAAGCCTTGGTTTTTCCATCTGTGCAATAGGAACAGTAATAATACATACTTCATACCTAAGGTTACGGCGAGAATTAAGAGTTTATATATGTAAAACATTTAGAACAAAGCATAACGTATAGTATGTGGTTAATAAGTGTTAGCTAGTATTATCATCTTAAATGGAGATTGTTTAATTACTAATCAAGAGTTATAATATGCTCCTAGATTATAAGAAATGTAATGATGGTATGGATTAAGTAGCAAATGACTATCAAGGACTGTGAAAATATAAAAACACTAAAGTGACAGATTAGTTTGTAAGTACCTAATGTAATTCATTAACAATATAGCACATTACACTAATTCCCATAATGCCTTCCAATTCTGGTTCTTAACTCCTAAGTTCTTGTTAATTTTCTCAAAGGATGTTATAAAATTAACTATGTAGTAAAAAAAATAATAAACTTCAGAATCTATACTTTTTTGTGTTAGAAAACTGTTAGAATTAAATTGAAATAAAATAAAATTTAAACATGGATGTATTATAATTCTAAAATCATTATCATCATTGCTAAAATAAGTGGTCTTGTTGAAATTCTAAAATACTAGCATTTGTATTTTAAAAATCTGATTTTAAAATGTCACATAATAATATTAATAACAATTCTAGCTTAAAAGCCAAAAAGATGATTATCAAAATATCTCGATATAGCCTGTAATTTGATAAATGAAAAGGTTATGATTTAGCCATATTTTGAAATTACAGCCAAATCTTGATTATCTTTGGTCTGTGGAGATCTGGATGGCTGGAGTAGTTGAAATCTATATATGATTACAGAACTTTATCTTCAGCCTCTTTTCCCATCACATCTTTACCACAGTTAACTTAAGGGGCCAGTTTGCATTTCCACTCTTTCTTTCTTACTTGAACAAGGAAATGTCAAAATAAATAAATGAATAAAAATTTGGCAACAAATAAAAACACAGGAAGGAAGGGCTAATCTATACACTAAATAACCGGTCTCTGAATAATCAAGAGTTGGCTGCACACATTACGTTTACCTTAAGAATCAAAATAGCCTCATTCTCCTTCATATCTTTCAATAAAAACAAACAGGAGTTCCTGTGCCTTAACATTCCTCGTCAGAGTTTCTCTGAGTACCTGAAAGAACCCTGGTGGTACAGGACCTACTGGCATGCCATCTCCTGGGGGAATGTTTCCTAGCACTGGGCTGGGAGCTGCTGCAGCACTCTGCAAAGAATAAAGGAGAAACAAACCTATATCATTACAACGAAGGCACAAAACCAGACTAACGATAACAGATTGTAGGAAGGGAAGCTTTCATTCCCAGGAATAAATATTAGTAATTTCCCCCACTCCAGAGGTAAACAAAGATACAACAGTTAGTTTATATATGACTAAGTTATTTGGCTTAAACAAGTGTTTTAAAACTTTCTGAAATACAGGATTTGAAGAAGATGGTATCTTTCAATGATATATAGAAGGCAAATAATAATATGACAAAAAGATAAAAGTTTAAGTAAATGCTTTATTTAAGGCACAGGCATCTGAAATGACAACATTAATAACAAATATGGAAATATGTTGGTAGTAAGTATGAAAATGGTGGTTACAGAAGTTGGAAAAAAGAACTCTTTTTTAAGATTACGCTTTGCTTTGTCACAGACAAATACAATTAATTTCCTGCTTATAGGTGGTAACATATTATTCAATTTCTGATATGCTATAACTGGCAGCCAAAATAGAATTGTTAGCAAAAACAAAGTGGTGAGGATGAAAAAGTAATTAGGAGACTGAATAAAAGAAAAGAATTCGATTTAGAGAGATTAGTCTCATATAAACAGATTATGAAAAAAAAAACGATTGAAAAACTCAGTCTACTTCACTTACAAATTATTTCATGGCACACTAGAGCTTCATGAAATAGGAGAATGAAAAATTTTGAGTTAGACTCTTTGTAATTAAATATAGGTTTTAGATTTAATTCTTACACAGAACAGTAATACATACCACTATTCTATAATCATGGGTTTTCATTCCTCTACCTGGTTAGACATATTATAAATCCTAAGAACAGTCAAGAGATCAGAAATGTGCTGAAGAAAGATCAGTATGAATCCAACAGTTCTGCTATGAAAGAACTCAAAACAAATAATGGATCTAGTATATCTGTCCCACTGTCCTTGCCTCTACATCAGGGTAGTCATTCATGCATTAATATTCCATTAGAAGATGCAATATCAATATATTTATAGCCTACATTTCCTGGTATATAAATTTGTAAAAATACTAACACGTGTTTATTCTATAATACTAGTAGTTATTAATAATGAAGGCCAATGATTTGAGTGTTTCCTGAGAAAATGTAGATTTAAATGTGGTTATCTAAAATGTTGCTTACCTATGAATGCCAAAATTCTAAGCTTCTGATAAAGCAGATAAGTATAAAAGGAGAAATAATATATCTTAGATATTAAGATGAAACATTTATCTGTTATTCTATTTTAAGCAAAAGCATGCAATTTCATTAATGTACATTAAATACCCACTATTTGACAGATAGTGTTCTATTTTGCTGTATGTATCAACATTCATATTTTTTAAAAATGAAAGGCAAATCTTTTTTTTTTCATTTAACTAAACTGGTGTAAAATTTTAATATACAATGTTACAGTGACAGTTTAAATATATATAATTACTTGGGGCGCCTGGGTGGCTCAGTCGGTTGAGCGTCCGACTTCGGCTCAGGTCACGATCTCACGGTTCGTGAGTTTGAGCCCTGCGTCGGGCTCTGGGCTGATGGCTCAGAGCCTGGAGCCTGCTTCCAATTCTGCGTCTCCCTCTCTCTCTGCCCCTCCCCCATTCATGCTCTGTCTCTCTCTGTCTCAAAAATAAATAAACATTAAAAAAATTAAAAATAAAATAAAATAAAATAAATATATATGATTACAGCTTGATCTAGGAAGAAAGATTTGATCTAGATCCTTTGACAGTGAATTACTGTCATGGGCAAATTGCTGTCAGTACTAAGAGCTAGAGATAAGATGTCACTATTGTTCTAATTAATTGCAGAAGAGAAATATTTTTGAGACAAGTTTGTAAACTACTCTCACCTATATTTTTATAGAAAAAATATACTACGTTATATAGAAAAAATACTACTGTAGTTGTGTATTACAACTTTGAGCAGGTTTACAAAAAATAAAATAGAATTCAATGGGTTACTGCAACGTCTTAGTGTAATTCAAAGATGCTATTTTCCCCTCAGTTCTAATTGCTTAGAAAGTACATAAAAGAAGCTTTTGCCTCCCCTAAGGAAAAGAAAAAGTTTGTCTGCATCTAAATTAAAATTCAACAAGTAAAAATACTGGGTCATCGTTGGCTCCTTTATTTGTTTTCTTTTTGGGGACTATATTGGTTAAGGGCATATAATATGCTAGGTTTTTTTTCCTTCTATGTTCTGCATTATATGTGCTCTCTTTTGTTTTTTTTTTTTTTCAGCTATTATTTAAAAGTGAAACAAAATACATGATTCAGATGAAGATTTAAGCAAATTAAATCTTTAAAATGCCTTTTGAGTTTTCATTTTATGACTTCAAAATTATAGAATAAATTCAGTCAAAATATAAATTGCCAAGAAGTCTTTTAAGTTCTGCAACACAGCAGTTAACGCTATAGGGAAAAAAAATCCTTGCTATTTGGAAGTTAACATTCTAGTGAAAGAAGAAAGATAATGGTGAGTGCTATGTAGAAAAAAAAAGAGCAAGGAATAGGGAATTCCCAATAAAGGGATAGGGATTATAAATTTAAATAGAATAGTTGGGGGGGGCACCTGGATGATTCCTCAGTTAAGTGTCAGACTTCAGCTCAGGTCATGATCTCACAGTTGGTGGGTTCAAGTGCCTTATCAGGCTCTGCACCGACAGCATGGAGCCTGGAGCCTGGAGCCTTCAAATTCTGTGTCGTTTTCTCAATCACTCTCTCTGCATTCCTTCGCTTGTGCTCTCTCACTCTCAAAAATAAATAAGCACTTAAAAAAATAAATAGAATATTTAGGAATGAATGAATAAATCACATAAACGAATGGATCATGTTATGGTGACTTATTTTTTTTTTAATTTTTACTTAAACATTTATTTATTTTTTGAGAGACAGAGACAGACAGAGCTTGGGTGGGAGAGGGGCAGACAGAGAGGGAGTCACTGATTCCTAAGCATACTCCAGGCTCTGAGTTGTCAGCACAGAGCCCAACACAGGGCTCGCACTCACAAACCGCAAGATCATGACCTGAACCAAAGTTGGATGCTTAACCGACTGAGCCACCCAGGTGCCCCATCAACTTATTTAAATATGACTCTTGCTTTGTTGTTGAGGATGCCTTCCCACATTTCAAGATGTGCAAATTCTTCATTTGTACCTATTCCCTTACAGTGGCACAAGAATTTTGTGGAATTTTTTCTTTCTTAATAATCATACTTTGAAAAAAAATAATCATACTTTGGGCATAATAATAGAAGTGTCTTGAAAACAGAAGAGTTTTATAGGTAGATGATTTATAGTATAGAGCATGATTTCATTTTCTGGTGTGATAGTAATTTCTATCCTTGGCTTAAGGATACAAAGTGATGTGAACAGAATCTTAATAATTACCCAGTTTGTTTACCTCATAGAAAGCACTAGTTCAGAGCATTTCAGCCCAAACTTCACTCTGTGGACCACATTTTTGAGCTAAATTATGCATCCAGTCTTCTGGGATTTATTGACAAAGGATAATTCACTGTTTATTGTACTGTGTGGACTCAAGCTTAGAGTACCATTTGGTACACCATGTAAATCATTAACAAATACTAATCTGATAATAAATACTACAGAGGTACACACACTAAGTGGCACTTCAAGCATTGTGAAAGAGTATATTTCTCAAATTGCTTAACTTGCTCACTTACAGCAATATAAATAATATATGCTTTTAAACTGTAAGCAAAATGAGAATCAAGTTTTGAGAATTAGTAATTTATGTAGAAGAAAGAAATACAAAATTTCTTCATTTCATTGATGCAATTTCTGAGACTTATTTCAAGTTTACTTTCAACTTGTAAGAAATTTATCTCTCTTGGGGCACCTGGGTGGCTCAGTAGATTAAGCGCCAACTTCTGCTCAGTTTATGATCTCACAGTTGGAGGGTTTGAGCCTCATGTTGGCCCTGTGCTGATAGCTCAGAGCCTGGAGTGTGCTTTGAATTCTGTGTCTCCCTCTCTCTCTCTCTCTCTGCCCCTCCCCAACTTGCACTCTGTCTTTCAAAAATAAATTTAAAAATTAAAAAAAAAAATTATCTCTTGACTTGAGGATCCACAGAAAGTTGTTGGCTCTAACTGATAAAGTATGTATTATTCTTGACAGTTGTGACTAAATCACAGAAAAAGTGCAAGTAGTTTAACTATATTAAGAACTACTAGAAAGTATTAGTTTCACTGGGTTTGTGTGAATTCCCATTAGAATAACATGGAAAATCCTTTATTATATAATATATGCATGATTATTTAGGTTCGACTTTTTATTTTCTCTCTCTCATAAAAAGAAAAACATGAAAATATTATGGTTTTAAAATATTTCTTTTTACTAAACTAAATACATAAGACTTCAGGCAAATGTGAAAAAATCATCATTAAAAGTGTTTTGTCTCTTCACTGGATTATTTACATGCTTTCAGTATATACTTTCAGATATTTTCTAACTGCTCTTAAATCATTTATTTTGTCACAGGACTTAAATTTCAAAGGTTTTTTTGAAAGTGACAACTTTACTTTTCCTTTTATATTTTCCCAAATCACTAATATAATTGTACCTACTTTTTATGTATCCAATGTATTAAATTTGGGGAATTACTTGCTTTCCCAAGGACATACAAAAATGAACTTTAAAGAGTTACCATGAAATCTTTACATGTTGTTATATATTTATCTTTGTTTAAGTCTGTGTGGCCACTTTCCTCTCTTGGACTTCCTATACTTATATCATTCTACCCTTTAAGAAGGCATAAGTCAATTTGTGCCCCTTCCTTCTTCTTTTTGTGGTGTTTATTTTTCCCTTGTATATATGTCCAGCACCATTTCCCATTTTCTGCTTTCTCTTAAATGCTGTTGTATAACTGCACTTAAAAAATATTTTTGTTCTCTCTTTAACTCCCTATTTCTGAATTTAGAGAATAGAGAGATACACTGTTATTTTATATTTTATCTTCTTAAATAAAAATCTGAAATTAAAGCCAAAAGACTTCTTATTTTAATCTTAGTTATTATCATTAGTGGCCTCTGGTAGGAAAAAAAAAAGTTATATATAGTTTGATATGGAGGTTTCACAACAGGCATATAATGAAATTTTGTTTAAAAATAAAATTAAGATATAATTGATTACTAAATTAGTTAGCATTTATCAAGATTAAATAACTAATAGTTTTATTTAATAAGGATGTTAGAGAATCAGTTGCCTATCAGGGAATCAAAATATGAAGTCTGTATTTGGTACAATAGAAAAAATATTTAAATATATGAAAAATTATTAAGGTAATGACATAAGAACTAAACTAGTGACAAAATTATTAGAAATTGGAAAGATGATTAAAGGAAACAGTGAGTAGTTATGCCTGGGTGGCTCAGTTGGTTAAGCCACCGACTTCAGCTCAGGTCATGATCTCACAGCTGATGGGTTCAAGCCCCACATCAGGCTCTGCGTTGACCACTGAGAGTCTGGAGCCTGCTTCAGATTCTGTATCCCCCTCTCTCTCTGTCCCTCCCCAACTTGTGTTCGTTCTCTCTCTCTCTCTCAAAAATATATAAACTTAAAAAAAAAAAAGAGTCCCTAAAAAGAAAACAATACTTAAAAAAAAAAAAAAAGGAGGCGTGAGTAGGAAGAGATTGGTCAGGGAGTTGTTGACTTTTACTATTAAGCTATCCGTACTATTTTTAAGCCATATGCGGGAGTTTTTTTGAGAAACATTTAAAATGGTTATAATTGGTATCTTGTCTTCAGGACTTTAATGCAAAGCATGGTCAAATATTTGACTGTTGATTGAAAACATATTCTTTATTATACTAAGAAATCTTTCTATGCCTAGTATTCTAAAAACAATTTTTAAAGAAGTCAGAAATAAAAAGATGCTTTGCCTTTTTATATTTGATATTTTTTTTGTTTTGTTTTTGTGGGAAGCATGATATAAGTAATCATATATTGATAGTTTTCTTTTTTTTTTTTTTTTTAATTTATTTTTGGGACAGAGAGAGACAGAGCATGAACGGGGGAGGGGCAGAGAGAGAGGGAGACACAGAATCGGAAACAGGCTCCAGGCTCCGAGCCATCAGCCCAGAGACTGACGCGGGGCTCGAACTCACGGACCGCGAGATCGTGACCTGGCTGAAGTCGGACGCTTAACCGACTGCGCCACCCAGGCGCCCCGATAGTTTTCTTAAAGCATCATCATATTTCTGAGATAAGCCATGCATGATCATCATGGGTGATCCTTCTTTTAATAAGGCTAATGAATTATATTTGCCAATATTTTATTCAGGATCTTTATATCTATATTCTAAATGAGACAGGTTGAGAATGTTCCTTGCTGTATTATATTTTTCAAACTTGAACATCCAGATTATTCTACTTTCTCAAAATGAATTGGATGGCAAACTATCTTTTATAATGCTCTGGAGAAGTTTTATAGTATGGTGTTTATCTGCTTTTTGAAAGTTAAAAAAATATTCAGCAGTAAAACTGCCTGAATACAAAGGCAATTTTGGAAATAATTATGGTCATTATTCTTTTTATATTTTCTAAAACTTCTGTTTGCTTCAATTCTGTTCATTTACATTTTTCTCAGAACACTTCATTGCATTGAGATTATTAGTTTTATCCACATACACACTACTTTCACATACTTACAAAAAGTCCTCTGTAGCAGCTGTGAGAGAGATTGCTAGCAGACAACAAACATCTGTTTTCTCCGTTTTCCATGGTATTAGAAATGTAGCCAATCATGCAGCAGCCCAACTACATCATACTTCTGTTTCCCTTATTCTCACCAAGAATTAAGGTTCTTACTAATGGAATGTGAGCAGGAGAGGTATGTGCCACATCCAGACCTTGGTCTTAAGTAGTTTGGAACACATTCTACTTCTATTTTTTTAAGATTTTATTTTTAAGCAATCTTTACACCCAATGTGGGATTTGAACTTACAACCCCAGATCGATAGTCACATGCTCTACCAAATGAGTCAGTCAGGCGCCCCATCCTACTGGTTTTTAATTAGAGATCTAATTGCTGTCACGCTGACAAAAACAATGCCCTGTACAATGGCAGAGTGCCACTAACCTCAGTGATTGGATGACTTTGTGGAGTGGATTTCACCTGCCATGGACTGTCTTACTGAACTGTTGGCTCTAAAACAGATGATGAGGATTCATTTTCTCTCTCCTAAACTGAATTAGCATTATCATCATTATTTTTGCCAGAAACTGCTTACTTCTTTTTCTGTTTTATTAATTTGTTAACTTCTTTTGTTCTTTTATTATCTCTATTCTCATGCCTTTTTTTTAGGCTTTATTATTTTCAAACTTCTCAATTAAATTAGTAACTAATTTTTTCTTTTTTTTTTTAAATGCAAAGAATATAAAACTATAAAGTTTGGCTCTGAATTTACCTTTGATTAAATCTGTAAGGTTTGATGTTGATGCTTATGATTTTTTCCCTAAATCATCTAATCAGTATAATTTTGATTTCCTAAACAGTTACTGGATATAACTGGAAACCAAAATTATACTGATTAGATGATTTAGAAAAAAAATGAGAACACCAACATCAAATCTTATAGATGTAAGCAAAGATATATTTTAATTTATAGGCTTTATTTAATTTGAGGCTTTATTTTTGTTTTTAATGTCTAGCTTTCCCAATTATGTCTAGGTAAGATGTACTATACAATTTTTATAATAAATAGGCTTTATTTAATTCGAGGCTTTATTTTTGTTTTTAATGTCTAGCTTTCCCAACTATGTCTAGGTAAGATGTACTATACAATTTTTATATTTAGGATATTGTTGAACAGTTTTTTGTGGTCTAACCAATGATCAATTTTCATAATTTCCCATGGATATTTAATAAAATATCCATACTCTACATTATTATCCATTTGCGTAATATCCTTATATTGTCTCTATTTTTTGTCCCCTTGCCCGTTCAAATATATATAATACCCTACAATTGTTGTTTGTCCATTTCTCACTTATTTTTCACGTTTAATAATCATTGCCTTGAGTCTACTTTGTCTGAAATTAATGTTGTAAGTTTTTTTTGTATGTGTTTAAATTTCCTATCCATTTATTTTTAAATTTTATGCTATATTTTCTCACTCATGAGCAAGAAAAGCCCTGTAATATGAATCTAATGAGATGTCCTTTAAAATAAAATTTAAAAAAAACCCACAAATTCTCTTTATCCTAAGCTTTCAAGGTATTAAAGTTAAGACAAACAGTATCATTTACCTTTCTCAGTGAAAAATGAAGTTAGCTTATCTTCCTATTCTACATCTCCCTCTTCCACTTTCTAATTCTTGTTATAAACACTTGGAGTCTTAGGCATAAACTTTTTGTTTCCATCACCTCTTTTTTCACTAATAATTTTTGACCTCTACATTCAGTTTTGCAACCATACTTTCAGCATTAAAAATAAAGAACTCCAATTTTATCTATTGTTTTCCCTATCAGTCTCTTAAAAATAACAAAACATTTGCTACTCATGAGTTTTAATTCTTATACATTTCAAGGGTGACTAGAGGATATATAAATATTATTTTCCAAATCCTTATATATGCAAATGTCTTTGCTGACTCTCATCAAAACTACAGATACCACTGTTGTCTGAATAGGGTTGCAAAAGTCTGATACTGTCCAGATTTTTGTTCCTAGGGATGTATTTTTTCTCTTCCAGGTATTTTGAGAATGTTTTCTTGATTTTTATAATTCCCAAATGTTTCAATTCCATATCTAGGTACTCTATTTCTAAGTTACTTGCCTAGAATTATGTGAACTTTTTCAGTGATCATTTACCTGGGTTATTCTTTTCTAATGCTAGAAAGTTGGGAAATCATTTCAGTTAACAGGTGTAAGATCCGACAAACCTCAAAGGGTCATTCTTTGCAAATGTCATTAGTTACTAAGTAAACAGTTAAGGTATTATTAATAACTAAGGAAATATGTTGAGGAATCTTGCCAGGAAAGGATTTTCACAAGTTATTGGTGGCATGGAAAACTGGTACACTTACAGAAAGCACTTTACGTGTATATATCATGTGCCATAAAAAATTAATAAATTTTGACTAAGTGATCCTTCCTTTCAGATACTATTCAATTTTAAATTCTGAACTATGAGAAAAATAGTATGCATAAAATACATTCATGGTCATATATTTATAGTAAGAAATATTCAAAGTAACCTAAAAATTCAGCAATAATGTAATGCTTAAATAAATTGTAGTACATCTAAGCGATGAAACATGATTCAATTATTAAAAATAATGGTTACAAGTGGAATGATTTGGGAAACATAGGAATTTGTTTATGATATAATGCTATGTTAAACCTGCCAAATACAGAATTGAGTATAGCATGACTATAATTACGCAAATGATAAAAAATAACCAATGAAATACTGTGGGTGGATGCATAAAGTTAACTGTTAGAATTATATAAGTGATATTTGAATAAAATTCCTACAAACTTTCTGAAATGTCATATTATTTCTATTTATAACATAAAAAATTTTTATATGTTAAATATACACACTGCCAGTTTTGTCAATAGCTATATAATAGGACCAAGTGCTGAGTGCCTGGATGGCTCAGTCAGTTAAGTATCCAACTCTTGATTTCTGCTCAGGTCATGAGCTCATGGTTTGTGAGACTGAGCCCACATGCGGTTCTGTCTCCCCTTAGACAGAGCCTGCTTAGGATTTTCTCCTATGCCCCTCTCCTATCCACACACACACTCTCTCTCTCAAAAGAAAATAAACTTTAAAAAAAAAAAAAAAGGACCAAATGCTAATAACTTTACTTAAAACAAACCTAATCCCTAAAATTTAAGGTTAAATAACAGGTAGATATTTCTAACTTAAACATGAAGTCTTATTTCAGTAAAATAAAATATAAAATATTTTAAATGAGACTACAAAGAAAAAGTTTTTCTGTTTTGTAAAGTTAGATCCTAGCTATAATCTTAAAATCACTTACATTATTACTGAGCATTTGTTTACATTGATTACACAAGTTCATACTTAGCACTATATGTTCTACCCCAGTCTACCTTCCTCAGTCACCCTCGTAGAGTCTGGAGAACCAAGATCACTGACTGTTTTTAAATTATAAAGATATTTTATTTGTTGCTTTTGCAAAACCTTAATTATCCAAAGAATAGTATTATAATTTCTTGGGCTTCCAAAAGAGGGACAGACTCAGAAATAGCATTAAAAGCAAAATCAAGTAACAAAAACCAAACTTCAGTGAGACCCTGACACCTAGAAATATAGAAAGTGATGAAGAGTTGGTGATATAAATATTATAGCTGGTGTTTGCCATACAGAAGAAAAAGAGTGCTCTGACTGCCTGGTAATTTCAACAAAAAGCTAACTTTTTCATATGAAGGCCAAGAAGCATGGATAGGCAACAGAAGAGAATTACCTACTGGTGCTAAAAAATGTTTTTAAGTGCAAGAGAAATGCAGAAGGATCCTGATAAACACAAAAATGATTTTATTCCTAAAGGAAACTTTCAGGAGGCAGCCTTTAATTTAGTTGTTAATTTTCACAAGAGCAACCATGGGTCAGAGATCTTGTTCCTTGAATTCTATATTCAGCTTTATTAGAAAGGGTAGATTATAAGGAAAAAGAGCTCACATAAGAGATCTGTTTTGAGACAATTAAGTTCAAGGTAATATCTTTCCATCTATATATGTAACCCAAATATTAGGTGCTCACTGTGCTTGGAGCTGTTTTAAGACTCACGGATTCTTTGTGACACAAAATTTTGAACTTGGTGTGACTACTCCTCAAAATGATAACTATGAATTACTAGGAAAACATACAAATAGTATATAAAATTTTTGTTTAAAAATAAAATAAAGGGGCACCTGGGCGTCTCAGTTGGTTAAGCATCCGACTTTGGGTCAGGTCATGATCTCATGGTTTGTGAGTTCACGCCCCACGTCAGGCTCTGTGCTGACAGCTCAGAGCCTGGAGCCCACTTCAGATTCTGTTCCTCCCTCTCTCTCTGCCCCTCTCCCATTCACACTCTGTCTCCCTTTCAAAAATAAGCATTAAACAAATTTTTTTTAAATAAAATGTAATGGGGATATCTATGACAGCATTTTTAGCATTTGTATACATTCAGCCCTCAAGAAGTATTGTCTTCATATGAATGTCAGAAGTTAGGTAACTTATTATTAAAGCAATAAGCCTGCATTATGACTACATGGTCAACCTACAGACCTATCTGAACTTTTTCATTAATACTCCTCCTCCCCACCCACAAACATTTTAGTCACTTAATAATGTAGCCTTCACCAGTATTTAAAAATACCATACATAGTTTAAAGAAAAACACAAGAAAAAGATGTTAAAAATATTAATGTTGTAACCTCTTTCACAAGTTTTTAACCATTATAGATTCTAGTAGACTGCCCTACTTTTCCTTTTTCACCTTAGAGCCTAGAGACTGCTTCAGAGTCTCTGTTTCCCTCTCTCTCTGCCCCTCCCCCACCCTCTCTCTATCAAAAATAAAAATAAACTTTAAAAAAATACAGATGTAAGCCTTTGTCTTGTTTTTATACTATTGATTCAATATAAAAATCCCTGGGCTTCTACTTGTCTGAGAATCTAGGTATTTTAACTATTCCTATTAGCACCTAGTAAGGGAATTTGAATTATCAGAGTTATCTCTCTGTAGTAGACAGAATGGCCCCACGAAGATATCCATGCTCTAATCCCTAGGGCGTGTAAATGCAGTAGCCTCTATAAGCTGAAAGGAGGCCCTGGGTGACTTCACCAACCTCAAGAAACTGAGTTCTATAAACAGCCTACATAAGCTCGAAAGTGGATGCTTCCCAGAGCCTCCTAAGGAGAGCCCAGCAGGCCCACATCTTGATTTCGGCCTTGTGAGACCTGGAGTAAAGAAACTGGCCCAGTCAACTCCCACCTCTGACCTACAGGACTGTGAGATGATAAACTTATGTTGTTTTAAGATGCTAAATTTGTGGCAATTTGTCATATCAGCAATGGAAAAATAATACTCCCCTAAAATGACTACTTCATTTTGAAGAACATTTTTCATGGGGCTTCTATAAATTAGGGAACTCTAACAACCCTTAGAGGTTACTATACCTGACATGTTGCATAATATGCACTTGCTAATTCTACCATTTTGATTACATTAACTGTCCTGATGAAAAATAAACAACAGAACAAAACAGGTGGCTGCCAGAGGGAAGGTGTGTGGGAACATGGGAAAAATAGGTTAAGGGGATCATGAGGTACAAACTTCCAGTTATAAAGTAAATAAGTCATAGGGTTGAAAAGTACACACAGGAAATATAGTCAATAATATTGTAATAATTTTTTTGATGACAGATGGTAACTATATTTATCATGGTAAGCACTTAGTAATGCATAGAATTGTCAAATCACTATGCTGTACACCTGAAACTAACAGCACATTGTATATCAACTATACTTCAATAATAAACTTCACACACACACACGCACACACACACATACAGCTCCCCTAGGTTAGGTATTGTAGTTTTCCTGGTTCCACAATTTTTTTAGTGGCTTTGAAGCATGACGCATGTGAATCAGTTTTTCCTCTTCCACAGTGGAGAAGCAAAGAAAGGAGAAGAATGGCAAAGGCAGTATCTCCTCTTCAACTCTAATTGCGTGCCAGTCTCCAACTCTGCCTTTCCTCTTATCCACAAAGAAATGGTTCCTTAAATGTTAACTGCAGGTCCCACTAAAGCCATCTAGACTCTAGCCAAGCTAGCTCTTTGGTGGAGAAAATATAAAAACAACTGAAACCAGAGTTTAGGGCTTGCCATAATGCTGAGTTTGCTAATGGTCCCTGTTCTGACCCTGCACGATGACTCAAAGTAACTAGGATCCAGCCTCAATCCCTGAGGCCTAAGGTCCATTTCTTACTTCCATTTGCTGGGCTTCCAGCCTCAGTTCCCAACTAACTAGCAGCTCAATGTCTCAGAGACTAGAGCAAAACATTCTACTGGGTTCTTTCCTTATATTAATTCTGAGGGGGTATGTTCTGTCACTGAACTTCCATTTCCACAACTGAGTCCTCACCATTTGCAACTGGATTCCTTAGATACCAATAGTTCACCCATCTCGATATCTACTCATTACTTCTTGCCAGGAACCCCTGGTGCCTAGCATTTGCCACCTGAAGAGTATTTCCATTATTCATTGATACCATCCTAATGATAACCACTTGCACATACATCCATCTATTGCCTGCATTAGCCTCCAAGATCTCCAAGGCAGATCTATTAACCTTTCTTGACTTCCTCTCAATGCTCTGTACAAGGACCTTTCTCAGTTGCTAACTCTGTTATCCTAAATGGCCTTGTCTTAGAATCCAAGGCATAATTGTTCTCATCACATAACCAGAGAGCCTCTATTTTTAAGTTATTTTAAAAAATCTTTGTCACAGAACAGATCATAGTCATTGAGGTATAGCTCTTTATTGATAATATGAATCATCTTAATTTTTGGTTGTATGTTTGATTTTTCCAGGAAGAAGGTAATCATTATATACTCATCTTTTAAAAAGTCATAACAATGGGTGCCTGGGTGGCTCAGGCAGTTAAGCATCCAACTCTTGGTTTCAGCTCAAGTCATGGTCTCATGGTTTGTGAGTTCAAGTCCCATGTTGAGCTCTGTACTTAAAGTGCGAAGACTGCTTGGGATTCTGTCTTTCTCTCTCTCAAAATAAATAAGTAAACTTTTTTTTTTTTTAAAAAAAGTCATATCACTTGTGAGTCAGTTAAAAAGTTTTGCAAAAAGGCATATCTCCTCTGAAATACATTATTTCTTTTGAAATTTACAGCTTTGGTAGGGAGAAGTGCAAAGTCAATAATTCTCAGATTTTTCTTTTAATAGTATTGTTGGCATAGACTTGAAACAATATGCATCTAGTAAAACAAATTTCCAAAAGTTCTTAAGTTTTACCTAGAACAAATAACTAAATATATTTCAGAATTTTAATAGGATCAACAAAATAAATTTCAAGTTATTTCATGACATCACAATATTTTTTTTTTTAATTTTTTTTTCAACGTTTTTATTTATTTTTGGGACAGAGAGAGACAGAGCATGAACGGGGGAGGGGCAGAGAGAGAGGGAGACACAGAATCGGAAACAGGCTCCAGGCTCCGAGCCATCAGCCCAGAGCCTGACGCGGGGCTCGAACTCACGGACCGCGAGATCGTGACCTGGCTGAAGTCGACGCTTAACCGACTGCGCCACCCAGGCGCCCCAACATCACAATATTTTTGAATGATTTCCATACTAAGATTAATTTTTAAAGTTTCAATCTTTAATTGTCTTTAGTTATTTAAAATATCTCATATCCCCCCAAAGTTATTATGAACAAAAAGAACTTGATAGTGATTTGAGCAGAAATTCTATTGTTTGGTTTTAAAACATGTTACTGTTTTCTTAAAAGTGGTATAAAAGACTAATTATAAAAAAGTACAAAATGAAAATAAAAAAGTAAATGAAAATACTTGTTTACAAAGGCTGCAAACTGCAAACAGGGGCTAGCTTGTTTGTTTTTTTTATAACATTTTATTTATTCTTGAGAGACAGAGAGAGACAGAGCATGAGCCAGGGAGAGGCAGAGAGAGGGAGACACAGAATCCAAAGCAGGTGCCAGGCTCTGAGCTGTCAGCACAGAGCCCGATGTGGAGCTTGAACCCATGAACCACAAGATCGTGACCTGAACCGAAGTCGGATGCTTAACCGACTGAGCCGTCCAGGTGTCCCAGAATCTTGTTATTAATATAGAATATAACTATGCTTTATCCTGTTACTGGGTTTGAAATTATTTAATTGCAGCCATAAGGCAAAACAAAACATTACTATATATTGGCGCATACAGATTAAGGAATACCTGCAAAGGATGCTTTTCCATCTGTGTAATGTTTTGGTGGAGAGATCATCTAAAAAATGTCCTAACACAGATCTACAGATAACACCTATAAAAATACAGTTAATTAGACTTAAAAAAATGAGAAATTCAGCAGATAACTCTCTGTTGGAAGAGAGAGGCAAAAGTAAAGACGATCATATTAGAAAGTTACTTTAAAAGAAAAAAATAAATCAATCTTATGAGAGAGTGGTGGAGACCCATTTGACCAAGCTTCACCCATCATTTCTTCTAACCTTCAACTATAATGCTCTATAGTAATCACTGATGTTCATCATTTTGATATCTGTAACATATTCAGTCATCAGAGAAAGATGGTATAGTTTCAACAAAAAGAGTTAGTGTATTTTTTAAAAACAACTATACCAAATCTTATAGTACAAAGGTGTATTGGGTTCTAGAATATGCCAGCAGTTCTCAAAACACCTGGAATTCCTGTTTGCAGCTATGTGGCTGCAGACATTGTACCACCTTCTTTTGGGTGTTCTCAAGATAAGAAGTCTTTATCTTTAAACAGTTAATTTGCTTTGTGGAAGCAGGCAAAATTCATTTGGTTTAGGGTTTTGTAACAGTGAATAGTAAGGAAAGATAAAAAGATTTCAAATTAAAAAAAAAAAGATTAACAGAAGGGCACCTGGGTGGCTCAGTCAGTTAAGCATCTGACTTCTGCTCAGGGGGTGATCTCACAGCTCGTGAGTTTGAGCCCCACATCAGGCTCTGCACTGATAGTGCGGAGCTTGCTGGGGTTTCTCTCTCTCTCTCTTTGACCCTCCCTCCCCCGCTCTTAAGGGCTATCTCCCTCTCTGAAAATAAATAAACTTTTAAAAAAAATTTAACAGGAGAGCCTTTTAATATAAAATGGCTTGAAATTCAAACGTCAAAATCTGAAGTTTAAAAATGACACCATGATTGAAATGTCTTAGATTTTTATATATTTTCATTTTTTTAATTTATTTTATGTTTTTTAAAGATTTCATTTTTATGTAATCTCTGTATCCAATGTGGAGCTCGAATTTACAACTCTGAGACTAAGAGTCATATGCTCCAATGACTGAGTAAGCCAGACACCCCAGGTTTTTATATATTTTTAAATCAGTTTTTTTACTTAATATTTTTCATTCATGAGTACATTTTTTTAAACCAACAAATACTTGTGCCTACTAGATATCTGATACTACACCAAGGAAACCTTATTCTTGTTCTCAAGAGCTTACAATCTTAGAGGAAGAAACATAACTACACACATATTCATTTACCAATGTGACAAATACTAAGAGAAAAATAAAAAGTGAGAGAAAAATGTACTTTGGAGGGCTACAGAATGTTTCCTAGAAGTAACACTTACACAGAGAAGCTGAAGAAAGAGTTGGTGACAAAGGGGCAAAAAAGAAAAAGTGAGCCATTGTAACTTAAATATTATAAACTAAAAGAATTCAAAAGTAAAGACCCTATGGTGAGCAAGAGTGGCAGAATATAAGAAATAATAAGAAAGGTCAATATGGCTAAGTCACAGTGATTTCAAAGTGTGTCATGATTTTAACTTTATCAGAGGATCAATATAAAGTTATCACAGAGTTTTGAGGAAAAAGCACATGATCATCAGATACATTGTTTTAAATAGATAACTATGATAGCTCCCTTGAGAAACTAAAATAAAGGGGGTAAGAAATGATGTCTTCTGAAGTAGCACAATGATAGGCTGAGTTGCTTGGACAGCAATAGAAAATATATGTGGATGGATAAAAAATGTTTCAGGGGGGGCGCCTGGGTGGCGCAGTCGGTTAAGCGTCCGACTTCAGCCAGGTCATGATCTCGCGGTCCGTGAGTTCGAGCCCCGCGTCAGGCTCTGGGCTGATGGCTCGGAGCCTGGAGCCTGTTTCTGATTCTGTGTCTCCCTCTCTCTCTGCCCCTCCCCCGTTCATGCTCTGTCTCTCTCTGTCCCAAAAATAAATTAAAAAAAAAAAAAATGTTTCAGGGGCGCTTGGCTGGCTCAGTCAGTAGAGTATGCGACTCTTGATCTCAGGGTTTTGAGTCCAAGTCCTACGAGGGGGTACAGAGATTATATCAAGTGTGGAAGGAGGGAAAAGAGAGAAGCATACGTTCACTTTAGAATGCATGAGACATTAAAAAGGTTTACTAACAAGCCAATCCTTACTATTTTCAGAAAGGAAATTCCACACCCCCTAACTTATTTAACAATCTTATTGAACTTCTGTTTTAAATCCATTTCTTTTCACCTAAGTCCCTTCTATTCTATTTTTCTTATATTACAGAGAAAACAATGACCACACCTTAGGAATGTAATTTTAGCAATATATACCTTCATCAGCAAAAGATGAATAAGAATTTATGGTTTCTGTAATCTTGTACAACTTCTATCGTAGGACCAACCACATTATGTTAAGATTTTCTCTGTTCAGACTGAAAATACTTAGCCTTAAAGGGCCAGGTCTCTTTTCCTCCTTTGTATATACAGCATTTGGCAGTGCCTGGCATGTGGTCAGTAAAAACTGGCTGGACGGAATCACTGCTATTATTACATGTTTTGTTTCTGGCTAAAATAGAATTAGTAAGTATCTTAAATCTATAGTAATCAGTTTTATTTATTTATTTATTTACTTACTTACTTATTTTAATGTTTATTTATTTCTGAGATAGAGCATGAGTGAGGGAGGGGCAGAGAGAGAGGGAGACACAGAATGTGAAGCAGGCTCCAGGCTCTGAGCTGTCAGCACAGAGCCCGACACGGGGCTCGAACTCACAAACCGTGAGATCATGGCCTGAGCCGAAGTCGGTCGCTCAACCGACTGTGCCACCCAGGAGCCCCTCGGTTTTATTTTAGATCAGGTAAGCATATCAATTTCCTGGGTGAAAAACTGACAGAAGTCAAGGTAGCTGATACTTGCTTCACTATTTTTAAATAAGTTTAGATAGTTTTAAAGGACACTAAAATAGAGTAAGTTATACAATCTTCATGTTAGCACTTGCTGTAGGTGAATCAATGGTGCTATTACATAGGAAATGTCAACTTATTTTTAGTATCATTTCATCTGAATAATCATTTGACTACTAAAAGATGACCACATAATTAATTTTCAAGATCAAATTCTAATATATGGTGGCCAATCACATATGCCATTAAGTTAACTTTATTTTAAACACCATTTTTGAAAATGGAGCCATAAAATAACCCTTTCTTTCACTGTGAAATCACTATTACTGATTATTCAACTAGATAAGACTAGATGTTTTGTCTAACAAAGTAAAGTTTAAGGCAAAAAACATTAGGAGATACAAAAATGTTTACTTAATAATAAAAGAGACAATTTACAACAAGCAAGTTATAATGCATCCTTAATGCATTTAACAGTGTAACTTTAAAATATATATACCAAAACTGACAAAATTACAGAGAGAAATGAACAAACCCATAATCACAATGAGAGATCAATAGACTTCTCAAAAACTTGTATATTAAACAGGCTAAAAATTAGATTTGACCACAATTAATAAGCTTGATTTAAAGGCACTTATCATGGTGCCTTATCATTTAAAGGCACATGCTCAAGTTGCATGGGCATCTGACTTCAGCTCAGGTCATGATCTGGTGGTCTGTGGGTTCAAGCCCCACAACAGGCTCTGTGCTGACAGCTCAGAGCCTGGAGCCTGCTTTGAATTCTGTGCCTCCTTCTTTCTCTCTGCCCCTCCCCTGCTTGCACTCTTTCTCTGTCTCTCTCTTAAAAATAAACATTAAAATATAAAAATTAAAAAAATAAAGGACACTTATAAGACCTAGCATCCATAAATAGAAAATATACATTTTTTAAAAACACTTCTAGAATCTTCATAAAAAATAGATCAAACTAGGCCACAAGAGCACAAAAAATAGCCAAGAATAGGGGCGCCTGGGTGGCTCAGTCGGTTAAGCGTCCGACTTCAGCTCAGGTCACGATCTCCCGGTCCGTGAGTTCGAGCCCCGCATCAGGCTCTGGGCTGATGGCTCAGAGCCTGGAGCCTGCTTCCGATTCTGTGTCTCCCTCTCTCTCTGCTCCTCCCCCATTCATGCTCTGTCTCTCTCTGTCTCAAAAATAAATAAAAAAAAAAAACGTTAAAAAAAAAATTAAAAAAAAAAAAATAGCCAAGAATATATATATGGATGATATTCTTTGAGTATAATGCTATAAAATTATGAAACTTAATTAGAAATTAATTAATTTAGAAACTTAATTAGAAGTTAATTAAATTAAAAAAAACTTATTTCAAACCTGTATACTTCTAGAAAGTAAAAATACATTTTTCTAAATATATAAAATCACAATAGACAATTATTTAGATCTCAACTCCAGAAACCCTCTATATCAAAATTTATAATGTATAGCTAAAGTAGTACTTAGAGAAAGTGCATAGCTTAAATGTGTATATTAGGTGATAGAAAGGTTAGAAAATTAGATATTCTACATTTATCCCTGAAGAGTAATAAATATAGGGAGCTTATTGTTTGTGCTCCATTTCAATTTACAAACATATTTATTATGTTTCTAGCTTGGGTGTGGTACTTTCCAGATACAGTTGAGTGAAGTAGAATGTAAGAATCTATTCTTAAGTTTATTGCAGAACAGAAAAAGAGAGAAATGATTATTACATACTGTAAGGCAATACATATAATCAAGTATAATATAGAATAGTAAAAACACAACTATTGGATAAAGCCAACCATTCTGTGTGTTCTAAGCCCTGAAATTGCATGAGAGGGAATAGTAAAGAGAAATGTTCCAGAAGGAAACAAACACCATTTAGTTTGGGAGAAAATTTATCATAAATTGTAATGCACTGCATTGCTTTGGTAAAAATATTACCTATTTCTTACATGTTTGTGAGTTATTTGGGTATTTTTGCCTAAGCAGAGGCATTGTCACCTATTCTCCAGACACTAACTCCCTGATGCAGTTAATGTAAATTGATCACCAGAGTAGTCTCATTCATCTCTATAATACTCAGGAGACCAGCACCCCACCAAAAGCACAGGTAATTCAGAACACAGCTTATTATAAGTACTATAGGAAATCACATTAACAGGAAACCAACCTAACATTGGGGTTGTCTTCACTTTGATAGTATTGGTTGAACTGAATCTTAAAGAAAAGTTAATAGTATGGAAAGGAACAATAATAATAAAAATAATTTGGATCAGAATAAGAACATGGGAAAACATGCAAAGGAAACAATGAATTACAAAGAACTACAAAAGATAGGAAACTATTCCCTCCTTGATCAGGGTACAAAAGAACTGCATGTAGAACATAAGAACAGTTGCTGGGAATTCTTAAACACCAAGATATATTTGATTCAACAAGTGATAGAAGTTATTATATGTATCCAAGATATGAAGCAACTTAATAATATGATGATATTGATATTTCTCCCACAGTAAGAAGAAGAAAGAAGCACAAGGAAAAACTGGAAGCAGAGACATCAGCACTTAAAATAATTCGGGCTTTCAGGCTGGAAAAATGGATGGTAGAAATAGCGATACAGAGAAATGAAAGCACATAGAAAAGAACTTAAGAGAGAAATAATTTGGGTTTCAGACAATATAGGACTATGGGTAAAAAACAAAACAAAAAAACCCCAAAAAACAAAAGAATATGGATCCCGTGACATTATTCAGTTACTGAAACTCTGTACAATGGTTCCTTCTTCAGAAAATGTATATAATAATACTGCTTACCTTTTAGAGTTGTCAAAGGAATATTGAGTTAACTTTGATAAAGCAATTAGAATAATATCTGGCACAAAGTAAGGAGTCAGTAAATATTAGCTATTATTACTATCATTACTTATTTCTAGTAACATACTAGAAATACTAGTAGATATACTAGTAGAGGTGTCTGAGAGTCCAGCGGGAAAACACACAAATCAAACATGGGTGAAACGACAAAGCTGCACAAATATCTTTGGTATTTTTCCCATTTTCATCCTGTTGCCATTGTCATAATCAAGTCTTTCATCATCTTTTACAAAAGACTTACAACAGGGGCGGCTGGGTGACTCATTCGGTTAAGCATCTGACTTTGGGTCAGGTCATGATCTCAAGGTTTGTGAGTTCGAGCCCCGTGTCGGGCTCTGTGCTGACAGCCTGGACCCTGAAGCCTGCTTCAGATTCTGTATTTCCCTCTCTCTGTCCCTGTCACACTTGTTCTTTGTCTCTCAAAAATGAATACACGTGAAAAAAAAATTAAAAAACAAAACAACAAAACACCCAACAACATTTCCGTCACGTCTCTTTCTATTCAGGTCCACATTTTAGGCAGGCATTAATTAACTTTTTTTTTAAAAGTTTACTTATTTTGAGAAAGATTGAGAGAGTACAGGTAGGGGAAGGGCAGAGAGGGAGTGGGAGAGTGAGAATCCCAAGTAGGCTCCACACTGTCAGCACAGAACCCAATGCAAGCCTTGATCTCATAAACATGAGACCATGGCCTGAGCTGAGATCAACAGTCGGACACTTAACCGAGCCATCCAGGCGTCCCACTAATTAACCTTTTATAAGCACAAATGTGGTCATCACTGCTTCACATGAAAACTTTAAGGAGAAAGCCTAGACTACTCATCATAGTCTAATGCACAGTAAAGCCTTGGATTGCAAGTAACTTGTTCTGTGACTGTTCCGCAAGACAAGCAAACATTTCCAATAAACTTTAACTTGATAAACGAGTGATGTCTTGCAATATGAGTAGTACGTGACACCAGATGTCACATGATCACAACTGAGCCAATGCCAATGGTTCTTCTCTCTCTCACTGCAGGATTGCCAGTATCATCTTCCATGCTCAGATGCTTGGTCTCAGGCCACAGTGTTTGGCAGAAATCAGTGATTTTTCAGAACATTGGAAGGTGTTCACAATTGGCACTAGTGTATTTTTTGTTACTTCAAAGCACCTACGGACAGTCCCTTGCTTTTCCATGTAAGAGTAAGCTTGGGAATGCTTTGCTTCATTCTAGGTCAGGGTGCCTGCAGATATAGACCCTTTCCTCTGCTGCCTTATTGCCAGTTACATTAAATACAGTATATGACAAGAGCTTATTAATACTGTACTGTAGTCAACATCCATACAAGCATATACAATGGCCCACTGCAGACAAAGGTTGAAAAGAAAGACAGTAAGAAGAAGGAGATGATTATGGTGGAAGTTAAGAAGGAAATCACTGAGAAGTATGAACAAGGTACGCGAGTGGCCGAAATTGCAAGATTTTATAAAGTCTGCATCTGTATCTCGTCTGCAGAGGAGGAGGAGGAGGAAGAGGAGGAGGAAGAGGCGGAGGAACCCCTCACTTCAAATGAGATTAGAGAGATGTGTAAGATGTGGGAAACAGTGCAAAATTTTGTAGAAAAGCACCACCCAAATTATGCTATAGCAGTGTGAGCAATGAATCTAACAATAGTGCAATGTCATATTTCCATGAAATCTTCAAAAGGAGGCAAAAGCAACATCATTGGATAGGTTCCCTGTTAAAGTTGCACGAAAAGAAAAAGATTCAACTGAGCCAATAGATAGCAGTGATTCCACTAGTGATAGTGAAAGTCATCCTACACAATAACCCTCCTCTGTCTTGTCTCCCTCACACCAGCCATGAAGGTTTTCAAAGGTTAGTGTAGGTGAATTTGTTAGTTTTTCTTTATATTTTGTATTTTCTTTATTATTTTGTATTATATTGCAATATTGTAATCATTTTTATATGAATACTTTTGGGTTGTAGAACGTATCATCTGAGTTTCCATTATTTCTTGTGGGAAAATTGGCTTTGATAATACAAGTGCTTTGGATTACAAGGGTGTTTCCCATATGAATTATGCTCACAAACCAAGGTGTTACTGTGTAACTTATTATGATTATTGGAGTGTTTTTCTCTCCTTGAAGTCAACAAAATTCTCAGCTGAAGGAGTTTCCCTTATTAATCACTGAATTTCCTGTGCCTAGGTGCATGAGAGGTACTGAAGTTACATTCACTCAAAGCTACATAAACATACATAATGATAACTTACAGGGCCAAGCAAACATTTGCAAATAGGCTCTCAAAAAAGAATGTTGAGGAAATAAACCAGAAAGGTTTAGAAGCGAGAGAAAAGACAATTTTAAGTAGATTGTTAAAAATCCTGAATGACACACTGATCAAAAAACATTAGGAAAGCAAAAGATACTTTCAATTCAATTAAAAAATTAATTATGAGCTTATATATCAGATACTGCAAATGTGAATGTAAATAAGACATGATTTTAGATCTAAAGGAGTAAACATTATATAAAGTGGGAACTACACACACAGAGTAATAAGAAAAAAAATATTCATAAGGAGTCCATCTTGGCCATTTGGAGAAGGCTTCTTGAATGATTATTCTGCAACTTAGTGTTGAAGTAAGCAAGCATTCACCAGGCCAAGAAATATAGTTACAGTGAGGTAGTAGTGTAGAAGCTAGATTACAAGATACGAAGAAGGATGTGAGTTGCTAAGAAATAGAGGGAGTAGCTACAGTTGCTCATTTAGAAGTGTTGGCTAAGAAAGAGCAGAAATCAAAAAGTAGTTAAAAATAACAAGGCAGTCACGTAAAGGTTTTTTTCAGCTGGGGAAGGAGTTCAATATGATGATACATTTTGAGATTTGGGTCTCTAAGAGACAAAGAAATTAAATTCAGAGCACAATCTAGGAAGGGAAAAAGGCATCACTTCTGAGATTGCAAGTAAAGAAGAGATTATCATCACTTTCTGTTAAAGAAAATAGAAATTAGGGGCACTTGGGTAGCTCAGTCGGTTAAGCATGTGACTTTGGCTTAGGCCATGATCTCAGGGTTTGTGAGTTCGAGCCCCACCTCAGGCTCTGTGCTGACAGCTCAGAGCCTGGCGCCTGCTTCAGACTCTGTGTATCCCTCTCTCTCTCTCTCTGCCCCTCCCATGCTCTCTCTCTGTCTCTCAATAATAAATAAACATTAAAAAACATTTTTTTAAAGGAAAAAAAAAAAGAACATAGAAATAGGTTGAGGTGAAAGCAGTCTATCATGCAGCTCATTCCAGATGGCCTCATTCTTCTCTGTCAAAAAGGATATGACCTTATCCACTGTTACTGAGAGGAACTGAAATTGACAGCATTTAGAAATGAGATATTTGAAACAGTTGCTAGGAAAAGTAAAACTATCAACTAATGAGTAAAGAGTAGTATTGCCAAGTGTATACAGAGCCAAGTTTTTTATTGGGAAATTACAACTGAAAAACAAAGTCTCTTTGATAAAAAAGGATATTCCTTAGGGTACCTGGGTGGCTCAGTCAGTTGAGCATCTGACCCTTGATTTTGGCTGAGGTCATGATCCCACAGTTTGGGGGACTGAGCCTACATTGGGCTCCATACTGACAGTACAGAAACTTCTTGGAATTCTCTCTCTCTCTCTCTCTCTCTCTCTCTCTCTCTGCCCCTCCCCTACTTGTGCCCCCCCAAACAAATAAATAAACTTAAATAAAAAAGGATGTTCCTTAATGCAAGGAAACAAGTGGTAATACATATGTGAAAGATTAATAGGGAACTTTATAAAGTAATGCTCGTTAATTCATGCTTTAAAACTGCCACCTTCAAACTACAACCTCATTAGTTTAAAATTCTGGTAATTGATTAGTCAATGATGCACACAGACCACATCAGCAATAAAACTTTGAATTTTTTTCCTAAGGAAGAGTATATTGCAGATACTGTAACCTCTATAGCATCAAAAGAAAAGAGAAGAAATGAAACAAAAAAAAAGGAAAAAAGAAAAGAAAGGAAAAAAGACAAGAAAAAAGAAAAAAGTACAGCTAATAGTGGAATAGTGGAGATAAAGTGGCATATCAAAATTAAATACTAAAAAAGCAGAAAAAAAAGGTCAAATTAAAAGAAGAAGAGGGACAAAAATTAAATGAGATAAACAGAAAATAAGATATAAGACAACCCCAAAATACAGATTACACTAAATATAAACAGTCTAAACACTGCAATAAAAAGGCATAGATTTCAGATAATAAAAAAAACAAGATCCAGAACATGCTACTTCAAAAAACATATTTTATATACAAAGATATATATGAGTTAAATTCAAAGGCATAGAAAAGGACATACCTGTAAATATTATCATAAGAAAGCTGGAGTACCTATATAAATATCAGATGAATTAGACTTCAGGACAAGGAATATCAAAGATAAAGAAGGACAGTTTTATAATAAATAAAGGGTTAATGGATCAAAAACACAAAACAATCCTAAATGTATATGCACCTAATGAGCTTCAAAGTACATGAAACAAAGATTGTCAGAACTGAAAAGACAAATAGACAAGTTCACAATTATAGGTAGAGATTTTAACACTTCTCAATTAATTGAAAGAATAAGTATACAGAAAATCAATAGGGATATAAAAGACTATAATAAGTCTATAAATTAACTAGATCTAGTTGAATTTATGAAACACTACACAATAACAGCAAAATATACATTCTTTTCAAAGTGTATTTTTGAAGCATTCACCAAAAGAGACCATGTGCTGTGCTGTAAAATGTCTCAATAAATTTAAAAGATAAAATACAACATATATTACCTGAATAAAATAAAATTAAATTAGTAATTAAAAATATATTTAAAAAATCTCCATGCATATATTTGGAAATTAAACAATAATCTTCTAAATAATATATGAATAAAAGAAGTGATTGCATGAGAAATTAGGAAGTATAAACTGAATGAAGATAAAAAAATAATATATCAAAATTTGTGGGATGTAGCTAAAGCAGTGCTATATGGAAAATGTATAGCACTAAATTTTATGTAAGAAAAGATTTAAAATCAACAATCAAATTTTTCCATGTTAAAAAACTAAAAAAAAGAAGAACAAATTAATGGTACAGCAAGGAGACAACAAAACGTAGAAATCAAAATGTAGAAAAAAAGTACAGAAAAAGTATAACCAGAAAACAGGCTCTTTGAAAATTCAACAAAATTGATAAACCAGACTCAAGAAAAGAGAGAGGATATAAATCACCTTTATAAGGTGATGGCAAAAGCTATCCTACTGAAGTGAAAAGGAAGTATCCTGAATAATAGTATGCCAATAACTTTGATAACATAGAAAAAATGAACAAATACTTTGAGAGAAAAAGTAATGACCAGAGCTGGCCTTAAAGGAAATGGAAAATCTAAATACCTCTACACATAATAAATAAATTCAATTGTTAATAAAAATCTTCCCACCAAGAAAATTTTAGGCCTGAATAAAACTCTGTAACTCATTTTATGATGCCAGTATCATTCTAATATCAAAAACAAAGTATCAGAAAACACAAATCAATATCTCCCAAAAATGTACACACTAATATCTCTTATGCAGTGACATATGAAAAGGATATCATGACCAAGTGAGATTTTTCCCATAAATCCAAAGGTGGTTTAATATTTAAAAATTAATAAACAGAATAAAGGTATAAAAACACATGATCAATTCAGTGGTATAGAAAAGCATTTGCATTTGACAAAATTCAAGACCTGTTTATGATTAAAAAAAAAAAAAAACCTCTCAGAAAAAACAAAAACAAAAAAACTTAACAGAAAGGAACCTCCTGAATCCAGTAAAGTCCTATATATGAAAACCTATAGGTAAGAGTCATATTTAATGATGATAGACTAAATGCTTTCCCCTTATGGTAAGGAACAAAGCAAAGATGTCCACTGTCACCATTTCTACTTGACATTTTATTGGTGGCCCTAGCCAGTGCAGTGAGGCAAGAAAAAGAAATTAAAGGCATAGAGATTGAAAGGAAGAAATAAAACTGTCTTTATTTACAAACAGCACGATCATGTTTGTAGAAATCTTCAAAAAAGTACCTAGAATAAGTGAATTTAACATGATCAAGGGATACAAGGACAACACACACAAGCTGATTAAATTCAATATGCTGTGAACAAATCATTGCAAAATAAAATTTTAGTAAAATTTCTACTTCCTTCCCCTAGTCATGGAACTCCCTCTTTAATCCTCTGGATGCTGAGTTTGTTTCGCACACCCAGCTGGGGAAGCCAGGCATTCACTCATGGACTCTTCCTTTTCCCTGAAGAAGAAATCAGAGGTTCTCTAGTTTAGCCCTAAACTGTACCATCTTAGGGGAGGGATGATGCCAGCAAGACCGAGCTGCTCCTCTTACCCACTTCACTCTGTCCAAACTTGGTTTTTCCCCCCTCTTCTCTAAAAGAGTGCTGTAACTTCTCTGGAAAATTGTACTTCCACAAAGGCTCTCTCCTCCAAAGGTGACTACCCAAGTCACTGTTCTGCAGGTGCTCCAAGAACACAGCTGAGAGAGCCAGAATCAGTTCACATAAGGTTCTACAGCCAGTGCCTAAGTCCATTTGCCTATTACCTAATAAACTGGTAGTTGAGGCTGCTCTCAGAACCCTTGGCATATAGCACTAGGTTCCACAACAGCCACAAAGACACTTTTATTTGTGGATAGATGTCAAATTTTTGTTGTTGAAGGGGTGAAGGGACAAAAAAAGGGTTGTCTTACGCTGCCATGATGTTAATATCGATGTCCCTGGGCATCCTTCTTCTGACAATCCTACCCGCACTAGATGGTGGAATAAAGAAAGTAAGAAACTTTCTTTGTATTAAGGCACTGAGATTTTAGATTATTTTTCCAACTACTTGCCTACCTTGACTAGTATAAAACATAAAAATATTTTAAGGAATTGTAATAGAAATAATTAGTATCAATAACACTAATTAGTCATATAATTAATTAGATTTGTGAATGAAGTCTGAAAATAACACTACATTGTTTATTGTGGTTAAGCTGCTAAAATAACCAAGTATCCCTAAGTCTCACACAAGTATACAAAATAACCGAGATTCAGGGAATTTATTTATGATACTTGTTGAGTACATATTAGGTGTGATGTACTCAGGGATATATAGTAATAAGACACATTTTTGTGCTTTGAGGAGCATAACAGGGCAGCTTATGCAAGTGTTAAAATAACCCTTGTATAATGCAAAAAGCAATACATGCCACATTAGGAGGGAAAACAGTATTAATGCAAAATCTTTAATTATGACACCATAAAAGGTGTTATCCAAGCGTCAAGAAGAGAAAAATTGATTTGCAAGAAGGCAGAGAGAATATTTTCTTTTTAATTTATCATAAATCTGTGTTCTCAGAATCTAATACCCATTCCATTTTTGGCAAGCTAGCAAATGAAATTCCCTTTCCTTCCTTTTGCCTTTAACGTTTTTAACTTTAAAGGGAAAGTATAAGCCTAGCTGATCTTATTAAAAACAAAACAATGTCTATCATTTTCCGAGCACCTCTACTGGGTGATAGACATCGTAGTACTTTATGTGATCTCATTTAATCATTACAGTAGCCATAAATATCATTATTTATCTTTTCCACATGTTATGGCACAAATACACTATCTACCTTATCTAGGCCACGTTAGTAGTTGGTAGCAAAACCACAATTTTATTTATTTTTTATTTTTATTTTTTAAATATATGAAATTTATTGTTAAGTTGGTTTCCATACAACATCCAGTGTTCATCCCAAAAGATGCCCTCTTCAATACCCATCACCCACCCCCCCCACCCCCCATCAGCCCTCAGACAAAACCACAATTTTAAATTCAGTTCTGATTTCAAAGCTTGTGTTCTTCATCTCTAAGCTATGCTGCATAATGATCCATTTCAGACCGATTAATCTATTCCTCAACCCAATCAAACCTTTAATCCGTGTTATTTATACAGGTGAAGTTATTATACAGGTACAGAAGTCAATATTTAGGTAAATTTCAAAAAAATTTTTTTTCCATGTAAGAGCATTAACTAGGAAAAGAATGTTGCCACCATAAGATGTATGAATACTTTTTCAGTGTCATAAACCTTAACTTTCAAGACCTTTAGTCCTTTTATGCTTAAATTACATTCATAACAATAGGTCTTTGAGGTCTAAAGGATAAAATTCTTAACAGAATTCTTCATACAGGTCTAAAGATAAAACTGCTACTCTTTGTTAAAAAGGCCCTGATCTTCTTAGAACAAGTGTCATTTCCTTTTCTCCTTTCCATTAATTTTAGTATATACTACTAATCCATTGTAGCTAACTTCTGGGTAGGCTAGTGGCAAAGAGAAAAATCAGCAGATTTATTGATCAACTATTTTCATAAAAATGACTTTTCAAAAGCAATTTGCCTGCTAACACAATGCCAATTTTATGAACATAAAATATTAAATGTCACAATACATTCAGGAGTCTGAATACACACATTTTCTCAAAAACCACTTACAAATTCTCTTGGAATTTCTTGGGATAACGATTGGCAGGAGATTTCAGCTCACTAACCACCACTCATAGTTTGGGCTTTCAGAGTAAAGGGCAAATCTTGACCAAAAAAGGTACATGGGGTCTGTCACAAAATACATGTTCAGACAACATTACGTGAGGCTTAGAGTTCTGAAGGAGATGTTCTAACTATAGATGTAATGTACAATAATTTGCCCAAATGATACTTCATGACATTTGTATGAATTAAAGGGAAATGAGTAAAAAATAGTCCTTGCAGTTTCTTCCTCCATTAGATTTACTACTGGGGGTCCATGAAATGTTTTTAAAATATATACTATTTGGGGCACCTGGGTGGCTCAGTCGGTTGAGGATCCGGCTTTGCCTCAGGTCGTGATCTCATGGTTCATGAGTTCAAACCCCAGGTTGGCACTCTGCTGTCAGTGCAGGGCATGCTTCTTATCCTCTCTCTCTCCCTCTCTCTCTCTGCCCCTGCCCTGCTCACCCTCTCTCTCTCCCTCACTCAAAAATAAACATTGGGGCTCCTGGGTGCTTAGTTGGTTGAGTGTCCAACTCTTGTTTTCAGCTCACTTCGTGGGTTCAAACCCTGCATCAGGCTCTGTGCTGACAGTGAAGAGCCTGCTTGGGATTCTCTCTCTCCCTCTCTCTCTCTGATCCTTCTCTGCTCTCTCTCTTTCTCAACAAATAAACTTAACAAATTTAAAATAAATAAACATTAAAATATATACTATTAGGCAGTTTAAACCTTTATAAACTGAAATTTCATGCACTTAATTAGCATTATATGAATTTATTTTTATCTACGGAAGAGCAACCTAAATGCTTAATAAGCATTTTTTTTTTTTTTTTTTTTTAATTATCAAAGTAAGCTTCTAACTCATAAGCTACTACCTGGCTTCAAAGCTTAAAAAAAATCTAAATTTGCAAATTTTTCACAATCATCTTTCTACTTTTAATCTATAATATTTAAGGCCTAATTCAGCCATTATCATACCTTAACTACATCACTGAAAGAAAATAGCATCTGATCTACCTTGCTGCCTTTATCTGTGTCATCAATCAATGCTTCATTTTGTTCTAACAGTGTCAAGCCACACTGTCAAATATCTCTAATTATGTCATTGATATATTCAAATACCTTCCATGAGTCCCATTTACCTAAACTAATTCTACATTTCTTAACCTTATAATAAAACCTTCCATTCTCTGAAAGTGAACTGGGTTTCCAGGCCGTATTTCCACTACCTTCCTATATGTATCCTACATCCTGTTAGTTTTGTGTACTTAAATGCATTTATTTCATCAACCTAAAACTGTAGGCACCTTGGAAGAAACAACTGTGCCTACCTCAATATTCTCCATATACAATGGGATATGATAGTATCCATTTGAGAGAATGAATGGTTAATACAAAAAATTATTTCAGTTAAAGAGTTATGACAGTAATTTTACTGAATATTGATTGATTCACAGCTAATATGGCAATATAATTATTTAAGTATCATAAGAAGTCATAATCTTAAGGTCAGTTGGGTTTTGGTATATCTACCCTCTCTTTTTGTGCCCTCCTTTCCTAAATACCAATCTTCTCTCCAGAGGATACCATATACCCTTCTTTTTTTATGTGATACTCTCTTTCCCATTCCCCATCTTAAAGACAGATGTCCAGATTCACAGTTCAAACTTTCATATATGTACTCCTGCTTGCTGGTGAGCTGGTTAAACTTCAGTGTAAATGAATTTTAGCCTATGTTGCAGTACTTGTAGTACTTAACCTATATTTTATACTCCAAATCTTCTTTCTGATATTTGGAAAACCCAACTATGCTTTTGATACTATTTTTCTCTCTGATATTACCTAACATTCATTTTTGTGTGTGTGTGTGTGTATTTAAACTTCCATGTATTTGGGTCTTGACTTTCTATCTAAATTGCAAATTCCGTGGGGCACATGGGTGTCTCAGTAGGTTAAGCTCAGGTCATAATTGAGCTTGATGTCAGCTCAGGTCCTAATTTCACAGTCCATGAGAGCGAGCCCTTCATTGGGATCCACACTGACAGCATGGAGCCTGCTTGGGATTTTCTCATTCCCTCTCTCTCTCTGCCCCTCCCCCACTCCCTATCTCAAAATGAAGAGACTGTAAAAAATTAAATAGCAAATTCCTTGAAGACTACAATAATGTTTTATATTCTCTATCTAATAAAACTCCATTCAGCACCTTACATTTAATAGGTGTTCAGTAAATAGTATTATAAGAACATATTAAATTATCCCAAAATTTTATCAAAATAATTTTATTAATGAATTTAAAGATTTTAAAAAGAGGGGGATGAGGGGTGCCTGGGTGGCTCAGTCAGTTGAGTGTCCCAACACTTTATTTCTGCTCAGGTCATGATCTCCCAGTTGGTGAGAATGAGCCCCTAGTTGGGCTCTGCAGAGAATGGAGAATCCCTGCTTGGGATTCTCTCTCTCCCTCTCCTTCTGCCCCTTCCCCCACATGTACACGCTCTGTCTCTGTCTCTCTCTCAGAATAAATAATAAAAGAAAAAAAGAGGGGGATGAAAAAATCACAATGATTCATTATTTAGCCTTCATTTTCAAGTTGCCCAAATGGTCTAAAACTTCACAATAATCTTTAATTGTTTTTAATGGAGCTGAATAAGATAATTTGATTCTCTACATAAATCTAACATGATCTACCAATCTCTACTTGACTTAGCCACATAGACAGAACTTCAGGATTGGCTTCTTGTTTATATGGAATCATAGATAAAAACTTATCAAGCTATGGGGCGCCTAGGTGGCTCAGTCGGTTAAGTGGCCGACTTCAGCTCAGGTCATGATCTCGCGGTCCATGAGTTCAAGCCCCGCGTCGGGCTCTGTGCTGACAGCTCATAGCCTGGAGCCTGTTTCGGATTCTGTGTCTCCCTCTCTCTGACCATCCCCCGTTCATGCTCTGTCTCTCTCTGTCTCAAAAATAAATAAACGTTAAAAAAAAAAAAAACTTAAAAAAATAAATAAATAAATAAAAAACTTATCAAGCTAGTTCTGAGCTCCCAAAACACAAGCATCATACTTTACTATAAGAAAAGTATAATAAGGACAGGGGGAAAACCTTAATTATTATTGTAATTAAGAATCTACTTTTTATTGTTAAAACAGCTAATTAACTAGCCTCTACGATTCTTCTTCTTCTGTATTATCCCATTTCATTACAAAATACATTTGGTTTTAGGAATTAGAAAAATGAGATGTTATTTTTCTTAAGTGTACACATTTGCTTCATAACAATAAATTTGACAATTCTGTATTCAGAAGATATTTAACACATGCATAAGCATAGGCTTCCTAATAAATGGTATTTCAAGTGAAGTGAATGGGTACCTGAAGAATCCCATTGTTGCAGTTTTATTATAGTCACAATTTAAAAACTTTTAGAAATACAAATGCTTGCTTGATACAGAGTTAACCTATAAAATTCTGGAAGTCTAGAATCACTCTTTCTCAGTGCGAAAGCTTGAATAACAAATGACCCTCTAAGGGAAATTTTCTACTTATACCTACCTATAAACCTTACACTTACTATATACTTTTACCTATTTGTTTAAAGTATTTTTTACATAAAGGAATGTAATAAATTTCTTTCAGCGAAGCTCTCAACTTGAATCTTACTTAAATTTTGTGATGATTAACAATCAAGGAAATAATCTAATAATTATATTTCACTACTGAAAACAGTATCAAATAGAATTTTCTAGAATTAAAAACTATATATTTTATCAGATTTAGAAACAATTAGAATTTATGCTTATTTTTATGTCATTCTCCTTTTGAAGATAATGTACTTATAAAAATACCTGCAAGATTATTCTTCTAAAATGCTGATACCTATAAAATATTTCTAAAGTAATTATGCTTTTTGTGCTAGTTACACAATTCAGAGAATCTCTAAGAACTTGGAGCAGGCTACTTTACAGAAACAATTAAATATTAAAAGATATAAGTGGTCAACTCACATTTTACTAAGTACATATTAGAAATATTTATGAATACTCTCACATTCCTTTTCCAATTATATTCATTGGGGATTAGGGAAAACTTGGATACAGATTTATTTTGTTTTGTAGCATGAAGCTAATAACATTAGCTGGGTAAGTCCTTGAAGGTGTGAATATTTGTGTTAATTCTGTATTGAGAGATACATAAGCTACTAAGAGTCTATAGAGTATGTTTAGTGCTAGCTGTCACCTCCTTCCTTATGACTCCATTGGTTTCACATAGTTTTGTTTAGGATATCCATATTTAAGAAGCAGGATAAACCACATATTTAATAATAATCAGAGGGGTGCCATGTTGGCTCAGTTGGTTAAATTCGACTCGATTTCAGCCCAGGTCTTGATCTCACAGTGATGAGTTCAAGCCTCATGTTGGGCTCCATGCAAAACAAAACAAAACAAAACAAAGCAAAAAACAAAGGGGGCATCTAGGTGGCTTTGTCAGTTAAGTGTCTGACTCTCTATTTTGGTTCAGGTCATGATCCCAGGGTCATGGGATTGAGCCCGGTGTTGGGCTCCATGGGATCGAGCCCCATGTTTGACTCCACATTGAGTGCTGAGTATGGAGCCTGCTTAAGTTTCTCTCCCTCCACCACCACCACCCCTTTCGCCCCCTGCTCTGGCTCTCATGCTTCCTCTCTCTCAAAATAAACAACTAAACATTTTTTTAAAATAATAATAATCAGTAACTATACGAAGAAACCAGAGATTTACACAGTCAAAACAAAGTAAAACAAGACTTAGAGAAAATAATGTAAAGGTGTGCATGTTGAGAGGAGGGGTAGAACACAATACAGTTTGGGGTTTAATTTTTTAGTTAACTTATGACTCAAATGACGATAGACTTTTAGTAATTATAAACAGCATAAAAATGCCAAGTATATTCGGAATTTATAAAATTGACTTCATCCATTTTTCACAACAATGTATAAAACACAGCATGCAATATTGTCTCTTCACTTGAAAAGGCAACTTTAAAAATAGGTCACAGCTTCTGATGGAGGATACAAACTGCCAGGAAAACTAGCACAGTAGGGGTTCAAGAAATGATGATAATAATGAGACTGCATTACTGCTGAGAATCAGAAGAGAAGGCTTAATTCTCACTCCAGCCCCAGTCACCCATTTTCTATGTGGCCTTGGGTGAGTCACTTAAACTCTCAGTGATTTGATTAAAAAATAACATTGAGTGTACTTGCTTTGCAAATTTACTGTAAGTTTACATAAAGCCCTGATGAGATGTGAATGTAATACATATTCCTTTACTCATGACCCTAGTCTTTGTAAAGACTTTTTATGTTTTGTTCCCTTTATGACAACTTGTATATTTACATAAGCCACAAAGGCTGAGAGATTAATTCTAAAATAAAAATAATCTTTCAAGAAAAAGGTTTATTTTAGAAGAAAGAGGAGGAGGAAACCCTCCAAAATACTGGTTTTACTGTTTCTTCACCTCATGTGAAACAAAGCTTGAAAGAGAAAAGGGACTAGCTTGAAAGCTGTGAAAAGGGACTAGACACTGGCTCTTTGACAAACAAACTGAAATGAAAACTCTAAAAATGATTTAGAAAGTGTCCCTTTAATACCTCAGAGTAGGGCTTGTCAGCCTTCTAAAATCTATCTCCTGCAGGACCTTTTCACTGTCTTTTGTTTGTCCCTATCAAGATTATTTGTTAAATTTTACCTTCTATAGCTTTTAATATAAAAACAGTCATATCAAACATGTATTTTCAACTGCCTAAACTCTTTCCCCAACCAGATTTTGATACATTCCTCCCTATACTTTTCCACTCAGTCCTATGAACTGTCCTTCAAATCCCAAATTTGGGCAGGATATTTTGCTACTCATAACATTAATAAACATCATTACTGAAATAAACTTAGAGAGCTCTATGTGATGCCTAGCTATTTTCCACTAGTCATATGAAAACTCAGAAAAAAGTATAACCAGAACAACTCTCCTTTATGTTTCAGTTACCTAGAAATTCAGTAACAACATCATCACCAAAAATATACTTGTTGCTTCATTTATTTATGTATGAATAAAATTATATCGTCAGGGCAGCAGGGAGTAGAGATGAGACAATGACAGGATCTTGCTGTTTTAGCAAAACATTTCACAATTTCTTATTATTTTTATACAAGTGAACTAAGTGTTTATATAGTTAACTTTATTTTCCTTTTTTGTTTTTTCCTTTTTTCCTATTCCTTCCTCCCTTCATCCCTCCCTGTCTCCCATCCTCCTTTCCTTACTCCTTCTATCCATTCAATATTGGTTTTTGGCTGAGCCCACAATCTCAACAATAAAACTGCATTACTCAGGGCAGAAGCTAATAGATTTCTCCTCCCTCAAATGCCACTGGAAACTTCCTGAAGAAATAAGAAACACATTAATTAAAAAAAACAAAAACAAAAAACCAAAGGGTACTTGCATAAGCAATGAAAACAGTTTCCGGTCTACATTATGATTAAATCAATTTGAATAATAAATGTCTGATATGGATAAGATCTATTAGGACATCTTGCATATCTATGGCCAATGACATTTGCTCCCAACAATTGTGTGCATTTTTTTCAGTGCATTGTTAAATAACAAGCAGTGGGACCTCTACCACTTCCCTTTAAGATAATTGCATAACATTATAAATTCTATTAAGAGGAAATTTCTTTTAAATATACTGAATACTGAAATTTTTCATTCAAAATCATTCCATTATTCATTGTCATACTAGTCAGTGTATTGGATGGATATAATTATACACATACACACATATACATACATATGTATACACACACATATGCACATCTGCATATGTGTTTGATTATAAGTATAAACTGAATATATTTAATTTTTTATAATTATTTACATATTTAATTGACACATGGGCTCAAATTTTACATTTTACATTAAAATGCTATATATATTCACATATATTCTTATTCTGAGGTTCATTATCTATTAATTTAATTCTTTTTCTTTTAAACAAGGTTACATAAAAATTATTCTTACAAATTACATTTTATAGGCAATGAAACATCAGCCTATTTAATAAATATTTAAAGGACAAATAGAACAAGGGTTTTAGGCTTATTTTTTGATTTGGTTTTCTGGGTTTTCTACATGGCAATTTATTGGCAAAGTAATTTGTACCCTAAGCTTCAATCTTGGGATTTTTAACAACTGATTTGGTCATTATAGAGATAATAAATATCATTCACAGTGACAAATTTAAAAAAAACATGTCAAGTTGAGAGATGAGATTTGGTAAAAAACTGGTTTCTCTTCTGTTTCAATGACTCCTAATATAATAAAGCCACTGAAATAAACTTAATGCTTGTCAAGATCCATTGACTTTATAGCGAGCATCTGGGTAGTGGCACAATACAGATGTTGGAATAGAATACCACAGTAAAACTACTTCAAGATTCATCTGGTTAATAACACTACTTCATTGAAAACATTACTTTCTGCAATTTCTCACTTATTTTTGCCCAAATAAAGGCTGTTCACCATTTTTTTTTAAGGCACATTTGGGACCTAACAAAACAAAGCTGCAACTTCTATCATATATTAAAGTATTGGCTTTATGGGGCACCTGGGTGGCTCAGTCGGTTAAGCGTCCGACTTCAGCTCATGTCATGATCTTGCGGTCCGTGAGTTCGAGCCCCGCGTCGGGCTCTGGGCTGATGGCTCAGAGCCTGGAGCCTGCTTCCGATTCTGTGTCTCCCTCTCTCTCCGTCCCTCCCCCATTCATGCTCTGTCTCTCTCTGTCTCAAAAATAAATAAACGTTAAAAAAAATGAAAAAAAAAATAAAGTATTGGCTTTATAGCTAAATAATGGAATTTAATTTTTTTGGATTAAAAAATAAATGTCCATTATAAAGCACTATCTACAAGTCACAAAAAGTTAAGAAAATCTCCATAAACTTCAAAAATCTGTATATTTGGGAATGAGAAACAAAGTGTACAGGTAAGTTATAACTTCCATAACTCTCTTTTTTGTTTTTCTGTGGCAAACTATGTTTCTAGACAGGGCTCATATTAGATGCTGGTTAAATCGAAGGAACTAAAGGACCTGAAAATGTTCTCACTGGCATCATCAAAAACTTTCTCCAACTTTCTTGGTAACCAGCAAGAAGGATTTTCTTCATTATTCCAAGATGCCTCATCTTTGCCTGACCCTGCCAAATTCTCCATTCTTCATGTTCTAATTTGCTTTGAATTCTATGTTTTCATCCCAGTCTACTACTAGTTGGTTTTATTATTAACCCAGGAACACAGGTGCATTGTAGAAAAAAATCAGGAAACACAGTAAGAACCAACAAGAAAATAAAAATCAAGTGTAATCTCACTATTCAGAAACAACTACTGTTAACATTTTAAGACAAATTTTTAAAATAAAAATGAGATTAAGGTATAATTTCTATGGGTTTGTTAAGTGATATTTTCATTGAGTAATATATCCTGAATATCTTCTACTTGTCTCATTCCCTTCACATTTTTGGTATTTTAATTTTTCTCTATCTCAAAACAATTTTTCCAAGTCTTTACTACTTGATAATTCTAAATGAAAGGTCAGCAAACCTTTTTCCGTAATGAGCAAAACAGTAAATATTTTAGGTTTTGCAGGCCATGTGGTCTCTGCTACTATTATTTAATTCCAGTATTGAAGTGTAACAGGAGCCACAAACATACATCAAGAATCGATGTGGCTATGTGCCAGTAAATTTAAAAATCAAATATTTTTTTTCAAATAAAACTTTAGTTACAAAAACAGGCAGTGGGCTATAGCTTGCTGACCCAATATTCTAGACAATTGTGTATAAAAAATATTGCACATCATGATTACTATCACCTCTAGCTGAGTATTTTACAGATTATCTTTATACTCAACTTTTTCTATTAGTATAGGTTTACCCCAGCACACAATCCCAAGGATATGTTCATTTCCTATGGTAACATGCAAATGTGATTCTTCAAAAGTGGTAGAAAATCCTCCATGCTGGAACGGTACCAGAAAGACTTCCCCAGTCTGTGTCTTAGAAACCTGTATTTCAATAGCAAAGTAGAAGGGTGCTCTTCCCTCTCCCCTTTAGCCAACAGAGGTCCAAGTTAAGTGGGTAGTAACTTGCTGACACAGAGAATTTTCATCCCTGTTTCAAATCTATGAAAGAGAGAGAAATTGATATTGAAGGAGTTGGAATAGCAGGACACCTGTAAGTTTATATGCATCCATATCCATGCTGTCTTCCTTCCCCACTGCGACAACAAAAGAGGTTTTTCTCCTCCTAGGGCTCCAATTTTTTTTTTTTTTTTTTTTTTGCTATAGAGTCTATTCCTTATTGCCTTTTCACCATGGTTCAGAACCTCTCATTTTAATCCTTCTCTCTCTCATGTCTCTTCAAGCCCCATCCCTCTGTCTTTACTCGCTTGCTCTCTCATCACTATTTAAACTTATGTAGGATTTGCCTATCTTAAGAAAGCCCTTCCTAAATTTAAAATAGTACCGTCCCTACTGTTTCTACTCTTCCTTTTCATTCCCAAGTTTCATGAAAGAATTCTACACTTCCCTTTTCTTATTTATTCCTCATTTCACTTCAGTCAGGTTTTGCCCCATTCAACCATTAAAACTGACTAATGTTATCAGTGCAATCTTATTGTTAAATCTACCTTTAAGCTCACCTTTTACCTTGCTGGTCAAGAGTGCAAATTACAGAGTCAAACTGCATGAGTTCAAAGCTTGATTGTGTCACTTACTAGCTATGCATTTTCTTGGGCAAATCACTTAACCTCTCTGTACCCTCACTTTTCTCATCTGCAAAATTGGGATATAGTAATATCTAGATCAAAAGATTACTGTGAAAATTTAATGAGTGCAAAACTGTTTACAACAGTGCTTGGTGCACAGTAAACTCTATATAGATGCTAGTTAGCAGCATTTGATACAATTACCCTCTCTTCCCTTACTGAAAGGATCTCTATTGAAACATTACCTATGTTATTTCATTGCCCTTTGGATTCATTTTTCCTAATCTTCCTTTCATATTACTCTTCCTTTATAAGGCAGTTCTCTTCCAAGCCCACTGTCCTACTCACATTATCCTCTCCTCAGACAATCTCTTCCATTCCCATTGCTTGAGTTTCCACCTGGTGTCTTCTAATCTATTATCTCCTATCAAAATTTCCCTCCTTTTCTAGATACCTGTATAAAGTGGCTCTAGTACATCATTACTTAGCTATCAAAAAGCACTCATGTTACACATATCTAAAACCTACCTCACCTTCTCAGCTCCTACCCCTAACCTTATTCCCTCTCCAGTGTTACCTAGCTCAGTGAATACTACTGCTATCCAACAAGTTCGCCAAGCCTGAAACATGTGAGGTGTCCTAGATTCCTCATCACACACCATCTTCCACATGTAGTAAGGGTCCTGTCAATAACATTTTTAAGTGGTTATCAAATCTGTTCACATTTCTCTATCCCTACTGTTACTACCTTAGACTAGGCAACTATTATCTTTCACTCCACTATTTCTATAAACTTCTAACTAAAGTCTTTGCCCAGAGTCTTAAAGTCCTCTTCAACACATGCTCTGTAATGCTATCAAAATATACCCTCTAATTACAAGCTGATTAATGCAGAACAAAAGCTTAATGGTTACACACTGTCCTTATAAAACTCTGGCACTCCTAAATGTGGATTTAAAAAGCCCTCATGGCCTGGCCCTTATTTACCTCCAGTCTCGTGTCACATCTCCACCTTCTCCCCACTTCAGGTTTTCTATATAATCATGTCATCTACATTTTTACCTTTTCCTTTCTGTTTGCTTTTACCTTTTTCTTGTCTGAGTGCCCTGGCTAGAAGTGCCAGTATGATAAATAGAAGTAGTAAAAGTTGACACTTTTGCTTTATTGTTTATGGTAGAGGAGAAACATTCAGTATTTTACCATGAAATAATATGTTAGTGGTAGGATTTTATCAAACTGAGGTAGTTCCTTTTATTCCTAGTTTGCTATGAGTTCTAAAGAATGAATGTTAGATTTTATTAAATGTCTTTTCTGTGTTTACTGAAATGACACATTGCATTGATTAATTTTCAAGTGTTAAACTGATCTTTTTTTAATTATTATTAATTTATTGTCAAATTGGTTTCCACACAACACCCAGTGCTCATCCCAACAGGTGCCCTCCTCAATGCCCATCACCCACTTTCCCCTCCCTCCCACCATCCATCAATGTTAAACTGATCTTAAAATGCCTTGGATAAACCCCACTTGCTCACAGTTTATACATCATCTTTTTCTTTTTCTTTTTTTTTTTTTTTCTGTTGGATTCTGTTTGTTCAATTTTTGTTAAAAGTTTTTTCCATCTATATTAATGTGAGACACTGGTCCTTAGTTTTTTTTATTGGAATGCCGTCTCATTTTGGTGGCAGGAAAAAGGGGATAAAGGCCACCCCTTTAATTATCATGAAATAAATTTCTATATCCCAGGTTATTTTTTGGCTCTGAAATCCTTTTCTGACATTAATGTAGCCACTGAAACTTTGTTTTGAATAGTATTCTCCACTCTTTTAAAAATTTTTAAGTTTGTTTATCTATCTATCTATCTATCTATCTAGAAACGTTCACATGTGTGCACGAGGAGAGGGGCAGAGAGAGGAGAGAGAATCCCAAGCAGACCCCGTGCAGTCAACGCAGAGCCCCATGCGGGTCTGGGGCTCCATCTCAGGAACCAGATCATGAACTGAGCCGAGAAAAAGAGCTGGACGCTTAACCGACTGAGCCACCCAGGTGCCCCCCATTCTTTTTACTTTTAATCTATTTGTTTCTTTATATCTAATGTGGGATTTTGTAGGCAGCATATAGTTGGATCTTGCTTTTTCATCCAATCTGACAAACTCTGCTTTTAAAGTGGGATGTTTAGATTTTTTATATCTAACGTGACCCTTAACGTGATTAGGTTTAATTCTGTCACTTTATGATGTGTCACATCTATTCTTCGCACCTTTTTTCCTCTTTGATGCTCTCTTCTAGATTAACTGAAAGTTTTTAACTGATTCCTTTTTTATCTACTTTGATGAGTTATTAGCTCTAACTCTGTTTCCTTACTTTAGTGGTTGCTCTAGGGTTTATAGTATACATGTTTTACTTTTCACAGCCCATCTTCAAGAATACTTTACCATTTCATGTATGGTATAAAAAAAGATTGTAACAGTCTACTTCCATTTTTCTCCCCCCAGCCTTTGTGCTATACATTTTGTCATACATTGTATATCTGTATATATTATAAACCACAGACAGTACTGTTATCATTTTGTTGAAAGTCATTTATCTTTTAATGATATTTGAATAATAAAAATATCATATATTTATTCACATTGTTACAATTTCTGATTTTCTTCATTTCTTTGTGTAGATCCATACTTCCTTTTGCTTTCATTTTCTTTCTTCCTAAAGTACCTCCTTTAATATTTCTCTTAGATAAGTCTGCTAGTGATGAATTTTTTAGTTTTCATATGTCTCACTGAGTACAGAGTGCTACATTCTCACTTTTAAGATACTTTAAGTGGGAGTAAAGTAGCAAATAGTCTATTCTCTACTACTGTAGCAAGGCTCTTCTGAGTAAGTTACCCCATGGCCTATGAATTATGAGGTTTTACATTCTTTCTGATATGAACTTTTATAGAACCTTGTACTTTTTCTTAAACACCCCTTACATACTTCATTGAAATTACTTATCTGATTGTCCTTTCATTATGTAGCTCTTTCTCTACACTGTAGCTTTTTAAGCTCATACTTAAGCAATGCATATTTTGTGTTCCTAATACCTGGCATAATCTTGGCATAGTAGATGTTAGTCAAACATGTAAGAACATTCATATGTGTATATTGACAAAATACAAAATTTTACATGTGTAAACTAAATTTGTACCAGAAATCCATGGTTTAGGGGCACATGGGTGGTTCAGTCAGTTAAGCGCCTCTTGGTTTTGGCTCAGGTCATGATCCCACAGTTTGTGATATCAAGCCCTGGATTGGCTCTGCACTGATAGCATGGAGCCTGCTTGGTATTCTGTCTCTTCCTCTTTCACTGCTCCTCCCCTGCTCTAGTGCTCACTCTCTCTCTCTCTCTCAAAATAAACAAATAAACAAAAAAAACAAATCAATGGTTTGTTGATATTGAACTATCCTTTAATATTGAACTATCCTTTCTCTAAGTCACATGACTTTCTAAACATTGTGATATACTTTAATTCCTCAGGAAATCATAACCACCTGCATACTTGAGTGTAAAAGTCTGCCTCAACTTGTATTTTACTTGCTACCTCTTTTACTTCCTGTCTTATCCCTTTGACACAAGGCTTCAGCCCAAAATAATCGTCAAGCAAAAAGATTTATTCTACAAAGTGGTAGTACTATCTACATTTACTGTAGCTTGTCAGAACTGGACTTCTAGTCTCTGAAACAGTGTACTGATGCCTAGAATGATCAGAACAACATCCCAGAAATTCAGTATGCTTAGGAAGATGTTTTTTAAAAATGTATTTATAATGTTCTAAGAAACAATGGAAATGAAGTGCAAACTAGTAATTATTTCTGCCTTAAATAATCAACTTGCCTTCCTATCAAAATTTCACTTAACCACATTTCTAAAATGGATCCTTCATTGTAATACATGTCACTGTAGTAATAATGAAACCTTTTGCATATTTAAGTCTGTACATCTATATTTTTATGTCTTTATGTAAAGCAACTTATCAAAATCTTGAAGTTTCCTCAAATAAAAGATTGTAAAAATACTTGACTTACAAAAAATAATCTATCCTGATAGAGTATTGTGTCAGGTATCCAAAGTGTAGTTTCATTTGTCCACAGATAACCTGAAATTCTTAAATAAGCTTTTAATTTGCTTTTGAAAGAAAGCAAAATTATCTTGATTATACTAATGTTCAACTTCTTTCAATTATTTTGTGATTTCAACATGTAAAATTCCCACAATCAGCAACTGAATAAAAGATGGTTTCCTCTGAAAAATAAAACTTTAATAAAGTTTACTAAATAAAACAATACAATGGAACATCAAGTGCCATGGTTAATTAACACTTCCTGTTTAGTTACAAACAAGAGTCATATTGCTACTAGATTCTTATTTCATTTCCTTTTTTTTTTCAAGGTTGTATTTACATTGCAAGAGCATCAATAATTTTCTTGGGTTATAAAACATCATGCCCCAAGATTAATAGTGAGGAAACCTTTACATTTCACTGCTCTGCTCCCTGTTTAGATAGGGAAAAAGATGAGACCATAAACTCTTCACTGCCAAAAGGTTTGGGGGTGGGGGGAGGGGGACACAGCCAGAGTTTAATCTTTTCCTGACAAAAAAAAAAAAAAAAAAAGGAAAAGCTCTTTGGAAGAACTTCAAAATCCACTTGTAGACAGAGTGGGTGTTATGGTTATGCAGGTAGCCTAAGTATTACTCTTGCTAGATGTGAACGGAAAGCTACCATGGTACATATTTTTCTACTCCTTAGTCTCATTACACTCCATCTGAAGAGAAGTAGCGTTGGAAAGTCTAAGAATTCTTAGATTTCATGAAGATACATTTTAGCAGACTTGACTATGAAGTTATATTCCATAATTAAGTTATATTTTTATTGGGTATTCCAAAGAGTAACGTGTTCTCTTTGGGTTCTCCAAAGAGAAGAACGTGTTTAAGAAATTTTAAAACTTTTAAGCACCACTATAATCGCTACAGAACACTCTAGAAACAAAAACATAAACAAATCCTCCAGTATCCACTCCTCAGACTTCACACCAGCGTTCTTGGATCAAAATAATTTTTCCTATTCCCAGAAATATTTTTTTACAATTAATGTTTTCAGAAATTAGTTTTCTCTTTTACTTGAATGATAAACACCCAAAAGTGCTAGAGAAAAATATCACACCAAATAATATAAATCCTGTGAAAAATCCTTCCCCAAGAATGTTTCTATTCTGTTTTAGTACAGGACCATCATACAATACCAGACAAGGAAAATAAGATTGAGAACAGAATAAATAAATAAATAAACAAATAAATAAATAAATAAATAAAAGCAGAAATTTTGCTAATAGTCTCTTAAAGCCTAAAAAACAATGAGTATTATCTCTAAAATGTGGCTTCAAAGTATCTTGTCTCTTATTTTGGGAAATAAGAGATAGCAATGTAATTTTCTGAAAAAGACAGTTCATGCTTTTCCATTTATCAATTCTAAAAAAAATAATTCTATTTAATAACTTTTAGTCCAAACCAGTAGGCTTAGGATATATGTCCACAAATAAATAGGCAGGTAAGTGAATGAATGAATGAATGAATGAATGAATAAGCAAGCAAAGTTATTAGATAAAACTCTTCTACTCAATACTAAACATATGGGGCTCCTGGGTGGCTCAGTTGGTTAAGCGGTCGACTTCGGCTCAGGTCATGATCTCGCGGTCCCTGAGTTTGAGCCTCGCGTCAGGCTCTGTGCTGACAGCTCAGAGCCTGGAGCCTGCTTCAGTTCTGTGTCTCCCTCTCTCTCTGACCCTCCCCCATTCATGCTCTGTCTCTCTCTGTCTCAAAAATAAATAAACGTTAAAAAAATTTAAATAAATAAATAAATAAATAAACATAAAAAAATCTTTGGATTGAGGGAGGGAAAAACTAGTTAGAATGAATTGCATTTTGTTTTCAACGACCTTACAGTAGTACTGAGAAGAAATCCTGCATTGTAGCAATGCAGAAGGAAAGAAATCAATAAAACACTATGGAGCAGAATTGCATCTAGATAGCCACTGTACACTGTAAATATCTCTCGTTCATCATAATCTACCCAAATTAAAGATTCATTTTTAAGGTCTTGAGGACTCACTAAAGCAATGTCACAACTCTTTTTTAAAATCATGTAAAATATGAAAGTGGTCTTTAACATGATTAAAGTGCTTACACCTTTTTATACTTACAGAACAATAATGACTAAACAGTGCAAAAAGAAGTACCAAGTAGCAAGAAGGTATTTTTCCATTTTTGTTATTTTATCTAAGTTGCCTACAGCAAGTAAGATACACATTCTTTCAAAACCCATTAACAGGAAGACTGTAAGAAACATTCACTTCCCTATGTTACCTTTCATGCAAACACATATGCTAACTATATAAGAATATGGTATTTTATATGAGATAATTGATTAAATTGGTTTCTGATACCAAATTATTGACACTAAAAACATTCAAGCATAAAAAAGCAAAACAAACCATATAAATTACCTAACCATATGGTATATATATCAGAACAAGCTAAGGTTATCATGAATAAAACAAAACAAAACGTACTTTTTTTGGAATCCTAAATAGGTATCATTGCTTATATACAAACTTAAAAAGAAACTACAAAAAAAAGTTACTAAAACTAAAATTTAGTTGCGTAGCAAGCTAGAAAATCACTATTCTGTATATGGCTAATAACAATTAGATATTAGTACTATTTACAATACCACTAAAATTATAAAAATATTTTGCCCTAAATTTAACAAGAATATGTGCACTGGAAACTGATGTGGTGAAAAAAGGGAAAAGAAAAAAATTTTCTTACAACTTACAGCCCATTGATAAGTCCTTGAGACAGGCAGAGTGACCTTCCTCTGAGAACTCAGCTGCCTTGATGTTGACACTTTGCTAAGGGCAGAAGGTAATCTTAGCTTAACATTATCCCAACCTCCAGGATCCTGTACGTCTCCTTTAACATATAAAAATTCCTTTGGAAACTTCCTTTATCTCTCTCCTCCAAGATATATGTTAGCAATCATCCTCCAAGCATATGGCCCACTGATATACATCTGAAGGGTCTCATGACTAAGGTTTATTAGACAGTAATAAATGATCTGAGCTAGCCCCCTCAAGGTCCTGGGAACCTTGCTTCCAAAATTCCTTAGAGACTTACACCATCCCTAACCCCCTCCCAACTTCAAAGTATATAATCACTCACCAGTCACAACCCCAGGGCACCTCTTTCTGCCCATGGGTCCTGTCCCCATGCTTTAATAAAACTACCTTTTTGCACCAAAGATGTCTCAAGAATTCTTTCTTGATTATTCCCACCAAACTCCAACATTTCCACACCAAAAACTATAAATCAGTAACAAAAGAAATTTAAAAAGACTTAAACAAATGGAAAGATATACAGTGCTCACGAATGGGAAGACTTAATATTGTTACTATTTCAATTCTCCTCAAACTATCTATAAATTCAACACAATTCCAACCAATATCCCAACAGGACTGTTTTACAGAAATCAAAAGCTGACTGTTAAATTTATATAGAAAGTAAAAGAACTAAAATAGGCAAATCAATTCTGAAAATGGAGAGCAAAGATGGGAGTCTACCCTACCTGATTTCAAGACTTAAGTATAAAGCACAGCAATGACAACATGGTAATGGAGAAAGGACAGAGGATCCACACATATATGATGATTTTGACAAAGATGCAAATGCAATTCAGTGGAGAAAGGAGAGTTTTTAACAAATGGTGCTGGAATAACTAGATATCAATATAACAAAAAATAAAAATAAGAACCTTAATTCAAACCTTGGAGGCACATATGAAATCAACTCAAAATGGATCATAGAATGAAATGTAAAACCCAGAACTATAAAAACTGCTAGGAGAAAACAGGAAAAAAACATTCCTTACATATATCGCCAAAAGAAAAACCTGATAACTTGGACTTCATCATAAGTAAGAAATTCAGATTTAAAACAATAATAAAAATAAAAATAAATAAAACTACTTAAAAAATTTAAGTCTACTCTTTGGAGGGCACTATTAAGAAAATGAAGAGACAAACCACAGCAGGGAGAAAATATACGAAAATCACATTTCTGATAAAATTCTTATATTCTGACTACATAAAGAACTCTCAAAATGTAAGAAAATGAATAACCCAAATTTAAAAATGAGTAAAAGATCTCAACAGACTCCTTGCCATACATATAGGGATGACAAATAAGCACATGAAAATATGCTCACCATTATTAGTCAATAGGGAAATGCAAACAAAACTGCAATGAAAAAATCACTACATGTCTATTAGAATGGCTAAAAGAAACAAAGAAAAAAACCTGATAATAACAAGTACTGGTGAGGATTCAGAGCAACTAGAACTCTCATACATTTGGGAAGGTAAAATGATACAAACACTTGGGCAAATAGTTTGCTAGTCTCTTGTAAAGTCAAACACAGCACCATTTGAAACAAAAATCCTACTCCTAAGTATTTATCCAAATGAAACAAACACACAAAAACGAAACCCCACCACAACAATCTTATGTTTACAGGAAAACTTGTTTGAGGAGGCGCCTGGGTGGCTTAGTCAGTTAAGTGTCCAACTCTTGGTTTCAGTTCAGGTCATGATCTCATGATTTGTGGGTTCAAGCCTCATGTCTGGCGGCCATTGTGGAACTGCTTGGGACTCTCTCTGTCCCTCTCTTGCCACTCCCCTGCTCGCTAGTCCACTCTCTCTCTCAAAAAAAAAAAATAAACTTAAAAAAAAAAGAAAAGAAAACTCTTGAGGATGTTTATATTCATAAACGCTCCAAACTGGAACTCAAATGCCTCTCAAAGTAAGGAATGGATAAACAAATTGTGGCATACTCATACAATGTAATACTGCTCGGCAGTAAAAAGAACAGATTACTAACTGATGCAACACCACGGATTAATCTCAAATACGTTATGCTAAGTGAGTGAAGCTAGACTCAAAAGGCTACATAATGTATGGTCCAATTTATATAATATTCTAGAAAAGCAAAATTACAGGAACAGAAAATGAATCAGTGGTTATCAGTGACTGGAGATGGGGGAGTAGTTAAGTACAAAGGGCTGGGGGAGTGATCACTACAATCACTCATTGTAGGAGTGACTGCGTTACTTCATGTGTTTATCAAAACTCAGAGCAGTACACCAAAAAGGGTGAATTTTACTATATCATGCATTAATATAAAAAGTAGGGAAAAAAAACCCTCTATAATGGGGCAATGAAAAATATTCAATACTAACTTTACACATTGAATGGAGGTTATGAATTATGATTAATAATTATAAGTTAAAAGCATGATCTCAAATATCAACTAGTATTATGTATGTAGGTTTAAATACCTCATCTCACATTTCAACTAGTCTTGGATACTAAGATTTTATTACCATAAGGCATATTATTATTATTATATTACCATAAGGCCATAAGGCAATATTCTATCATTCAGTAGGTAAAATAACATTTAAAATAAAATTAAAAAACTGAGAAACTACTGTATATACAGGTTTTATAAAAGAGTGAATAGAACATGTATGCTCCCTATTCTCAAAACCATCTCATCTCATACATTAAATACATATCTACTTAAAGTAACAACATAAAGCAAGATATGTCACCAATGTATAGTCAAAGTAATAAGACACTAGAGTGTGTCTGGGGAAAAAATCATGGACTCTGGGGACAGACAGATACACAGGCCTAACTTCAAATCTTATTTATGCTACTCACTTAAATTAGGTAATGTCACTAAATTACCTTAGCTGATTATACAGAAGTAACAAAAAAGCACCTAGATCATCACCTGGCTTCTAAATGTTCCAAGAATATTCCCTCCTTTCTTCCTTCTTCTCCTTCCTGAAAACCAAAGTTTTTCTAAAAGTACCAGATCTAAGAATATAAGGTAACTGTTTCTCAAAAGAATAGTCTTCTCATTTAGAAAATCTGCATGAATTAGTTTCACCAGCTTCCCCATCTCATTTATATTGCCACAACCCTCAATTGGTGATGCATCATTGATCCATTATTATCAAGGAGTAGTTACTGTCTCAGGGGTGGGTAGCCAATCGCTAATCAGTGATCTGTGAAGTAGGCAGGCTTGAAGAGCTCTGCGTAGAAAAAGTGATGGTAATTTGTCTAGCCAGTTAGACTGAATATTCTCAGATATAAACAAGAGAAATCTGGCTAATCAGTGGCAAAAGGAAAAGACAAGTGTAATGTGAATGATGGTAGGCATGCAGGAGAAAGGGGTGAGTGTGTGTGAGGAGAGAACCTATTTGTCATGAGAGTGTCTGCATGAAATGGCTGGGTGATGAGAGAGAGAAAGAGGCTAGCTAGAACCTAGAACTGCCTTGGCACCTAACAGTTTTCTAGTTTCAGTTCTTTATTCAGTTTATGAGTTCTTTAATGCAATTGCTTTTTCTTAAAATGGTGTATTAAACATGTTTCATTGCTTGTTCTAACCTTAACCACTTTCAGAAAAACTCTCTCCTGGGATCATCATCCCTAAAGACTATATGCAGCTGATTGTCTCAGTTTTCTGTATACATATGCCTCTCAATATTCCTTTCCATATGTGATGTTTAATGATACTTTACAGTATTAACAATTTATTAAATTCTTCAGTTTCTTCTAGGAATATATTTCCACATAAAAAAGTTGGAATTTTTCTTTCTGCAAACAGTCCAATTATGGAGCACAATATCTGAAACTGGCCTCTTAATCAGAAGTTAGCATCTGTTGATTATCATCCTCTAATAACTATTTCAAAAGTTTAACAAAGACTGGGGAGTGGGGAGATAACTACTTTTAGTTAAACTCTTAAAAATCACTTATATTGGAGACACGTTTATATCCCAGAAGAAATCCTTCATGTCTCCATGATGTTACACAGAAAAATAAAATACAAAATCAGACTGATGATTTTCTCTAAACATTTGATTGGTCTCCAATACTGAGAGCCCCCGCTGCTGATACCGTCATACCAAATCTACTTTGTTCCACAGAATTAAAGAACTAATATCCTAAAAAAAATTCCACAATTGAAGTCAACCTCTACATATATAAGCAACAACTAGTATAGTAATAATTTAGAAGGCATATCAAACTGCTCTTTTGCTGGCAAGTTTTAAAAAATCCTCTCGCAGGTAGAACAACAGCTGTTAATGAATAGTTCTAGCCACTGGAGACTTTCTTTTAGCACACTTTGACATCATGGCCTAAATTCAAAGTGACACCAAATTAAGGCTTGTTATGGTAATAATCATGACAGTGTAAAGTGGTTTAGAAAAACCCAAAGTCTGAGTCTTCAGATATGATTTCAATTATGTCACTGTCGATTCTGGCTAGTTTCAAATCTTACTTTAAGATAAAACTATAATGACTTAAAAATGTTTAAAATTTTGATTTTTTAAAAAAGAAAGACATTCCATAAACATAATAAATTAACAATAAGTCCTTCCACTAAAATGATACACTACTCATCTCACAACAGAGGAATGGATGGGGTACCTAACTTTATGGTTTTCTGACATTCACAACAATTAAAAAATAATATAAGAGTGACATTAGCAAGATGGAGGAATAGGAAGTTCCAGTCCTCTTCCCCACACAGAAACACTGATTTAGTAACAACCATATACAGACTGGAATACCCTTATGAGAATCCCAGAATCCAGTTAAGAAGATGCAACATCCTAGAAGAGTAAAAAAACAAAACAAAACAAAACAAAACAAAACAAGAACAAGTGCACTGAAAATGGGTAAAAAGTGCAGTTTCACTTTACCTGTGTCTTCCCCCAGCCCATGTCAGCATAGGACAATGCCAAAAAAGATCCCTTCAACATGCAATTTCTTCCACTGGGAAAGAGAAAGTCAGGGGTGAATCCAACATCCCCAGCCCTTCAGGCAATGCCCCAGAGAACCGCTCCTATCTAGCCTCATTCAGAGTACTACTGAAAGACCCAGCATAGTTACAGTGCCTCAGGGCAGCTAAGAACAACAAAGAGGGGTAGTTGGCTCGAAATAGACTCTGAGGCCCCCAGGGGATGGCATGGATCACAGCAGGTAGCACAGACCTCAGCAACTGGTGTGGAACACAGCAGCCAGCAGAGATCTCAGCAGCCAGAGGTGGTCTCAGCAGGTGGTAGAAATCCAGAGTAGATCTGACCTGTGAAATTCAGAGGAGGTAGACAATCCTAAGGCTTCTTCAGGGAAAAGGGAGAAGAGAAAGATGTGGAACTTGCACTTAACACCCCAGGATCTCCATGTACTGCCCTAGGAGGAAGGGGCAGGTGGCTCTCTGTACCAATAATGACTCTGTGGGATTGAAAGAAAGTGTACAATACTGAGAATTCCCTCCAGGAGGGAGGAAGAAGAGTGGAATATACACATTCATAATAAAGTTTGGAGAAACTCCCAGAATTTCCCAGCCAAAGTCATTCCATAAAGACTGAAAAAGGTGGCTGTTTCTTCAAATGTGCAGATGCCAGTGTAAAGCTTACAAAGAACACAAAGAATAAGGGAAATATAATACTAACAAAGGAACAAAATATATCTCCAATAACAAACTCTATAAAGAAATGGAGATCTAGGAATTGCCTGACCAAAAGATGATCATCTTAAAGAAGCTTAGTGAGCTACAAGAAAACACAGACAATAAAATCAGAAAAAAAAAAAAAAATGATTCATGGAAAAAAATGAGAATATGAGCAAAAACAGAAACCAAAGAAAAGAACCAAACAAATTTTGGAAATGAAGTACAGAATAACTGAACTGAAAAATTCACAAAGAAACCTCTTGCGGACACACAAAAGATACAGAAAAGAATCAAAGCACACTATACCAAAAAATCAAAAAATCACAAAGGAAGACAGCAAGAGAGGAACAAAGGAACAAAAGAATGGCAAAATAGCCAGAAAACAATGAACTAAATGGCAATAGTAAATTTTTATTAATAATTACTTTAAGTGTAAATGGATTAAATTTTCCAAACAAAAACACAGAGTGTGGAATAACAGATAAAACAAGCAGGATCAAACCATTTGCCACCTACAATGGATTTCCTTTGGCTTTAAAAACACAGACAGACAAACAAACAAAACAAACCACACATACAGACTGAAAACAAAGAGATGGTGAAAGATATTTTGCTAAGTGTAGCCAAAATAGAGCAGAGTTGGCAATACCTATATCAGACAAAATAAGCTTTCAGTCAAAATAAGTCACAATAAATAAAGATGGAGCTAAAGTAAACAAATGGGATTACATCAAACTAAAAAATTCTGCACAGAGAAGGAAGCCATCTACAAAACGAAAAGGCAACACACTGAATGAAAGATATTTGCTAATCATGCATCCAAAATATCCAAAGAACTTATACAACTTAATATTAAAAAAAACAAACAAGCCAATTAAAAATGGGAAGAGGACTTGAATAGACATTTTTTACAAAGAAGACATACAGTTGGCCAATGGGAACAGGAAAAGGTGCTCAACATCACTAATCATTAGAGAAATGCAAATCAAAACCACAACAAGCTACCATCTCACACCGATCAGATTGGCTAGAATAAAAAAGACAAGAAATAACAAGTGTTGGCAAGAATGTACAAAAGAGAACTCTCATACACTGTTGGTAGGAATGTAAATTGGTACAGCTACTATGGAAACAGTATGAAGGGTCCTTAAAAAATAAAAAAAAAAAACCAAACTGCTATACAATCCAACAATTCCACTTTTGGGTATTTATCTGAAGAAAATGAAAACACTAATCCAAAAAGATATATATACCCCTATGTCCATTGCAGCATTATTTACAATAGCCAAGATATGGAAGCAATCTGTATCCATTGATAGATGAATAAATAGAGAAGATGTGCTACACACACACACACACACACACACACACACACTGAAATATTACTCAGCCATAAGAAAAAAAAAATGAAATCTTACCATTTGTGACAATAGGGGTGGACCTAGAGGGTATTATGTTAAGTGAAATAAGTTAGAAAAAAAAAGGCAAATACTATATGATTTCACTTATATATGAAATCTAAAAACAAAATAAACAAGCAAACTAAACAAAACAGAAACAGAATCATGGGTACAGGCAACTAACCTGAGAGGGGAGGTATTGGGGAGGATAAATAAAATAAATGAAAAAGATTAAGACATACAAACTTCAGGTACAAAATAAATAAGCAAGGAGGAAGTAATGTACAGCATAGGGAATATAGTCAATAATATTGTAATAACTGGTGACAGATGGTAGCCAGACTTATTGTGGGGATCATTTGTGATATATAAAAATATCGAATCACTATGATGTACAACTAAAACTAACAGGATAGTCTGTGTCAATTATACTTCAATTAAAAAAAAAGAACAAAGAAGGTCACTGTATAATGCAGATGGGTCGATTCATCAATAAAATACAACAATTGCAAATATACATGCACTGAATACTGGAGCAAAAATATATAAAGCAAATATTAATAAAAGTGAAAAGAGAAATAGACAGCAAGACAATAATAGAAAGGAACTCGAATACTCCACTTTCATCAATGGATAGATCATGCAGACAGAGAATCAATATGGAAACAGCAGACATGAATAACATTATAAATCAAACAGACCTAATAAACATATACAGAACAATCTATCCAACAGCATCAGAATACACATTCTTCTCAAATGCACATGGAATATTCTCCAGGAGAGATCATATGCTGGCTAGAAAACAAGTATTAACAAAATTTAAAAGAATGAAATCATAGCAAGTATTATTTCCATCCACAATGGTACGAAACTAGAATCAAAACAGGAGGAAAACTGGAAAATTTACAGATATAAAAAATTCAACAATTCACTCTTAAGCGACCAAAGAATCCAAAGGGAAATCAAGAAATATCTTGGCTGGCTCACTCAGTGGAGTATGCAAATCTTGCTCTTGGGGTTGTCTGTTTGAGCCCCAAATTGGGTGTAGAGATTACTTTAAAATAAAATATTTAAAACTTCAATGGCTGATAAAAAATGCCTTTGAACAAAACACAGATCAGAAGCAATCATAATTGCCTTTCCTGATTTTCTCTCATTAAACCTTACCCAAATTTTTCTAGCATTTGAAATTTTTGCTATTTGCAATACTTTAATTCTGGAGATTGACATGCTCCCACTACAAAAATGGTATACTACCATATGCCACCTTATTTGTTACAGAAGCCTTTGAGTCATATGCCAGAAACTCTGTCAAATATTAGAATATTATTATTCTAGTCAATGCTTACTTTTCTTTTATATGAAGGAATAAAGAGATTAGAAATGTTAAAAAAACAACTAAAATAAATAAATATCTTGAGACAAAAATGAAAATAAAACATATCAAAACTTATGGGATGTGGGACAAGCAGTCCTAAGAGAGAATTCTATAGCAGTAAGTACTTACATTAAGAAAAAAAACAACTCAAACAACTTAACATAACCCTTACAGTAATTAAAAAAGAAGAAAAAAACCAAACCAAAAATCAGCAAAAGTAGGAAATAATAATGGTTAGAGGAGAAATAAATGAAACAGTGATTAGAAAGACAATTTAAAAAATCAGCAAAATTAAGACTTGGTTTTTTGAAAAGATAAACAAAATAGACAAACTTATACCTAGACTAAGAGAAAAAGAGAGAAGATTCATATAAATAAAATTAGAAATGAATGATGAGACATTATAACCAATGTCACAGAAATAAAATGATCGTAAGAGGCTACTATGAACAATTATATGCCAATATATTGGATAATCTAGAAGAAATTCCTGGAAACATACAATCTATCAAAACTGAATCATGAAGAAATAGAAAATCTGAATAGACTAATAGGTCTGTAAGGAGTTTGAATCTAAGTAATTAAAACTCTCTCAACAAAGAAAAACCCAGGACCAGATGGCTTCACTGGTGAATTCTACCAAACATTTAAAGAATTGATGCTAATATCTCATATTTTTCCAAAATATTTAAGAGGAGGGAACACTTCCAAACTCAGTTTACAAAGCCAGCATTAACCTGATACCAATGCCACACAAAGACACCACAAAAAAGAAAACCACAGGCCAATATTCCTGATAAACATAGGTGCAAAAATCCTCAACAAAATAGTAGCAAACCAAATTTAACAGCACACTAAAAAAATCATACACCATGATCAAGTGGATTATTCCATGGGGTATAAGGATTGTTTCACATATGCAAATCAGTAAGTGTGATATACTATATTGATGTCATGAAGGAGAGAAAATCACATGATCATCTCCATAGATACATAAAAGCAATTAACAAAATTCAGTACTCTTTCATGATAAAAGCAAGCTTAACAAACTAGGTAAAGAAGGAATGGACCTCAACATAATAAATGCCACATATGACAAGCCCACAGCTAACATCATACCCAAAAGTGAAAAAATTGAAGTTTTTTTCTTCAAGGTCAGGAACAAGACAAAGATAGCCCCTCTCACCACTTTTATTCATCATAGTACTGGAAGTCCCAGCTAGAGCAATGAGGCAATAAATAAAAGTCAAACACATAGGGAATGATCAAGTAAAATTATGTTTGTAAATGACATGATCATATATAGCAAACCTTAAAGACTCCACAAAAAAAACTGCTAGAACTAATAAAACAAGTCAGTAAAGTTGCAGGATACAAAACCAACATATAAAATTAAATTGTATTTCTGTATACTAACAATGACTTATTCAGAAAGGAAATTAAGAATTTAATTTATGATGACTTCATAAAGAATAAAAGATATAGAAATAAACTTAACAAGTAGGTGAAAGACTTGTACATTTAAACTACAAATATTGGTGAAAGAAATTAAAGACACAAATAAATTGGAAGATATCCCAAAGAGTTAATGTTACTAAAATGTCCACAAAAGCCCAGTGTTCTACAGATTCAATGCTATTCTCATCAATTTTCAATGGGATTTCTTACACAAATAGAAAAGATAATCTTAAAATGCATATGGAACCACAAAAGACCCCAAATAGACAAAGCAATCTTGAGCAAAAAATAGCAAACCTGAAGGCATCACATATCATGATATCAAAATATATTACAAAACTAGAGTAATTAAAACAGTATAGTACTAACACAAAGACAGATATACAGAGCAATATAACACAACAGAGAGCCCAGAAATAAACTCATCTATATACAGTTAACTGATCTTCAACAAGGGTGCCAAGAATACACCACAGGGAAATACCTGTCTCTTCAACAAACGATGCTGGGAAAACTGGGTATTTATATGCTCAAGAATGAAGTTGGTCCCTATTGACCACCATACACAAAAATCAACTCAAAATGGATTAAAAACATATACAAAAGAAGTCAAACTATAAGACTCCCAGAAGAAAACATAAAGGAAAAGCTTCATGACATTGTTCTTGACAATGATTTCATAGATATGACATCAAAATTTCAGGCAATAAAAGCAAAAATAGACAAATGGGATCACATCAAACTAAAAAGCTTCTTCTCAGCAAAAGAAATAATCAAAAGAGGGGCAAGGCAACCTATGGAACAGGATAAAGTATTTGCAAGCCATAAATCATAAGGGGTTACATTCCAAAATAGGTAACTTCTACAACTCAATAGCCCAAAACCCTGAATAAAACAATGTGTAAAGGACTTGAATAAACATTTCTCCAAAGACATAGTCAGTGGTCAATGGACATATGAAAAGGTGTTCGTAATCAGGGAAATGCAAATCAAAACTAATAAAATATCACCTCACACCTGTCAGGATGGCTATCATCAAAAAACAAAACGAAACAAACAAAACAAAACAAAACATTGCTGACAATGTTGTGGAGAAACGGAAACCATTTTACACTGTTAGTGGGAATGTAAAAGGGTGCAGCTCCTATGGAAAACAATACGGTGGTTTCTAAATATATTAAAACTCATACGACACAGCAATACCACTTCTGGGTACACATCCAAAATAATTGAAATCAGGATATGAAAAAAATAGGTACTCCCGGGTTCACTGCAGCATTATTCAAAACAGCCAAGATATGGAAATAACCCACATGTCCACGGACAGATGTAAAGATAAAGACAAATGTGGTATATATGTACACTGAAATATCAATCAGCCTTAAAAAAAAAAAAAGGAAAACCTACAATTTGTGATAAAATTGATAGAGCCAGAGGAAATTATACGAAATGAAATGTCAGTCACAGAATGACATATACTGCACAACTCCACTGTAAGTGGATACTTAATGTAATGAAGTATCTAAACTAGCCAAACTTATAGAAGTACAAAACAGAATGATGGTTGTCAGGTGATGGAGGGAGGAGGAAATGGGGAGATGTTCTATGAAGTTACCATCATGTTGGCCAACAGACACATGAAAAGATGCTCAACGTCGCTCCTCATCAGGGAAATACAAATCAAAACCACACTGAGGTATCACCTCACGCCAGTCAGAGTGGCTAAAATGAACAAAACAGGAGACTATAGATGCTGGAGAGGATGTGGAGAAATGGAAACCCTCTTGCACTGTTGGTGGGAATGCAAACTGGGGCAGCCACTCTGGAAAACAGTGTGGAGGTTCCTCAAAAAATTAAAAATAGACCTACCCTATGACCCAGCAGTAGCACTGCTAGGAATTTACCCAAGGGATACAGGAGTGCTGATGCATAGGGGCACTTGTGCATCAATGTTTATAGCAGCACTCTCAACAATAGCTAAATTATGGAAAAAGCCTAAATGTCCATCAACTGATGAATGGATAAAGAAATTGTGGTTTATATACACAATGGAATACTACATGGCAATGAGAAAGAATGAAACATGGCCTTTTGTAGCAACATGGATGGAACTGGAGAGTGTTATGCTAAGTAAAATAAGTCATACAGAGAAAGACAGATTCCATATGTTTTCACTCCTATGTGGATCCTGAGAAAGTTAACAGAAGACCATGGGGGAGGGGAAGAAAAAAAAATGGTTAGAGAGGGACAGAGACAAAACATAAGAGACTCCTAAAAACTGAGAACAAACTGAGGGTTTATGGGGGGTGGGAGGGAGGGGTGGGTGGGTGACGGGTATTGAGGAGGGCACCTGTTGGGATGAGCACTGGGTGTTGTCTGGAAACCAATTTGACAATAAATTTCATAATGTAAAAAAAAAAGTTACCATCATGCAAGACGAATAAATCTAGAGATCTGCTATATAACATAGCCCCTATAGTTACTGATACAGTATTGTGCATGTAACAATTTGTTGAGAGTAGGCAGATCTCATGTTAAATTTTCTTACTAACAAAGGGACACAAGGAAACTTGTGAAGGTGAGGTATATGTTTATTACCTTAACTGCAGTGATCAAAGGTGTATGCATATGTCCAAATTAATTAAATTTTATATATTAAATATGTTCAGTTTTTTGTATATTCATTTTACCTAAATGAAGTTATAGGCTATTTATATATTAAATATATATTTTTTTTCATGTACACATACCTGCACTCACATATATGGAAAGGGAAGTCCCTGCAACTACTTCTAATATTAATACTATAATTGGTGTTATAATTATAATCAAACATAGTGGCTCAATTAATATTTTTTTGTTCATTAGTAAAATGAATTAATGCCAGAGTTCTTTAAAATTAAATCTTCCAGTTATCTAAAGTCAGGCCAATTTTGTAACTTTTCATTCAGAGAAAGCAAACCTTTGAGTAATGATACTTAATTATTTTTGTAAATTACTCTAACAATCAGAGACATTAACAAGATCACATTACACCAGCAATCAGTCTACAAAGAAATGACCTAAGTACATTGACCACTCAACAGAGATGCTGTGTATGGATGTACAGGTATGTACATTGTTCCCTGTACAGGGTACCTGGCTGAGAAAGCAGAAAAGCCTGGAAACTGTACCCACTTCACTAGTTTTCCCGCAGGGTAACCCACAGAAAATGTGAAGTAAAATATTATTAAAAAATCTTTCAAAAATATTACATTGCCCATCATTAAAGCATCTCAATGTACTACTATTGGAGGAAAGTCTCAGGTAGAATCTTAAAGTCAGAATTAATCTTAGGTCATTGCCTTACCAATTCCCCCTAAAGAAATCTCTCATATTTGGACATATCCATGCCCATAAACAGACCATTAAGTTGTTCCATGTTATAAACCAAATTATATCACCCTGAAAATTCTGTCCTTTGTAGTTATTGCTCTTATACATGATAATCCTAAAGGACTTGTGAAGACAGCTATTACATGTTTTTCTCCTCTTCTTCACTGCAAATAAATTCAGTTCCTTTCATTCATTATTATATGACATATTTCTATGCAGTGGCTACTCTGGAGAGTTCCTACACAGAACAAGCTAGAGGACTTAGGTTTCTTTTGTAGAGCAAACATACCCGTTTCTACTTAGCTTTTATATAACACGATTTTTGTCTTCTTATTAGTTGTCCAATTATACCAAAGATAGATAATGGCATTCACTTGGTTTCTGCCACAAATTAAGCTTTGAGGCATTGGCTTGTGGATTTTAAACAAACTTTGTTGATTTTATTTTTTTCTTTAATTTCTTTTTTTGGTGAGGGATGGCTTTAGTGAGGCTTTGGGGTAGAAGTGCAGGGAGCAAAAATACATTTTGGAGCTGTCTAATAGCATCTGGGCTAGTTTCCTTAAAAGGCCATGTCCAGAAAGAAATCAAAACAAACAAAAACAAATTAGCGTGGAACTAATCCTTCTTACAACACTGACCTACTATGTTGTATTTAACTCACAATGATTGAAAACTCTGTTATATTTTCCCTAACAAGCTGCTGTCTACTTACGTCTCTAGATGTGTGTACCTTTCATTTTTTAACTTAAATATAAACTTGGTTTTATTTATGTAACTAATGTTGAATTACGTATTTTTTAAAAAGTCAAATACAAGTTCAATTAGGTAGATGAAAGACTCAGTTTCTTTTTTAAAGATTCTAAGGGTAAATAAAGTGAACTAAAATATATTTAAAAAATTTTTTAAAGTTTTTATTTTATTTTTGTGAAAGGGAGAGAGAAAGACAGAGCATCAGCGGAGGAGGGGCAGAGAGACAGAGAGGAAAACAGAATCTGAAGCAGGTCCCAGGTTCTGAGCTGTCAGCACAGAGCCCAAGGCCAGGCTCGAACTTGTGAACCATGAGACTATGACCTGACTCAAAGTCCGACACTTAACCGACTGAGTCATTCAGGCACCCCATAAATTAAAATATTCAATAATAGTATCTGTAAGGAAGTCCTACAAGTAGGATATTCCCTATTTTCCTGGCTGTCTTTTCCTATTGGAGCTCTAACAAACTAAAAGGGACTTAAATTTTAATAACATTACACATTAAAATTGCCTTCAGAAAAAAAATGTGAACTTAGTTTTTAAATGGTCATGACAATTTTTCTAATTTAAAGTAAACTTTTGCACTTTTCTGTGCTTTCTAACTCCCCCACCTCAATAAAACTGAGGAGTTGCATAATAAAAAATAAATTTTTTCAATTAAAAAAAATAATAGCAAAACATCAATTTGGGAAAAGCAACTACAAATCTCTGTACATAATATCACTTGAGACATTTTAAGAAAAATGTATTCAATTTCTCACATCATTTTGATGGCTCAGTACATATGTACTTTCTAAAGGATATTAATTAATGGGTTTTCAGGAAAATACTGAATCACCAATTAACCTGAAAATAAATCTGGGTAACTATAGACATGTTTTGAGTTTATAGTAACATTTTAGAGCCTCGAGGACACGTATTGAGGAGTAAATCTGTTCTGGTTTCTAATGCCAGTGAATTCCTTTGTGGCAACTTTTAAACCACAGGAATTATCCCATTTGGAGACTATAATTCTCTTATAAGATGTGCTTTCCAATTAAAAACCACATCACAGGAAGGCATGTCAGTAAACATTATGGTACCATGGATGAATCTAGGAGGAAGATTTAAATGGTCATTAAGAAGGTAGCTTATTTACATTAGATTTACAAATTTACAAATAAATTCTAGCAGTAAAGGAATGGCCTATTATATTAAAGAATATAGCAAAAGCTTCAGATGAACTGTAGGCTCAATGTATTTTAGAGCTGAAAAGGAACTTCAGAGTTCATATGAGAGGTACGTAGAAATACCTTCATTTTATAGAAGTAAAGTGACTTGTCCAAGATCATAGCCATAAGTGGAAATTGGACTTCTACACTTTTCCTCTTTTAATTTGCCTCATCTCTAGTAAATATAAAACAACATCCTAACAAGACAATACCACCATCATAGACTGTCACATAGTTGCTTTTCAGTATATGAATGCAACATATACACTATTATCATCCCTGTCACCTCTATGACCTGGTAGCCTGTGTCCCCAAGAATAAGGAACAAGACAAATAGCCATAATGACAGCCTCTTCCTCCCACTCCCCAAGAAATAAAGGCGCCTTCAAAGGTCAATCATTTAATTATTAAAAAAAATTTTTTTAAGTACAGTCTTGTACTTCATGGACATCCACCTGGCATATGTAAAACAGACTGCTCTGAGTAGCCTAAGAAATTCCTTTGCTCATTATTCCCAAACATCATAAACAAATGTATTGGAGGCCACTATTATTCTTTTTTTATTCTTTATTTATTTTTGAGAGAGAGACAGAGTGTGAGCCGGGGAGGAGCAGAGAGAGAGAGGGTGACACAGAATCCGAAGCAGGCTCCAGGCTCCGAGCTGTCAGCACAGAGCCCAATGCAGGGCTTGAATCCATGAACCACGAGATCATGACCTGAGCCGAAGTTGGATGCTCAACCGACTGAGCCACCCAAGTCAACTCTATTGTAGGCCATTAGTAAGATTATCAAAAGATTGTTTCCAAAAGCATTCTTATAAATGTTTTAATATTTTTTTACTGTTTATTTACTTTTGAAAGAGAGAGATACAGAGCACAAACGGGACGGGCAGAGAGAGTGGGAGGGACAGAATCTGAATCAGGCTCCAGGCTCTGAGCTGTCAGCACAGAGCCCAACGTGGGGCTCAAATTCATGAACTGTGAGATCATGACCCAAGCTGAAGACAGACACCTAACTGACTGAGCCAACCAGGAACCCCTTAAATGTTTTAATATGTAATTACCTTTACCAAAAACTAGACTGAATACTTTACTAATACCTGCAATGCTTGGATTCTCATCTAGAAGATAAAGGCATATTCCCTGACTCCAAAATCTGGGGGCTAAGGAGCTTTTTCAGACTTACAACTTCTAAACATAAATGTGTCAATGCCACGTCCCACAAACTTGCACCATGGAATATCTTACATTTTTGAGGGAAACACAGGAATACTCAATGTATGTTAAATATTATGTGAACTAGTAGCATAAGCCAGTTCCCATTTCTGACATTAGACTGTATGAAAATCAGTGTGAAACAGGATATGAGGGTGGTGGTATCCAATCTGATGCCAAGATTTGAAAAGTTGTACAGTGCCTAACAGGTGCTCAGATCCTGTAAGTAATTATGATTATTTTAAAAAGAAATTAAAATACCTTTTTTCTTTTAATTTATGTCTATTTTTTAATGGCTATTGAATTATTAGATCATAAACACTTATTTAGTTGTTTGGACCTAACTATATAACAGAACTGTTATGGTTTTGTTTATTTTTGCCAAAGGGCTGCATAAAGAAATAACCAAGATACTTGGATCTGTAAACTGAGCCAGTTTGAGAACCTCTGTGTTAATGTTAAAGGGAGATATATATACACTGAGTGGCTTAAAGGTTACATAAAAACTTGGTAATAAAATTTAAAAAGCTAGAATCCCTAATCATATGGGATTAGGGATAATACACAATTACAGATATGCCTGAAATTATAAATCATGGACTCACCATTAGCATGGATTTAGTTAGGTGGCATATGTACTTTGTAATATAAAGCACTGATTCAGACTGTGGTTTCTAGAGTTAAACAGCCTTAGGTTCAAAACCATTTTGCCATATATTAACCGTGCACACTGGCTCTTTAAATCCGTTTCCTCATATGTAATAAGGGGAAGAACAATTAGTTGCTTTATATTAAGTACTATAAAGGTTAAATAAAATAATGCATGAAAACCATACCTGGCACATATGTGCTCAGTAAAGTACTAGCTATCATTATCACACTCATCATCATTATTAAAATATACTCTTTGGAGAGCTGCACTTCCAGATTAACAAACCAGGTACTCTAGACCAATCCTACCAAAAGCATGCCTTAAAAAGTTGGATAGAATATTAAAAAAAAAATCTTTTAAGGCACCAGAGGCTAGTGAGGTAGTAAACAAATCATGATTAGGAAAGGAAGTCAACTCAGAGAGACACTTGAAGGCAATTTTGTGCTCAAGGCTTCTGTCAACATCAAAAACATGGTTGAGAGGCCAAAAAGGAGAGCAGAGTTTTTAATAAATTTATAGTGCTGGGGCATAAAAATTAACATTCAAAGCCTATCAAGGAGAATATAAAACTTGGCATGGGTTAGGAACTCAAAGGATTATGCCCTGCAGTAAGAAGTATAAATCTAGATACAGATCATCACTCACAGGAGATAAACCCATATGAAATCATTTCACTCCATTGGTTGGTTTACAATGATCTGGAATTGGTAGTGACCCTAAACTTGCTGCCTGCCAGAAGGAAAAATAAATCTTCTTTGAAATATCATTCAAGATTCTCAAGTTTTCTATACTATTTTTCATATACAGCATATAGGACACAATAAAAAAAAATAACCAGGTATATAAGAAGACAATAATACTAAGTATCTGGAAGCCAAGAAAAACAAAACAGAAACCAGATCAACTATGGATTCAGAAAATGAGGATTTCAGATGTGAGCTTAAAAACTATTTTGCTCCAGGTGCCTAGGTGGCTCAGTCAGTTAAGCATCTGACTCTGCATTTCAGCTTAGGTCATGATCTCAAGTTTGTGACTTTAAGCCCAGTACTGGGCTCTGTGCTGACACCACAGAGGCTGCTTGGGATTCCCTCTCTTTCTACCCACCCCCCTGCCCCTCCCTGGCTTGCACTGTATCTCAGAATAAATAAACATTAAAAACAACTATTTTGCTTAATGTGACCAATAAATTAAGCAACAATATTGAGGACATCAGCAAAAAGGAGGAATAAAAACATCTAAAAAATACAGGACTAAAAATACAATCACTGGGGCGCCTGGGTGGCTCAGTCGGTTAAGCGTCCAACTTCGGCTCAGGTCATGATCTCACGGTCTGTGGGTTCGAGCCCCGTGTCGGGCTCTGTGCTGACAGCTCAGAGCCTGGAGCCTGTTTCGGATTCTGTGTCTCCCTCTCTCTCTGACCCTCCCCCATTCATGCTCTGTCTCTCTCTGCCTCAAAAATAAATAAAACGTTAAAAAAATTTTTTAAAAATATTAAAAAAAATAAAAAATAAAAATACAATCACTGAATTTAAGAATTTATGGATGAGGTGCCTGAGTAGCTCAGTCAAGTAAGCATCAGACTTCGGCTCAGGTCATGATCTTGCCGTTTGTGAGTTCAAGCTCTGCATCAGGCTCTGTACTGACAGTGTGGAGCCTGCTTGAAATTCTGTCTCTCCCTCTCCCTCTCTCTCTACCCCTCCTACCCTCAAAATAAATAAATAAACTTTTTTTTTTTAAAGAATTTAGTGGAGGGGCACCCAGGTGGCTCAGTTGGTTGAGCGTCCAACTTTGGCTCAAGTCATGATCTCATGACTCATGAGTTGGAGCCCTGCATTGAGCTCTGTGGTGCCAGCACAGAGCCTGGAGCCTGCTTTGGATTCTGTGTCTTTTGCCTCTCTCTGCCCCTCCCCCGCTCATCTTCTCTCCCTCTCTCTCTCTCTCTCTCTCAAAAATAAATAAATATTTTAAAAAATTTAAAAAAAATAGTGGATGGGCATAATAGCAAACTATTTTGCTTAATAGTTTGCAACAGCTGAAAAAAATTAGTGAACCATAAACTAGGTGAGAAGAAAATATCCAAACTAAAATATGGAAGAAAGAAAAGAGTAAAAGTGATATTTGGTACAGGGTAAAATATCTAGCATACAGGAATGTGGAGCCCCAGAATGAAAGGATTAAAAAAATAGAGGCAGAAGCAGTATATGGGGATGCAATTGGTGAAAAAGTTCCAAAAGTGATTAAAGACATTAAGCCCCAGATTTAAAAAGCACTACAAACTTCAAACAGGAGAAATACAAAGAAAACAACAGCTAATAATAAACAATAGCTAACAGTAAAAACAGATAAAAACAATTAAACGAATAAAAAACGATGAAAACAAAAGCAAAACACTTTAAAACAAGGTGCAAGTATACTGACTGCAGAAATCTAAAGATGAACAATGAAAGCCAGAATATACTACAATGATATCTATAACACACTGAAAGAAAACTGTCAACCTAGAAATCCATACCCAGCAAAAACACTCTTCATAAGAAAAGGTGAAATAGATATTTTTTAATGTTTCATGTATTTTTGAGAGAAAGAGAGACTAAAAGCAAGCAAGGGAGGGACAGAGAGAAAGGGAGACACAGAATCTGAAGCAAGCTCCAGACTCCAAACTGTCAGCATAGAGCCCAAGGTGGCACTCAAAATCATGAACTACAAAATCATGACCTGAGCCGAAGTCAGACATTTAATCAACTGAGCCAGTCAGGTGTCCCAAAAGAGACATTTCTCAAGCAAACAAAAACTAAAAGAATATATCACCAGTATATCCAAAGAATGTCTTCTATAAAAACAGTGATAATAGTGATGCCTACTGGAGTCTAAAATATGTACAAAATTAAAATACACAACAACATTTGAATTGGGGGAAGGGATTGTTAAATGTAGTAAAGTGGAAGATTCTTTCACAGCCCAGGAAGTTGTAATAATACTACTTAATATCATACTTTAATAAATCCAAGATAGACAGTGTAGACTTTTGGGTAACCATGAAAAGAAAAAGGTAAAGACTTAAATATAACAAGCTAATGATAGGAAAGAGGAGAAGAAATGCCATAAGAAAAACTAATCAAACGGAAATAAAACAAGCAAACAAAGAACAAGTAACAAAATGGCCAGAATGAAAAGAAAATAGTAACATGGTAGATTTAAACTCAAATATTACATTAAATATAAATAAATACTCTGATTAAAATAAAAAATTATAAAAGTAGATCTTTTAATGATCCAACTACAGTTGACCCTTGAATAACACAAGTTTGAACTGCATGGATCCACTTATATGCAGATTTTTACAGTACAGTACTGTAAATGTATTTCTTCTTCCTTATGATTTTTAATATTTTTTCTCTAAGCTTTATTATAAGAATACAGTAAATAATACATATACAAAATCTGTGTTAATTTACGATTTATGTTATTATAAGGCTTCTGGTAAACAGCAGACTATTAGTCCTAACTATTAGTCAAATTTTGGGGGGATCAAGAGTTACATGCAGATTTTCAACTATGGGGGGGAGGGTTACTCAAGGGTCAACTGTAAATGTCAATAGTAAGAAACAAGTCTTAAATATAAGGATACAGAAAATTTGAAAGTAAAAAGAAAAAAGATATATTAAGTAGATGCTAACCAAAAAAAAAAAAAAAAAAACTGGTGTAATACCAGAGAAAGTAGAGTTTAAGGCAAAATATAAAAGCTGATAGGAGACAAAGCACTGGTAAAAGGAGAATTTGTGCAAGAATTCTACTTCTTTGCATTCTTGTCAATTCAATGCACATACCACATACCTTAACATCAGACCTGAGATGCTAGAGATGCTTCAGTTCAGTTTTCCATATGGAAATAAAAAGAAGACACTGAGATTTTTCTTCAAAAAAGAAAAAAAAAAAGAAAGAAAAAAGAAAAAAAAGAGGGAACAGAGGTTTTCTCTTTAAAAACTCTCCAAAGAGATCACAGTATGCCCAGATTCTGGTTACATCACTAATTAGTGGAGAGTTTAGTTCATATTAGCATTCAAACTCCCCAATGCCAAGTTGCATGGTCTTTGTTTCTCTTTCTTTCCTTCTTTCTTTCCTTCTTTCTTTCTTTCTTTCTTTCTTTCTTTCTTTCTTTCTTTCTTTCTTTCTTTTCTTTCCTTTTCTTTCTTCCTTCCTTCCTTCCTTCCTTCCTTCCTTTCTTTCCTTCATTCTTCCCTTCCTCCCTTCTTTCTTTCCTTGTCTTCCTTCTCTCTCTTTCTTTCTCAGCCATTTGTTATTAAAGGATAATTATGAGGGGCACCTGGGTGGCTCAGTTGGTTGAGTCTCTGACTTCAGCTCAGGTCATGAATTCTCAGTTTGTGAGTTCAAGCCCCACATCGGGCTCTGCACTGAAAGCTCAGAGCCTGCAGCCTGCTTCAGATTCTGTGTCTCCCTCTCTCTCTGACCCTCCCCCACTCACACTCTGTTTCTGTCTCTTAAAAATAAATAAACATTTTAAAAAAATTAAAAAGGGACGCCTGGGTGGCTTGGTCGGTTAAGCATCTGACTTCGGCTTAGGTCACAATGTCACAGTTTGTGAGTTTGAGCCCCGCGCCGTGCCGGGCTCTGTGCAGACAGCTCAGAGCCTGGAGCCTGCTTCCTATTCTGTGTCTCATTCTCTCTCTGCCCCTCCCCCACTTGTGCTCTGTTTGTCTCTTAAAAATAAAGTTAAAAAAATGTAAAAAATTTAAAAAAGAGATTCTAAAAGAATAATTTTGATTCTCCACTACTCTCAAAAACTTAAAAATTCTCATGCATTTTTTCTGGAATACTTTTATATTCAAGTGAAATATTTAAGATTAATCTGCTAAAATATCAACAAGTACAGCATATAACTCACACATAGCACTTAGGATATGTAAGGCACTATTTTATGTATCTTAAAAATATTAACTCATCAAATGCTCAAAATCAGTGTTTTTGATATCCCTATTTTATCAGTGTAGACAATAAAGCACACAGAGATTAATTAACAAGATCACACAGATAAAGAGAGACTAGGAATGGAACCTAGGCTTCAGAGTCAGTGCTTTTAAGCAACTAGAAGAAGTTCTTGACTGGGATTTAGGTGGGCTTTACCACAAACCAGAATTCTGTCTGACCTTGACAAGACATTTCCCATTTCTATGTCTACTTCCCAATACACAGAAATGAGGAGTTTTATCAGACCTCTCCATATAGTTAAAAGCAGTTGTTTTAGGCTTCAATATACTTCTAATAGTCATTTCTAGTTTTCTCCCCAAATTCCTTCCCCTCTTATAAAATTATAGAAATTTTCAATTGAACACATGTTCATATAGCTAAAGACTACATTTGCTAGCTTCTCCTGTAGCTAGATATTGCATATGACTAAGTTCTGGCCAAAGAAATCTGAACACTGGCGGTATATACAACTTCCAGGTCATTCCTTTCAATGAAAAGGGTATGCCCATTCCTATCCCTTCTTTCTTTCTAGCTGACTGGAATACAAGTAAAACTGGGCCATTAGATAAAGACTGTGTTGATGCTGGCACAGCAACAAGAAAGGAGAAGGCTGGTTCTCTGCATTTGTGGGGCCCTCAAATTACCCCAGACATTTTTATGAGTGAAAAATGAACTTCTATCTTCTTGGGGCAGGTGGGGGCAATAGATCTCTCAAGTTCAGACACTGACCATGAATCCTACCTAACTTAGAACTGGAAAGTAAATTATCATAAAGTGGATTATGTTTTCACACAAAAAGCTATAATTAAAAAACATGTTCCTATCCATTGTCAACTTCAAAGTAAATATAAAAGTACAATGCGATATAAATTAAAAAGCCACAAAATTTAAGAAATACCATTAAGCTCCCTTACAATATAAAGCTATGATACATTTAATATAAAAATACAGGGGCGCCTGGGTGGCTCAGTCAGCTGAGCTTCCAACTTCAGGTCAGGTCATGATCTCACGGTCTGTGAGTTCGAGCCCCGCATCAGGCTCTGTGCTGACAGCTCAGAGCCTGAAGCCTGCTTCAGATTCTGTGTCTCCCTCTCTCTCTGACCCTCCCCCATTCATGCTCTCTCTCTGTCTCAAAAATAAATAAATGTTAAAAAAAATACGTTCTGCACATTGATTATACACGCTTATATGTAAACATAAAAATACATGTATTGCAATTACACATGGCATATCAGAAATGTGACTTAAGATTAACATGTCAGGTTTGATGTGACTAAACATTTAATTAATAAGTTTGCTTGCCCTCTTGGAACTTAATTAATGTGGGTTTTTCTTGTTTCTCTGTTTTTTTAATGTGAGATTCCTTTGTTTTCTTAAAAATCAGTCCAGGGAAGCTTAACCTATAAACCTCTCTCAAATACTTTCCTGAATACAATCATTTTATTGACTAGACAGCTGTACTTTGGAAAGGGATCCCGAACTTCTTCTTTACTACCCTTTAGTATGGCTTTTGATGACAAATTTGATGTGCCATGGGTAATTAATTCAGGATACTAGCCAAAGTTCTAAATGAAATTACATTAAATCTAAGTAGGTGAGTCCACCTGGATTTGTGTGTTTCTAATGAACACCTGAAGAAGGTTTTAAAAAAAATTCTTCTCGAGATTAACTGAGAGGAACCAAAACGATTCTTTAGAATTCCTTGCCAAATCTCCAAGCTGTGATCTAGCAACCAATCACAAAACCTTACACACTAGACTGAAAAAAGGAAAACTTTAAGGCAAAGAGGCAACGTCCTAACCTGGCCTTATATGACTCCGTTTTGAGCCATGCACGGTGGGTTTCACCCTCGTCTAGAAGTCTAGATGGACACTGACTTTAAGAACTCTTCCCCTCAAATTTTTCCACTTATATGAGTCCACTGTGAAATGTATGAAATTTTTTCTACTTTTAATTCAGTCTGGAAGTTTTCTTATCTTTCATCTATCTCTGACTCTTGGCATTTGTGCAGGAGAAACACCTACCTTTACTGAGCAAGGCAAAACGTCATTCTTCATTTGGAGCTACATTCATCAATAGGGTGTTCAGTTTCCCAGTGTTATACTGTCATCCTAAATTAATCCGAGTTCTTTTCTTGTATTGTTTAACATTGTCACTGACTCACTGGCCTAAGGAGACTCTCTTCTTTCTCTCTTTTTTTCTTTAGTTTTATTTATTTATTTTTGAAAGGGCAGTGGAGGGGTAGAGAGAGAGAGAATCCCAAGCAGACTCCACACGACAAGTGCCGAGCCCTATGAGGGGCCTGAACTCATGAAATGTGACATAATGACCTGAGCTGAAATTAAGAGTCAGATGCTTAACAGACTGAGACACCCAGGAGCCCCTCCCTTCCTTTTTTACCATAAATCTTTTATATTGATAAATATTTATCAAATCAGATGATATATTCATATGCCTTTAAGTGAAAAACTTCTCAACATTTAAGGATTATTTAAAAGTTATAGATTATTTATAAAGAAAACACAATATGATTTCTTCAAAATAATATTGTATAGCATAAATGCTATGCTATTTATTTTTACGTGGCTCTCACCCTAACAGTGGCCATCAATGACTAGTTTAGAGTTAAAGTAAGAATTGAGAAGAATAAACTTAAAATATCCAATGTAGTGGCTTGCAAAAAGAAAAGAAAAAAGTATAACAAAATTAGGAGGGCAAAGTCATTTGTCTTGCAGTAAAACTCATTCATATTTTCCCATATAAAAATTACAATTTCCACATAACTTGTTGAGCCAAAAAAAGTTTAACAGCAGCCCCACAGAAATTATTATATCCTTTTCCAACTTTTATGCCTCATGTTGAGAGTAACTTTCAAATGCAATACAAGAACTTAATAGTAGGGTATTAGTTATAATACCAATAGCAGAGGTAGCAGGTAACATTATTAAATGCTTACTACACACCAGATTGTGTTAAAAACGCTATATGAATTATCATATTTAAAAAATATTTACTGAAGTATAATTAACATACAGTGTTATTTTAGTTTCAGATGTATAATATAATGATTCAACAATTCCATACATTACCTCATGCTCATCACAATACGCATAGTCATCATCATATCAATTACCATATTTAATCCTAACACCTCTATTAGATACATATTATTATTAGCCCCATTTAATAGAGAAAAAGCTTTAGAGGAATTAAGAAACATGTCCAAAATGAGACAGCTTGTAAATGATTCAAATGGGATTTAAACCCAGGAAGACAGGCGAAGAGTACACTTATAAACTTTTCAAAAATATAATAAGAGCATGTCGTAATTTTATAATTACTCATTTAAATTAAATTTTCCTTTATTCAGCAATTACATATGTATAGCCTAGATAACAGGTTAAGGATACCACATCAGTGACTACTTCCAAATAACAATCAGATGCTGCCTGAAATACAGAGCCACAGAGCCCCACCCACACTGACGCCACCCTGTGAAGTACTCTTGGTATTGTTCTTCCTTGCCACTCCAACATCCTGAAGAATTTCAGTGCTAGGAAAGGATCAGGGTGGCATTATGAAAACCACAATGACCTAGTATGTTACTGAGAGAATAAATTTTACTTATAAAGAGAAGCTGTATGACTGAATTTACATTGTTTCTAGTTTTTTTTTTTTTTTAATGTGTGCAAATTTAATAAGAACAAAGGAAGGGGCCAAAGATAAAAGTACTAAAAGGTGTGAAAAGTGGGGCACCTGGCTGACTCAGAACAGTGTGGGACTCTTGATCTCAGAATCATGAGTTTGATCCCCACATTGTGTGCAGAGATTAGTAAAAATAAACAAATAAAGAAACTTTTTAAAAAGGTGCAGAAAACAATGTAAAAGAAAGAACATGAAAGGGAACCTGTACAAAAAAGAAAAAGAGAAGAAACTGGATAAAGAGAAAAGTAGAGTATTTAAGAATGAGAAAGATTACAAAAAGTGACAAAAGTAAATTGCAAATGTACAAAAGTAATTTACACAAGTAAAGGTAAATCATAAAACACACTAATAGCAAAAATGAGAAACAAAAAAAAAGAGAAAAATGTGTGTCTATGACCATTCTTTTTTTGTAAGCATCTACTTACTATAGGTCTTATTACTGTTTTTTTACATTTCTGTTCTTTGGTAGCTATTCAGACAGTGCTCACTATTTTGTAGGTCAGGAAAATACTAATTTGATACCCTATTCATTTTACTCACATTACCTTTCTCTGTTAACTTTTTTTTTAACTACACAGACTAAAATTCAAGAGCCTAAATGGTTATATGAAATATTAAAAGTATTTTATTTTATCCTTAAATGTATTTTCTTAATATACTATCACTTTATATTACTCTTCTACAATATAACATTAGAAAGCATACCTCCTTTCAAAGTTAAATATATTACTTACAACTGTCAAAGGTAGAAGCTCTTTCCAACCTGCCAATGATATCTTTGTTATAATAAAACAACAAAAAAAGAATGATACTGTCTTTATTTTTTTTAATGTTTGTTTCTTTTTGACGTGGGGGGAGGAGCAGAGAGAGGTGGGCAAAGGATCCGAAGTGGGCTCCGAGCTGACAGCAGAAAGCTGGATGCAGGGCTCAAACTCATGAACTGTGTGTGAGATCATGACCTGAGCTGAGACCCAGAGTCAGACACTTAAGCCCCTGAGCCAACCAGCAGACACCCCAAGAATGATGTTTTCTTATTTGAAAGTTGCTAAGAGTGTAGATATTAAAAGTTTTCATCACAAGGAAAAAAAAATTGTAACTATGTACAAATCATTACACTGCATAACTAAAACTAATATAATGTTACATGTCAATTATACCTCTATTTTAAAAAATGACGTTTTTCTGTGTGGTCTTTTTTGCAAGCTAATATTCCTTTACTTACATAAATATAATTTATATGTAAATATATAAATATAAACATACAAATTTAAATAAATGAATAAATAATTTAAATAAATAAATTTAAATAAAAATAAAAATTTTTTTTAATGTTTATTTATTTTTGAGAGAGAGTGACAGAGTGTGACCAGGGGAGGAGCAGGGAAAGGGACACAGAATCTGAAGCAGGCTCCAGGTTCTGAGCTGTCAACAAAGAGCCCGACGCGGGGCTCAAACCCTTGAACAGTGAGATCATGACCTGAGCTGAAGTCGGATGCTTAACCGACTAAGCCACCTAGGCGCCCCTAAATAAATAACTTTATATAAATACCTCCATTCACCCTAAAACCTGGAATTTATTACTTATGAACAAAGTTAAGAACAATGCTTTAACCCTAAGTATTTAATACAAACCCAAATTCAACCAAAAGGATACCTTATTTCACAGGATTAAAAGAATGTGTGATACACCACAGCTCACTCAAAAACATCACTGGAATTCCTTCTAACGCAAATGAAAATTTGATTACAAATAAAAACTGCCTTTATTAAACTATTCAAAAACCCACTGATTCACAACTGGGGAAATACATTTATAAATTAACTTCTGAATGGTTGAAAATATATCCAAGGAACCTAAGTGGAAACACATAAAATGCAACTTCTGGAAAAAAAAATCTTCATTTTATACATGTTCAAGAACAGCCATCCATTCTGTCAAACTAGTTACCAAGAATGCTTGAATACGTTCTTGAGTCATCCAGAACTGTTGTAGCACAAAATTAAAATGGTGATAACCTTCCTGTCACCGCAACTGGTTTTAGACATCACTTCAGTTTTTAAAAATTGAGAAGAAATTTTAATATGCCAAAAAAGGTACTGAATAATGAAAATGGAACCTATTTAAATAATCACCTATGTGAGCTGTTGATAAATTGCTGTTAAAAAACAAAACAAAAATAAAAAGAACTCTGGTCATTAAAGGTAGTGATATCTGGGAACACTCTAGGAATAGAGTCTAGAACGTTTCAGGCAAAAATTAATTTCTAATTACTTATTATCATAATACCTTAGAAAAAAACCAACTTATACTTTTCCCATGCATGCTCCACTCAGTCTGGTGAGGAGGAAGAAAATACAAAGAGGCAGTCAAGGAATAACACTGTGACCTGGGATGAATTTCTTACCATCACCTCTTGGCAATGGACAGACTCCAAAGCTATGACTACTTTCTCTGATACTGCCTTCCTCTCCGATCGTACTCTCAGTAGAAAACTGAGATGTATCTCAATAGAAAATGGGCCAATCAATCAACTTCAGTGAAATAAATTTGCTCTCTATCCCAAAATATATAATCTTTTTTTAAAAAAAGCAATTAGAGCAAAGTAACAGGATGAATGAATTAAAAATATTTATACATGTTTACATTGTGTGTGTGTGTGTGTGTGTGTGCTATACTTTAATAAAAATTCACTTACTTTAAAAATCAGGAAATGAGCTTCAGAAAGTTTCATTAACATAGTGCTTATGTTACATGCTCACATGGCATAGAAAAGGTAGAACCTGGATACAAACTATCTATTCATCTCTCTGACTCCAAAGACACTGGCTGCTTTTGTTGATTATACTATACTGTCTTCCACTCAAATGAAGTGCAACAAAATAATTAATCATTCCATATATATTAAATGCTTATATGAAATGCACTAGGCATTGTGCTGGGTACTAGAAACTTAGAACTATATAGTGGTAACAAAGTATGCCAATAATTAAAATTCATTATTGATCTTAGCCATTGCCATATACACATAAATAAAGGTAAGTCCTATACAGAAGTATATCCTTTGAAGGAATCAAGAAAGGCTTTATGAAGAAAATGGTATCTAGGATAGCTCAAAAGATGGATTAAGTTTAACAGGTTTGACCGTTAGAAAACATCAGGGAAACATTTCCAAAGCCATGTGACTGAGAAAGGGCTGGATTTTTTAAAGTACTGGGTTTAAGCATAGCTTTTTTTTTAATTTTTTTTTTTAACGTTTATTTATTTTTGAGACAGAGAGAGACAGAGCATGAACAGGGGAGGGTAAGAGAGAGAGGGAGACACAGAATCTGAAACAGGCTCCAGGCTCTGAGCAGTCAGCACAGAGCCCGACGCGGGGCTTGAACCCACGACAGTGAGATCGTGACCTGAGCCGAAGTCGGACGCTTAACCGACTGAGCCACCCAGGCGCCCCTAAGCATAGCTTTAATGTACATACACAGGAAAACATTCTAGCAAACATGACTGAAGCAGATGAGAGTAGAAACTAATGGAACTAACAGAAGCAGATAATCATGAAACTTAATGCCAGGTAAAGAAATGTGGATTTCTTCCTGAAAGTACTAAGAAATCATTAGACATTTTTGAGCACAGGAATTACATGATTAAAGCAATAATTTTGGAACTATTAGTCTGGTATCAGGGAAGGTAGCAAGAGGCAAAAATCATTTGGAGGATGTTGGCAGAGAGGGGGAGGAGTCAAACATTCATTTCAAATCCTGGGAGGATAGAAGAAAGATTACATCAGAAAAAGAATTGTGAAATCTAGAAGGGACAAACAAGTTTCTTATTGTTTTTTCACATTTTCTTTGTTTAGGTTTGGCTAGGGGTGGGGTGATTTTGCTTTTAAAACCCTGAATTGAAAGTGGCAGACTGATATACAAGTGTAAATGTCCAAGAGACCAAATGGAGAGAGAAGATTAAAGCTTGAGAGGGACTGGAGAGTCATCCTATTGAGGATAACAAAATCAATGGTGAGGGCAAAAGAGAAAAATTAGCATGGAAGCAGTTCTGAGTATTAAGGTGCAAGAAGAGGACTGACAAAGGAAAAAGAGATCACATTACATTAATATGCACAGACCTCATTATGGATGATTTAAAGATGAGTAACTTCACTATGTTTTTCATTTTAACCTTAGCTGTTTCTGTCCTCATCTACTGTACAGATAGGAGTGGACATATTCTGGTTACAAAATATATGCGTTCAACCCTATAGTTTCAAGTAACTAACAGCAAAAATAGCACCTGGCCCTTCAGCGCAGGCATGCACACGCACTGACGCACACATGCATGTGCAAGCACACAAACACACACATGCACAATATTAAGTAATTGGATAAAGGCTTTCACAATAAGGAAAGGAAGCTGTCAAAGAGCCCCTAGATACTACCTGGTGAATAGTTTTGCCAGTTCCTGTCATGATTAACTGCCAGCAACAATTTTTTACATTAATTATAATTATATATATATATTTTATATATATTTTAAATTATATATATATAATTATAATTATATATTTTGCACCACGTATTCATAAGAACTTGCCAGTAGGTATGCTTTTTTAATTTAAGAGATGCTTTATTTTAATTTCTGATCTTAATTTGATAGTAATTGAACAATTTAGTTTTCAGTTTATCTACCCTCCAGCCCAGTTAAGGAGTTAATGTTCTAGAAATAACATTTAATGTATTTAAGAAAGCTTACTATTTCAAAGGCCTTGAAGAAATTTTCTGTAAAACAAACAAAAATTACTGCTTCCTGGTTTCCATTTTGAAAATTTGAATTTTGGGGAAGGAGTGGTATGAGGTTGGGCTAAGTGGCTTTTCACAGAATAGAAATGCCTGTATTTCCCTCAAAGTATAGTCTCTATAAATCAAGATACTAAAGCAGAACTAAAGAAATGGTTTACTACTGTTGAATTTTTTTCAGAAAAATCTAACTGTACAGCAATTAGAAGAAAAAGAAGCTGTGCTGGTAGGAGAAGAAACAGATTCAGAGTGCTATATCCTAAACAGTGGAAAAGTATATTAGGTCATACTCTTGGCTTTGCTCAGGTGGGCAGTAAAACACCATCAGCCATGTTAACTCCAAATTCAACTCAAGCTCATGAATATTTACTGAGCACCTACTGAGCCAGGCGTGTAGGGAAGGATAAATAAGTTGACAATTTGACCAAAAGATATCTAATGCAAAATCAAGACACACACTAGTTTTCTACATTAGTTCTAATTTCAGACTGCAAATTTTAATTTTTGGTTGGGGAAACGGCATCACGGTGTCTAGTGTCCCAATCTGGGATTTTCATATCCCCACAGTTTATTGTTTTTCTGATTTGTATTAAAAATACAAAAGCCACAAATTTCTGATTTGTATTAGAAATACTATGTAACCCTGATAAATTGGTTCTGGATGAGAAAGACTGATACCTTATCAGAGATGATGACAGCTACGATAACAACCCAGATATCTTAAGTACATTTTCAGGCAAGCATATTATATCAAGTACAAGTGTGTTCCATGTCAAGGCATTTATGATGCAAAATATTTTAACTGGGATTCTCCTTAAAAAAAGACTTCATGTGTGAGGATAAAAAATGTTTTGTGTCAGAAGGCAAGGACATACGATGACACCATATATTAATATCCAATGGTAATTTTACAGTGCTCAGCTTCTGGGTCTATTTTTTATCCCAGTACCCTATTTTTAAGGCGTAAATGATTAAAGGTAATCTTCAATTTAATTATCACTTAATATCTCAGATCTAAAAATGAAGGACAACATATAAACCAAATACAAAATATTCTGCTTTTCTACCTAGAACACCAAGAAATCCAGGTGAAAATTAAATAAAAACACAAATTTTATAGGTCAAATGCACAGTCCACTACTTTGGTTCTCATAGGTACATGAATGGTCTAGTACCTAATGTACTAGTATTAGCACCTAGTACCAACTGATTGCAATTCAATCATACCATTTATTGCCAAGGTCTATAACAAACACAGAGAAAATGATTAGTAGATAAAGTGCAAGTAAGATGAAAAGTCCCCTGAGTCCAAATTTGAAGCTGGAAGTAACTACGAGCATATAATCCCTGAGGGCATATATGCAGCAGTACTACAGAGGCCACAGGATTGGTAGAAGGCTACAAGTGACACCTGGGTTAAATGTAAAATGACTGTGTGTTTGAGTAAATGATCTGAAAAGTCACCTTCAGCCCCAAACATCAGTTACTTTATACCTTACAATTTTGTGGAGTCTGTACCATGTTAATAGGAACCTTCAGAACCAAGAAGAAAGAATCCACTGAGAGTAAGAGTAACTACTAAGTTGAAAAATTCAATTTTGGCCTTTTAAAAGATAGTAGACAGAAAAATGACTTGGCCCATAGAAGACAGAGAGGAAAATGTTTCTGCTTGGGAAATCTATTACTTATAGCTACTGGTTGCCTAAAATTGAGCATAGTACAATGATTTTTAAGTATATGAGTACAAGGAAATAAAGTGTATTTTATGTTTTGTAGAAAACTATAAAAAGAATAGTCTTATTCTTATAACACAATCTCTTTCTGTGCCTTGTCTCCTCAATATTTCGCATTTGATTGGCTCCTTTCAAGCAAGAATATGTACTGAAAAGCAATCTAAAACATGAGCTTATATAATTGCTTCAAAAACAAATACCTTGATTAATTTAACTTCATTCTAGCTATAAATTCTAACTAATTTTTTTTTTATTCAGAAATTTAGATGTAAAGCTCACTAGATCAGAAACAGAAATGTCCTTATCAGTAGCAATCAAGTTCTATCTCAGCTAAGGCTTTGCTTTTTCCCAGTTTTGTGAAGAGCTCTTAAACTGAATCTCAAAGTAAATAGCTTTTCCCTTGAAATATAAGCACAGTTTGTTTAAGTATTAAGTTAAAGCTCTGGTTGTTTTGTCTAAGAAAAGCCATCATCACAAGACAAAAGTATTTGCCTTAGTTTAGGGGTTAGCTCTATGACGAGTTGCTACTTCTTTCTCTTTACAAACTTTAAAAAATATTAAAAATAAAATAAGCTAATTAACAAAATTAAGTTCTCTTTATTTTAATGAAATTATACTTTAAACAATTTATGGTACAAAAGATGAGACTTCTTCCATTTTAATCATTTAAAAATATTTGGTTCAATAAGTATTCTTGTAAATTCACAAAAAGCAAGCATTCTTCTGAAAATAATTTATATTAAACCTAATGTATATGTACTCAAGTTTTGTCTTAGACTTCTTTTACACAGTATAATTCTCTAACACATATTTCTCATTTATAGAATATATGCAAGTGACACAATGTAAAGATAATTTTGTAATGATTATTGAAATCTGATAGTAAACACATGATCAGATGTATTACTATCCTGTTTTAACATATAGATAACATTTCAAAATATAAATAACAAAGGAACTACTCTGAAAACTAGTTAATCAAACACATAAATAGGTGCTATCCTCATGTATGTTTCTACTTCATCCTAAAAAGTAGACACTTGACACATTTTCCATCTGAAATATGGTTTCCTATCATTGCCCAGTGAGTTTTAGAATTTATTAGATTAAGGAGAACAGAATTATAAAAACTATTACCAAGTCACAGCTTCTTGGCTTTTAAACAGAATAAATGGGGTGGGGAGGCAGCACCTGGGTGGCTCAGTCGGTTAAGCATCAGACTTCAGCTCAGGTCATGATCTTGCAGTCCGTGAGTTCGAGCCTTACACCTGGCTCTGTGCTGACAGCTCAGAGCCTGAAGCCGGCTTCAGATTCTGTGTCCACCTCTCTGTCTGCCCCTCCCCTGCTCATTAATAGGTATTATTTAATGAACTTTAAGGATATTTCTACATACATCAGAAATCTGGAGAGAAGAGAATAAATCAGCCAATTATTGAGCTATTGTTAACAACCACGTGGGTTTTTTTGGAGTGATCAGTGACATATTCAAATATTTGGCCTAAAATTTTTAATGATTTATCTAGATATTTACCAAGAGTTTTATTGTATTATCAGGCAATGATTATTTAGCTGAATTTCTAATAATTCTTGCAATATATCTTACATTTGAAAGAATTAGATAATATACTCAATTTTTCATAATGAGTCAAATAGTCATACATAATAACAATGTGTGAGACAGCTTTAGGCTAGGCACTAGGCACTCATGAAATATTTTACTTCTCTTATTAGCACAAAGAAAGGACTTTTGTTATATAGCTTTGCTATCCTGGAATTGACAACACTTTTAAATTCTATTTTAACCATAAAAAATATTGCAAGGAAACTAAAGTACCGAAGATTGGGTCTTATAAAAGTTGCTCTCCAAATAGTTGAGTGGTGTGCCAGAGGAAAACACAGGAAACAAAGGCCAAATAAGGAAACTGTATGATATGAAGAAGCATGAAAACCCAAACCAACACATATATAAATACTAGACACCTATGTGCTACACTATAGAATTAAAGAACTGTAATGTTTAGCAGCAAGAAGACCTTCTGGCATTGATAGGGAAAAAATCTGTTATTAGATGGCCAACAGGACTGATAGGGAAATTCCAGTCTCTGACCAGACTCCCCTTCCGGGTTCTTCTTCCTACCCCACTTGCCCACGCCAAATTACTACTAATGAGGAATGCAGAAGTAACAGACTATAAATTGTTCCCTCTGCTTACACACTCAGGGCTCAGACCTCTGGAGAGTGATCTCCTCTGAGCCTGCTGGTGTGAAATAAACTTGCCGCCTCCCAAGATCTCTGAGTGCTGCTTGGTTCTTCTGCTGGGTGATCCAGACTAGGTTCTGTAACAGCATGAATATTCAGTCAGGTAGCAGGAGAACAAGTAAGAGCAAGCTGAGGGAGATACGTAAAAGTGCTGTGCCCAGAAATTCCATACATAATAAAATTATATGTGAAGTATATGCCTAATTTAACTCATTAGGATGAGACAGTTAAAATTTAAAAAAAAAAATTTTTTTTTTCAACGTTTTCTTTTTTATTTATTTTTGGGACAGAGAGAGACAGAGCATGAACGGGGGAGGGTCAGAGAGAGGGAGACACAGAATCGGTAACAGGCTCCAGGCTCCGAGCCATCAGCCCAGAGCCTGACGCGGGGCTCGAACCCACGGACCGCGAGATCGTGAGATCGTGACCTGGCTGAAGTCGGACGCTTAACCGACTGCGCCACCCAGGCGCCCCATTTAAAATTTTTTTAAATGATGGCCATAAATACTTTCACATATCTTTTTCACACATCTTACTGCATCTTCAAAACAACCCTGTGAGTTAAATAGTTTAAGATTATGAAACATAACAAAAGAAATATATAATATGCTTCATTAAAAAAAATAAGAAAAGTAGATCATCCTATAGTTTTAGAATGAACAAAAACATAAAATACATATATCCTGTGCCTCAGGAGCACAGATGCAAAAAGTAATTGTGAGTTTCTGTTTGCTTCTGAATAGTAATACACGAGTACCTCTCCTCTTCAAGCTACTCATCCTCAATCTTCCCTTAGTCATGCTATTGGGTTTCCCTGGCATATTCTTTGTCCTTTCCCCCCACCCTGCTTCAATTTCAATTTCCTTCTTAAAGCCTTCCCCAGTGAATACAATCTACTCAAATTTTTTCCTTCTGTGTAAACTACAATTAAGAAATCCTAAAACTAGGTTTTATTATAAAATTTCATTTGCAAATCAGTTGTTTGAAAATTAGAATTTCTTTTATGTAAGAAAACATGTTATAAAATTTCCAGGCTTTCAATAAAAAAGCCTTTTAAATTTACAATAATAGAAATACTATTTGAGGTGAAAAGTAATAGAAAATTATTTCCTAAGATTATTATAGCTTATAATAAATGCTAGTGTTTATTCAATTAGCAGAACATGAGGAAACATACCAGAGTTCTGTACTGATTCTGAATACAACTTTTGGATGCTTTCTGGACGGACTTTCAAAGTCTAACTGCAGTATACAAAAAAAAAAAAAAAAAAAAAGAGAGAGAGAGAGAGAAAAGTTAACATCGCAGGCTTTAGGTTGACATCCTTAGAAAGGCCTGGGTGTAAGGACAGCCTTTGGCTGGTTGCTGGGAATTTTGATTTCAGGAGGGTTCACACCATTCACAAAATGGTGGCTCACTATGTCTAAACTGCTTGCACAAACAATATGGTTTATACTAAACATCTACTTTCCTTCTAGGAGTTTGAATTTTGGTATATACTAGGCAGAGGGTGTCTACATGACTAGCCCCCCCCCCCCCAATAAAAACCTTTGACACTGAGCTCAAATGAGCTTCCTGGTAGATGTTTCACATTTGTGACCACAACTAGTTGCTGGAGTAATTCAGTGCAACTTGTGTGACCCTACTAAGAAAGGGCTCTTGGAAGCTTAAATATGAAATCTTCCAGACTTTCTCCTGTGAGCCTTTTGCTTTTTCTTCCATCCTTCCCTTGCCTTTTTTTTTCTTTATAAGTTTTGCTGTAATAATTATATCAGCAAGTGTGGCTATATGCTGAGTTCTGTGAATCTTTCTAGTAACTCACTGTATTTCAGGGGGTTCTTGGGGCCCCCTGCCCCAGGCTATTACTATATTTTGTCTCATTTCCATTAAATGTATGAATATTTCATTCTTAATACAAGTAAAGTAGTAATTGCATTTTGATCCTTCTCATTTGTGATTAAGGTTGTTTGAGGTTCTTCGTAAGAGTATGAGCAAAAGAGAAATATTTTAGTATAATAACTAAACCATATTTAGAAAAGAAGAAAATTTAAATAAGATGTGTGTACATATGAGGGGAAAAATACTGCTTGAAATAGAATAAACTGAAAAGTGAGTTGCAAAAAGGGTTCAAGGTAATGGAAGGAAAGGAAGCAAACCTGAAACAACATTTTCTATGAAGAAGAAAGCAGTGGTAGAGGGAGATGCCGAGTCCAGTGATTCTCTGTGTTTGCCACCATATTGGTGCAGAACATGTTGGTTGTTAAGTCCCTATGAAGGACGATTACTGACATCTGAAGTGCAAGTAGATGAGTACTTAGTAAATACTTGTTAACCAAGGTCAATCTTCTCCTAAAATAGCCATGGAGTCACCAAGTTTTCCAAAAAAATTATGAATAAATGAGATAGTCTTTTCAAAGAAGTTTTTAAAAAACAACTAATGACAAGATGCCTAGAAACTTTACAACAAACTTATTAGAAACAAAAAAGAAATAAGATCACATATCAAAAATTCAGAGCTTCAAAAAAATCAAATGGTAGCAAATGAACTTTTACGTGGACAACTAACAGTTGAAAAAGATCTTTAACGGTAAAAAGTTATAATTTGAGATAAGAAAATTCTGACCACAAAGAAAAACAGGGAAGTCTATGTAATAGAGCATGAGAGGTTCAAATTAGAAGTTAGTTAAAACAAAAAAACAATTCAAGCCCTTACCATGCCTTTAACCAATAATAAAAAGTTCTTTAAATAAATCAAAAACAGGAAGTCAGATAGATTATAGCTGGTCCACTTAATCTTGGTAAAAATAAATGCACTCATGAGTAGAAATTATATAGGAAAAGGCAATAATAAAAATCACAATTTGCATAGACTTTTATATTTCTCAGAGATCATTTACACACCATAGTCATTTGAGTCATAAAACAATCCTGTAAGAGGAGTGAACATTTTAACATCCCCTTCTAAAAGGTAAAAAAAGAGGTTCATCTGGATAAGTGATTGATGTCAGATGAATCAATAAAAGAAGAGCTTATATTAGGGCCCGGATTTCTCTACTTCTTAAAAATGAGATTTTCCTTTCCCCACCAATGTATTTCAAACTGTGTCTCTCAGAAGAGGACTTAGAGATATGTTTGGAATGAGGAGGGAAGTGTTACAAAGAGGAATTATCAGGCTTTTGCCAGAGATTTAAAAGGAATGTATCAGAAGGAAAATCAAAGTGGTAATTAACTGTGGATCTTTCAGGTCATATGTGTAATCCAGTAAGTACTGTAAGTGATGCAGTTTAATAGTGATTATGTATTGAGGGACCTACTCATATGCTTTCCACATAAGATGTAGAAAGCTGGAAACAGTATTGTTTCCAACCTCATCACACACAAACAAAAAAGGCAGTTAATCTACAAATTTTCTTGAGCCCCTAAGAGAGCTCATCTAAGTAAGAAAGACACCTCCAAGGAGAAACAGGACGTGAGCACTTGGCTACCTGAAGCAGACGACAGATGGCATACAGGCTGATAAGGACTCAGCTAAAATTTCTAACAAACTGCTAAAGGCTGAGTGTGAACCAGCATGAGAATAGAGAATCCCTGGGAGCCAGAAACATCAGGGGAATGAATGCTCATCTACTCAATAAGTCTTCTCACATTCCTCAGAGGGCAAAAAAAGTTGGGGGGGAAGAAGAGATTGGAGAGACCTCCCTCAAATAGAAGGCCTGGAGGACCGGAAAAGCAGCTACTGTGAAAAAAGCACAAAGTTCCACCTAGTCCCTCTCCCCTCAAAAAACAAAAAACCTGAAACTAAGGATGAAAGGTCAAAAACCCCTGTAGCCCTCAGGGCACAGGTGAAGAGTCAAGCTGAAGGAAAAGAACAGAAAAAAAGCCCTCCATCCCTGGAGGGAAAGGAAGAAAAAAACATCTGGAATTTACTACTAGTGGTCCTCCACCACTGGGATAAGACAGGATTGCTCACAATGTGACACCCAAGAGACTCAGGGAAACAACCTTCCAGTAACACTGAGGCTGACTCAGAACAAAGAATGTCACCCCATGTCCTATACTACCAGGCCAGTAATTATCAAGTAACAAATAAAGAGTCTACTTCTAGGGGAGGTTCCAGATAGCAACAAGAGACCCTGTGTAAGACTCAGAAACAAATTAAAGATTTTGGGGTGAAGACAGACCAGATACTGGGTTAAACCCTTGAGCTAACCAGCCTCTATTCTGAACACAAAATAATGCTAGAGAAATCTGAAGCCCACAGTGCACTGATACCAAAGCAACAACAAAACCCGACCCCAGCAAAACCCCTGACTATATTAACTGCTCTCCCCATACATGAAAGGGCTAGGAAAAAAAGAGGCATGTCAATTTTTAAGCAGAATAAAATTTATCTCAGTCTCCACTGTCCTAGGCAAGATATTTAGCTTTCAGTCAATAAGTACAAGCCATATGAAAAAAGAAGGAAAAAAAAAAAAAACAAGCACATAGTCAACCAACAAAGAAATAAATTGATATGAGAAAGTTAGTGGCATTATCAGGCAAGAAATTTAAAGTATCTGTGATTAATATGTTAATATATTCCAGTGTAAAAAGGTTGACCAAAAGCCAGAACAAATGGAAAATTTCAGTAGAGATGGAAACTATAAAAGAAAATCAAATCAAATCAAATCAAAAGATGGAAATAAAAACACGGTAACAGAGATAAAGGCTGCCTTTGACAAACTCATCAGTAAGCTCAACACAGTGAGGAAATCATCAGTCAACCTGAAAATAAGTAAATAAAAATCACTCACCGTGAAACACAAAGAGTAAACTAAAAAAAAAAAAAAAAAAAAAAAAAAAAAAAACCACACAATTAAAAAAAATAAAAAACACAAGTATGAATAAAAAAGAGAGCAGATCATTCAAGTACTATGTGACAATATAAAAGTGTAACACACCTGTAAGGAAAAGAGGTAAAAAAGATTACAGAAAAAAATATTTGAAGATATTTGAATAGCTGACAACTTTTCATAATTAGTAAAATGTAACAAAACACAGATTCGACTTGCTCAGAAAGCATCAAGTAGGATAAGTATCATACATAGATGTATTATATTCAAATCCCATAATAAATAAATAAATAAATATATATATGTATATATATATGTATATATATATATATATATATATATATACATATATATATATAGATGGCATCTAGAAAAAAAAGGAATTACAACAAACTTCTGATAATAATTTGCCATACAGAAGATAATGGAGTGATATCTTTTATTACAGAGGTATAAAATATCACAGAGTAGAGACCAGCCATCCCCACTACACCCTATCCAAATTCCTCAACGAAGGAATCCAGCAGCATAACAAAAGCTCTACACCATTATGTTCCTGGTATAATTTTGTTACACAGACACAGGAAGTGAAACAACAGTCTGTACATCCCTACCTCTAGTTTTGTTTCCTCCAACCCACCCTGATACCTGAGTGGACTTTTTGTGTGTGTGTTTCAGAATTTAAAAAGAAAAAAAAAAAGGTTTATTTATTTATTTTGAGAAAGAAAGTAAGTGCACATGTGCATGTGCACCCGAGTCACAGGAGAGGCAGAGAGGGTGAGAGAGAATCTAAGCAGGTTTCGTGCAGTCAGCATGGAGTCTGATGGGGGGCTCTATCTCAGGAATTGTGAGATCATGACCTAAGCTGAGATCAAAAGTCAGGTGCTTAGGGCGTCTGGGTGGCTCAGTTGGTTGAGCATCCGACTTCGGCTCAGGTCATGATCTCGCAGTTCGTGAGTTCGAGCCCCATGTCGGGCTCTGTGCTGACAGATCAGAGCCTGGAGCCTACTTCAGATTCTGTGTGTGTCTCTCTCTCTGCCCCTTCCCCACTCAAGCTCTGTCTCTCTCTGTCTCTCAAAAATGAATTTAAAAAATTAAAAAAAAAAAAGAGTCTGGTCAAACCCTACTTAGATCCTTAATCACAAAAACTGTAACCTCTCCTTCATGAGAAATGCAAAGAAATCTGACTGTCTTTATTCTCTAAACATGTATAGTACCAAGCAGTAACCTGGTATTAACACCGTTGCTCTTACTCTTCTGAGGAGAATAAATCTTAAATCATCTGAAAGATCCAGGACCCCACAGTGGGGTTGCCATTTGGGAATTATGGCAAAGGGAGTGCCTGGTAACCTGACATCTGAAGGTGAGCTTTTGCCAATGGGACCACTGTTAGGAGAAGGGGAAGATGCCTAACCTCTTTTTGCCCAGGCCAAAAATTCCAGGCTAATGATGTTATTAGCCAGTTATATCATTAAAGGTTTTATGATGAGTCCAGTTACATCATTTTTACTTTATTCAAGACTGAAAGGAGTAAGTTTCTATTTCCCCCCTATTCTTCAATAAAAACACTTTTTTTTATTTTTTTTTCAACGTTTTTTATTTATTTTTGGGACAGAGAGAGACAGAGCATGAACGGGGCAGGGGCAGAGAGAGAGGGAGACACAGAATCGGAAACAGGCTCCAGGCTCCGAGCCATCAGCCCAGAGCCTGACGCGGGGCTCGAACTCACGGACCGCGAGATCGTGACCTGGCTGAAGTCGGACGCTTAACCGACTGCGCCACCCAGGCGCCCCAATAAAAACACTTTTAACAAAAACAAATGAACATAATTTTTAGACCAGAAGGGCCTTTTCAAAGGGATGCTGAAAATATTAAATTTTATTGTCTAACTTCTAGGACAAGTCACCAAGACGTCATAGCAATTTGCTTACAAACAATAGACAGTGAATGGTCAAAGCCTGTAGATATCATGGAGGGTGGGGAAGGAAAGAGAAAGGGAAAGGGAAAGAGAGAGAGAGGGAGAGAGAATGAATAGGCCTGCCTCTGGTTCAGGAGAGGATTTTTCCAAGGACAAAAACTTTTCTACAGGCTGGGTCTTTCACTTATTCTCTCAACTCATCCCAAAATGCTCTATCAAAATTCAGGTAGATATCCCTGCTTTTTAATCACCATCAAATATGCACTACATTCTAGGCACTGTAGTAGGCAGTGAGGAGACAGAGGAGAATATGATCTCAATTTTTCTGCACTCATGAAACTTAGCCAGTTCTAATCTCCTCCAAAGCTCCTCCTGAAAGCCTTCTGTCAACTGTGCAGGCTAGGTTTTTAAGCCCATCCCCCAAATGTTTCCATAATATGCTGTTTATTTTTTTTGCCAGAGCACATTTTATTGTCAATCATCTTTTGACTTATGTCCCCTATGAGACAGAAGCTCTTTAAACACTGGGGCTCTGTTTTATTTCCATATCTTCATCACTAAGGATTGTGTCTGGCAAGGTCAATAAATATATTTTTAATTAAAGAAGTAACAAATTTTTTAAAAAGTGTTGAGATGGTCTGCCTTTTTAAAAATAAAAGATATAGATTAGATGCTGGAAATCTAAGATAAACCACATGTAATAATTTTTAGATATTTCTATCATGGATCACAAATAATGCATAACATATACTAAGGAACTACAAAGTTAAAGATCCTACATGTATCTTAGTTAGAAAATAAAATCCACACCAATGTTCTATAACAATTTAGGCATTGTTATAAATAATTCAGAATCACAGGAAAAGATTGTAAGGAACAGCCGAGTATATGAGACAGGAAAAAGGAAGGGAGAAACCAGATATAATCTAGTAATCACAAATTTAAAAAGGAAAAATACTAAATTCCTTACAAATTATTTTGCCTATTTTTCTTACCATAGCAACAAAATAGTATAGTAGGATAGACATTAGACTAGTACAGAAAGGCAATTCTCTCCTTCAGAAATGCTTTCCTTATAACTTTTCAAACTCTGGCTAAATATGCAAAACAATAGAAAATAAAAAATATCAACATTTAGGGTATACATATTTAAGATATAAAAGCAAAAGGCATTACGCTATTATTGAGTCTTTCTACAAACTTGACCGCAACAAATTAAGTATTTATATCAGTGTTTTTTTCTTAAATGGGGTGGGAGGGGCACGAGCAAGGGAGGGGCAGAGAGAGAAGACAGAGAATGAATCCCAAGCAGGCTCTGTGCTGTCAGCATGGAGACCCACGTGGGGCTCAAACTCACAAACTGTGAGATCATGACCTAAGCATAAATCAAGAGCTGGACACTCAACTGAGTCACCCAGGCACCCCAGGCTGATAGAATTCTTTTAAAAAGCTTTATAGGTTTCTTATGTTTCAAAAAACATATTTTATAAGCCCACTCATTCAGGCAAATGCTATGCCCACAGATGTCACTGAAATAAGTCCTTTTGTACCTTGGGCCCTCTGTGAGGCTGCTGTGGGACAAGGTCCTGAAGATTCTTGGAAGCCCTTTTGTTTACGAGAGAAAAACTGGAAGTTGTGCCATTAAGATTCCTGAAAGGTTTTTTTGTGTGTCTAAGAGAATCTATGAGGGCCGCCTCAAATTTTTCTGAGATCTTAAAAAAGGTTTTATAGTTACACCTTAGTTTCATTTTTACCTTGAGACCACATTTTCCAAACTTTGCTCTGGGTTTGATCTTCATTCTTAGGCCCTTTGAGAACCTTTGCAGGCTGGAAAAACTTTCCTGAGCCCTTTACATTTCCTCCAAATTCTGCTTGAAAACAAGAATTTCTTTTTTAACTCCTCTCTCCCCATCCACATTTCATAAGGTATAGCTAAAAGAAAAAGTTGAAAACACTTTGGACATTCTTTATCATACCCCCCTTTACCATATGCATCAGTTCACTAAGTACACTTTCTATTTTCCATGTTACCATAGGTGGAGTTTTCCTAAACTTTCTGCCACTAGATAACAAAGATATTCTTATTTCCAGTTTCAAATAATATTGGCATTACTTTCTTTCAAGCCCTCATAGTCTCCATGAAGTTATCTCAAGTTTCATGATTTCTTGTCCACCCACCAGCTGATACTATGTCCTTTTCTTTTTGTTACAGTAGCACCCCACTTTCAGATACTAAGTACTATTCTCATTATCTATTGCTGTATAACAAACCTTCCCAAAGTTAGTAGCAGATAAAATAACAACTTTTTTTATTATGCTCATGGGTCATGTAGTTCAGAACTTTGGACAGTGAACAGTAGAAATGGCCATCTCTACAGACTCTGGGATATCTGTGCCTCAGCTGGGAAAACTCAAACAGCTAAGGACTTCTTCATTAATGGCTTCTTCACTAATGGCTCTTCCTCAGACGCCTGGAAGGTAGAGACACTGCTAATCTTGGGACTGCATTTCTTATAGAATGGTGATACAGCTTTAATAGGGAGCATCCTGAGAAGCAATGGCTGAAAAGCAAGCATTCCAAGATACCAAAGCAAAAGATGCAAGACTTCTTCTGACCTAGCCTCAGAAGTCACATAGCATCACTTCCCTCATATTTTACTGATTACAAGCAAGTCACTAAGGTCAGCTCAGATTCAAGGGAAAGGAAATTGGACTCCACCTCTTGATGGAAGAGTGGCAAGGTCACAAGCAGAAGAATATGGGGGATGGGAGATACTGTCACCATCTTTGAAAAGTGTAAAAAGTCACAATGGATATGAAAAGATTGATCAGGCTCAAGAGGAAAAAAGTTGAGGCTTCAACCAGTAACAGCTCTCCTGAAATGATAACAATATGTATAATAAAAACAAAACTACAATCATTTCTCAAAAAACTTAAAAACTAGAAATTATGACAATTATTTGTTATTGGGTTCACCATTTAACATAAAACTGTGTTTTTATTAGTTAAATTTTATGAAAACACTTCTGTGGCCTCTATACTATCATTTTGAAAAAGTATATACAATGAACATATACAAATAAGGCTCTAAGTGTTCTTCTGAATAGCTTAATGTTATTAAACAATTTACACAAAATTTGAACCTAGTAATGAAAATATGTATATCCCATCATTCAAAATAATTTACCACATTGCACATGAGGAAAAAAACATGTTTGGTTTTTTGTTTGCCTGTTTTTTTTGTTTGTTTTTTTAAGTAAGCTCTACACCCAATGTGGGGCTTGAACTCACAACCTTGAGATCAAGAGTCACATGCTCTACAGACTGAGCGAGGCAGGCACTCCAAAACATGTACTGTAAAGTATAAAAGATGAGTGGACTATTGAAAAAATATAATTTACTACTATTTTCTCTGTCCAGAAACACTACATATCTACCATAATCACAATTCATCAATAAGGTGGCCATTATCTTAATACTCACAATGATCACAATTATTTTATGTATCATTAGGAAGAGAGAAAAATACTGCCAGATAATTAGATCATGGCATGAAACTCTCTTAGTTGTTCATGAGATGCATATCCATTTCAGAGCTGTTTAAAAACACATGTATTTTTTTTAAGACATTAATGTTTAAATATGGTGCTCACTGACTTAATAGGAAGGATGCTATTATATAAAATCTTCACAATTCAATTGATCATGAGTATAAATGTTGTGATATCTCTACTTGTTTTTGCATAGTGTGTTGACAGAGCAAAAAACAAGATTTTTCTTGGTAAATCACTTGACTTATAACCTGAGAAGAAATTCTTAAATTTTAGATACATTCTTAATACATCATCAAATAAGTTTGATAAAATGTGGTATTGTTTGTACTGATCTTATTAAAGTAATATCAGGAAAATCCATGAGAAAAACAGCTTTAAAATTAAAAGGGGAGAGGAGTTTTCTAAAATTATTGGAAATGACTAGCAGGCAGGAAGTTACAGATTGTCTTTTTCATTCTGAAAATTGTTAGTTGCTCCAAAGACAAAATCTTTTCTATTTTTTTTTTTTTTCTGAGCACAGGGCATAGGTATGGTAAATTAAACTCTATAAACTAAATGTCAAAAATAAACATGGTACATTAGTTTGCATAGTCTTGCTTATATTTTTAATAAGCCAAATAAATAAATTTGGCCACAAGGCTACCATAATTTCAAATCTAGGTAAAGTGGTAACAAAGGCCTTAAACACTAAATATTTTAATTCATAATACAAAACAAAATATCTCAACAGCTTTAAAATTTAAATATTTCATACAGATACGCACTGATGATCAGATCTTTTTAATGACATCACTGAATATACAAGATATTATAAAATACATTGTAGGGGTACATGGGTGGCTCAGTCAGTTAAGCATCCAACTCTTGATTTTCAGTTCAGGTCATGATCTCATGGTCCTGAGATCGAGCCTCATGTCAGGCTCCATGCTGGGTGTGGAACCTGCTTGGGATTCTCCCTCTCCCTCTGCCCCTCCCCTGCTTAAGCATGTGCACACACTCACGCTCTCTCTCTCAAGAATATATGTATATGTATGTATATACATACATATAGTAAATTATATATATATATATATATATATATATATATATTATTTCTCATTGAAAATGAAAATACTAACTGAGAAATCTAACAGTATCTCCTCCAATCTTTCAAAATGATAAAAATATACTTTTTACTTATCTTTTAATATTCTGGACCAGGTTAATTAAAGGGCATTTTTGGGGTACCTGGGTGTTTCAGTCGGTTGAATGTCCAGCTCTTGGTTTCAGCTCAGGTCTGATTTCACGATTCCTGGGCCCCACCTGGGCTCCACACTGCCGGTGAGGAGCCTACTTGGAATAATATCCCTCCTCCTTCTGCCCCTCCCCAACTTGTGCCCATGCTCTCTGTCAAAATAAATAAACTAAAAAAAAAAATAAATAAAGAGCATTTTTTTTCTCCACTTAAAATGAAAAGATACAAAGATCTCATGTGATAAGAATTTTAAGTATTTTAAATGAATCTGATCAATATTTACCTATATATTTGAATTAAAGGGCTGAATTTTTTTTTCTCATTAGAACATTAGTTTAATATATAAATTAACCTTTGACTTTCAGAGCTTTCCTAAATATCAAGGTCTTATCCTTGATTCCTATTCTCTTCCTTTCTCTAATTTTCATTATGTAGAATTAAATCTTCTAAAAAATATTTTATTAAATAGAATTTGTATTTCTTGTTATTTATTTTAAAAGGTGATCCTCCCTCAGAAGATTCTTTAACAACAAAAAAAAAAAACCCCAAAAAACACAACTTCCTCTTTTTAAATAAAAAATTACAAAAATAAAAACCTTAAATTGAATTACCTTATGAATTAACTCTGACTCAACTCATTGATTCTCCAAAACAGAAAGACAGCTCTTATATTTTTATTCTTGACAGCACCACTAGAGTAAAGTAAGTATCTATCTACTTATACTTTACTCAAGGGAAAAATATGCACAATTTTTTCTCTACAAATATTTAGTAACAAGATCTATTATTCCTTCTTTGGATTTCTAATTAATTTCTATTATTGGGTAAAAATTAATTAATTAACTAATTAAAAGGGCTTTAGCGAAATTGCAGTCTTTAAAAAGTCCTCAATTTTTTTAAAATCCAAATTAAGTAAATCAACTCTATTTCCCTAAACACCTCCCATTATTGCTATTTTAGTCTTTTGATATGAGTAAGGTAAGCAACAGCTGCTTTTGTTCCAGATACATATTAAAAGCCCATGAGAATGACATACACATTTAAATTACAGAAAACTATATATAATTATCACTTCTTAAATTTCGTAAAAGAAGAAAAAAAATCCTACTGGCTCTTTTTTACTTCAAAGAAAATTACTGAGATAAATTTTTTGTTTGTTTTAATTCAGCCTTGCTATGACTTTAACTCTAAAAGTTTTTAAAAAGAATAAGAAAGGGAAAATATTTTAAGCTAATAATCTGATTCAAAAGAAAATCAGAACGCAGACAGCCTATCTCACATTTTAAATATATAATGTGGACAATTTACCTACGTTGGAATAGTTAGGAAAGTCCTCACTGAACAGGCAGAATTTTACTTGTATGATTTGTTATGCAAAGGATTTAAGAGGATAGCCTATCTTTTTCCATGGGTAGAAACTGCTTAAGTTTATCAATGTTTAATAGAATTCAAATTTGGAAAAGAAGCCCAGGAGTTTGATTCAGAGAATGTCTGGGAAACAATCGGAACAGGAAGGTCCCTAAGCAAGAGGAATCGTTTTTGTTCTAGAAACAAGCATCTCTCAGATAAGAAAGAGGCCTCAGTATATGATCTAACTGGATGAACCACTTTGACACAGAAAAGTATAGGAGCTGGTCAAGAGCAAGTGAAGATGGTAATAAAAAGCAGAAAGTTTCCCTCAGTAACACTGCCAAGAAACTGAAGAAACTAATACCAAACATTCATTGAAAACACAAAAGCCTAGTTTCTCTCACCAGCAGAATTAGCCTGGAAGTCTCAGCAAGTGAACAAGCTGATGGAAAACTAAATGTTAGGCAGCTGAAGGGGCAGGAAAAGAACCTTTGAGGGACGGTCAGCTAGCAAAGTGCCCTCCTTATTCATTGCGCCCTCCAGGAGAGACCACTTAGAAAGTGAGAGGTTTCCAAGCACACCACAAGTTCTAAAGGACCAGGCAGAGGTGCCAGCTCAAACCTACCTTGGTCTGAACTTGAGCTCTCAAGCAATCAAGACAGGAGTTAGGTAAGAATGATTCCCAAATAGGAGACTTAAAATGGCCCACCCACTCCACTCCCCCACCCCACCAGCCCCTCAAGTAAGTAAATGTAAATAAGTAATCTCACTGGGAATGTGGACATGGAGATGAAACCAAGTAACTTCTATTTATATTTCGAACATAAAATCCTGCTGAGATTCCCAATTCTCTGCAAACTTCCCAGTGTTCATATTGTTACTTTATGTAGGTCTCTGTAGTGAATAAAATTAAAATCCTAGACATAAAGAAAGGAGTAGGCCCTGTGGAAGGAAAAACTGAGAAAGGAAAATAGTGAATAAAGATCAAAGGTTATGTTTATCGTCTGGAAAAGATAAAAGAGTACATAGGAAGGTGACCTGTGATAGGACAGGTTTACAGATTTAATTTATAGCAAGCTCCCAACGTCCTTTCACAAGAATATCTCAGGTTAGAGAAAAAAGGAAAGAAGATAGTCTAGTGTATGGGGCTATCTATTGATGCGATTTGCACAAGGAAAACATCCCCATAATTTCTAATACACATTAAAGTGTCCTATTGTAAGCAATACAGAAGTCATTTTTGATATCTAAAGATTTTCCATTTCTCTTATGTATTTGGGCTTTTGTCCATAATAAAAATTATAATATGAATTCAGCTCGGAAATATTTTCCTTTATTTTCTCTTTTCATATCTATCTCAGAGCTGACAAACCAAGGATAATGATGATAGGAGGGCTAAGATAAGGTGATACGGAAGATAAGGTAATGATCAAGGAAAAGCAAGAAAAAGGAATACTGAATGGGTCATATATGAGCAGTATAATGTTCCCATGGAAGTAGGGCACTTCGTTTAGAAATACCATGCCTCAAGAATGTAGATTCCTTCATCAAATATTAATTGAGTACCAATTAAGTATAAGACACTAGACTACAAAATTGAACATGATATATTTTTACAGCCTATATGTTTACTTCCCTTAGTTATGAGAACTTTTACATTGCTCTTAATAAGCAATTCAATACATGATCGCTAAAACAAAGTTGTAATGAAGAAAGAGAGCTAACATATAGAGATTTCCCTATTAATCTAAGTTTCAAAAACTTCTGGAAGAAGTCATGGATCATTTAAGTCCATTTAGTTTTCCTCCTAAATCTGAATCTACTTCTCCCCCTATACAATACATGACTGCTTTCTAAAATGAAATTGTGGCCTATAAAGATCATTCAGGCATTGACAATGCTTGAGTCTTAAGTCTTGCTTCAAAAACCATAAACAGCTTTTGAATATCTTAGGAACTCAACATAGTACATTAATACCAAACAAATTTTATTAGTTGCCCTAGAGTTCAAATTAGAAGGACCTGAACTAGTGAACAGATTTGAGAAATTTCCTGGGCTATATAGAACACACCAGGCAAGCTATCTAAGTGAGTCTACCCTTAGTGTGTTAAGTGTTTACCTTTCACTGAGTTGTACTTTCCCCTTGTCTTAATGTTAGCTCCTTCCTTCCTATCACCCCCTAAATGTGAGCTTTTTTTTTTTTTTTAATAAATTTCCATCCCCAGGCCTCAATTCTTTTTCTTTTTTTTAATGTTTATTTATTTTTGAGAGAAAGAGAGAGAACAAGATGGGAAAGGGCAGAGAGAGGGAGGCAGAGGATCCGAAGCAAGAGAGCTCGATGTGGCACTCAAGCTCACAAATTGTGAGCCCAGGCCTCAATTCTTAACTCACCTTTTTTCTCTCATTATTAAACCCATTCTTATAGCTGAATACACTTTCTCTATGTTCTTCCTTCCAAATTTCAGATTTCTGCTAATGGCATCACAAAGTCCATCGGTAGTGTTGACTACAAATTTAAAAAATTTTTATGTCTTCCTTGATTCTTACAACTCTTCTTTATTATCCTTCATTTTCATCTTTCATTTTCAATTTCAATTGCTGCTACCCTCATTCGAAGGCTTTTCAGCTCTTACCAAGACTGTTAGGAAAGCCTCTCCCCAGTTTTCACCTTTAGTCCTTTCCCTTTCTTCAGTTCCTCTCACACAATGCCCTCATATTAATCGTTCTAAAATATAATTTACTATTTTTTGAATATGCTCAAAAAATGATTCTCCATTGCAGGCATAACAAAAGTTTCATCTAGTATAGTTGAAATAGTTTTCAGTGAATATTTGGAAAACCTGAGTTTTCCTCACAAAACCTTGCTCAACTTTTAAACAATGGCATATCATTTACTTCTCTGGGTACCAAATTCCCTATCTAGTAAAATAAGTAGGTTGGACCAAATAAGCATTTTGAAACTCTTTTATTTTAAATTGTTGGACTGTTTTGGGTTCTGACACTGGCAATATATAAAAAATAAAGAGACACAGAGATAGAGAGACAGAGATGCTTATTTGAGAGTCTTACCAAGAACCCATAAGGAAGAGTTCTTGAACCCTGCAGGGGGTAAAGGAAGACAGATGCAGAAACAGCTGTGAAAGGCTGTTGTGACATGATAAAGACTTGAACTTAAGCGTCTGCAGTGAGATTAGAGAGGAGAAGACATGCATAAGGAATGTTTAGGCAATAGATTTGACTGGTTTGGATGACTAGTCAAGGACAAAGGAGAACAATCACCGGGATTAAAAAAAGATTCATTTATGGCACGCGTAATGACTTAAATGGAGATTCATTCCATTTAATTAGACAGAGAAAATTGAAAGAAATGGGAAAGGAGAACTAAACTGCTTCAGTTAAAACAGAAGAGGCCAAGAGCCTCTCCTCTAGGGTGTTCTCTTCCTTCTCACCTCTAGGCCAAGAGTCTGGGAAACTCAACATAAAAGCAATGACAGGATAATTTCATAGTGTTCTCACAGTTTTAAAATTTTACTATCTGTTAGCTAAGCATTAATCCTGTGTTTGATTTTTCTACTCCATAGTCAAACAGCTCTGCTTACTATTCCCTAAATACACCTTATATTTTTCCAATGTCAACCTGTTTCTCTGATATACCCTCACACACATCTCTTCTCATCCAAATCCTAGTTGTCATTCAAAAGTCAGTGCACATTCAGATTATTTAAACTCATACAGTATAACAGGTATTATCTATATTATACTCATAACAACTAACTCATGATATATAGTTCATATACCTGTCCAAATTATGAATCCCTAGAGAGAGAAATATTTATGTCTCTGCCTCTTACACAGCCTCAAAGTAACTTGTATATAAATGGGTTCTCAAAAAAGAGTTAATAAAGAAATGACAGAATGATTCTAAGTTATATCTACCAAAATCACTCGTCTCAGTGATAATTCTGCATAGAATTACACTGATGAATAGTTGTACACCTTTCTTCTTTAAAAATCTAGATATTTTAATGTATCACTATTTATCTATCTATCTATCTATCTATCTATTTATTTATTTATTTATTATTGAGAGAGAGCGAGCAAGCAGGGGAAAGGGGCAGAGGGAGAGAGACAGAACCCAAAGTATACTTCATGCACAGCACAGAGCCCGATGCAGGGCTCAGTCCCACAACCCTGGGATCATGATCTAAGCTGAAATCAAGAGTCAGATGCTCAACTGACTGAGCCACCCAGGCATTCCAAAATACCACACATTTTAAAGTTAAAGTTTGACTTTCATAAGTAAAATCATAAAAACCACTTAAAAAATATCTGTACCTTCTTTTTGAAGAGATGGTGACAATTTCCTTTTAGAAAGTTCAAAGATTCAGAAGTTAGCACCTAAACTTTGACAACTGACAACATCTATCTACTGTGGCTGGCTGCAAATAACTCCCTGTATTATAATAGTAGTTGTTTGTGGTTTTAAACCCAAGAGACAGAGTAAAGTATCAGGTCATATTTATGTGTGTGTGTGTGGGGGGGGGGGGGGTTGGGGAAGCCCTTTATACTCAAAATAAATGGAATCAAATTTATAAATATTTCATGAAGTCTGAAAATAGATAACACATTCTTATTCATACAAAATAGCATGTCACATCATTATAGCCCTGCCCATTAATTCTTGGCTAAGTAACTAATTTTTTTTAATTTCTAGTATATATTCAAAGATACAACACCTAAATTTGTGAGGCACTTATTTTTTTACAAAAGAGATGTGGACCCCTAACCTCACTACCAATGCCCACAAAATCCAAGAAATACAATAATAATTAAAAACTAGATTGGGGTAAATTACACATGATTTTTTCCAGTATTTTTAATTTTTTGCCCTCTTATCAAAGGGAAAAGGAATAAAAACAAGGTAAGACTTTCATAAAGTTGTATTAAGTTGTCTACAAAATACAGCAATTTTGGGGAGGACTTTTTTTGTTGTTGTGTAAAGATTTAATTTTTAAGTAACTGCTACACCCAACATGAGGCTGGAACTCACAATCCCAAGACCAAGAGTCACACACTCTACCAACTGAGTTGGCCAGATGCCCCCCAAAATATACCAATTTTAAATCAAGTTGTGTAACATATAAACAGAAAACAAAGTGGCTACAGAAATATTACACTACAAATCTAAAGTATTTAGACACATTTTGTTTTTCCTTTTAAAAACCTCTAAAATAACTTATTTCATATGACTTTTAAATTTATGAATTTCATATCTCTAATAGTACATTAGAATTATGTATTATTTTTGAAAGAGTATCCTATTTCTATCAGTTTTGCTTTTATGTTATTACTCTATGGCAACATAATCACAGGTAGTATAATATCAGCATTAAAAATAGTAAAGAAGGGGCACCTGGGTGGCTCAGTCAGTTAAGTGTCTGACTTCAGCTCAGGTCATGATCCCGTGCTTAGTGGATTCAAGCCCCAAATCAGGCTCTGTCCTGACAGCATGGAGCGTACTTGGAATTTTCTGTCTCTCTCTCTCTCTCTCTCTCTCTCCCTCTCTGCCCCTTCCCTGCTTATGCTCTCTGTTTCAAAATAAATAAACATCTAAAAAAAAAAAGATGAAATTCCTTTAAACCATATACTTTGAAAAAATATTTTTCACAATGAAACAAGCTGTCAATAAAGTCATACTTATGTTTATCTCTTTTCCATATTAGTTTCTCCATTTATTTCTTTAAGGATTTTGTAGTATCTATCTAATGCTAGAAATTATGGTGTAAATTTTTTTTAAGTTTATTTATTTATTTTGAGGGGGTGTAGGGGCTGACAGAGAGGGAGAGAGAGAATCCCAAGCAGGTTCCCCATTGTCAGCACTGAGCTCAATGCCAGGCTTGACTCAGGGCTTAATCTCATGAACCATGAGACCATTACCTGAGCCGAAATCAAGAGTCCGACGCTTAACCAACTGAGCCACCCATGTTATAAAATATTTTTAAGTAGAATTCTTCCAAAATGCCTATACTTTTTTTGCTTGTCTCCTATTATTCATGTCTTCTATCAAATGACTGACATAACATATTGCCCTACAGGAAATCCCCAGGATCAAAAGAAATAAGAAACATAGCTGATATAGTTATCTGCAGTACTTTGAAGCCACCCAGAAGCATTCCTAGGCACAGTGACAAGCTGGGATTACAGACACACAGATACCACATGTAAAGTGGTAGACGTGCTTCTTCAAATGGACACAGCTTACACAAAAACACACACAAAAAAATAAACACCTTATGCTAGAAAGAATATAAGGTGGTTTATAAAGTTTACACATTGCAAAAGAAATTAAACTAGATCCTATCAGAAATGAAAACAATGGTAGAAACAAGACAGCATATAAGGTGAAAAGTGAACCTGTTGAGGTGAACAAATGCGTATATACTGACTGATAAACATTAATACACACCTACAACAGTTTTTATTATCTTAATGGATTTTAAAGGTAAGTTTATGTGTTCCTATCCTATTGAGAACTCTCGTTTAGGGGTGCCTGGGTGGCTCAGGTGGCTAAGCATCCGACTGTGGCTCAGGTCATGATCTCACAGTTCGTGAGTTTAAGCACCCCATGAGGCTCTGTGCTGACAGCTCAGAGCCTGGAGCCTGCTTCAGGTTCTGTGCCTCCCTCTCTCCCTGCCCCTCCTCCACCCATGTTCTGACACTCTCTCTTTCTCAAAAAAAAAAAAAAAAAAAAAAAAAAAAAAAAAACATTAAAAAAACAACAACTCTACTTTACACTGTGTAGGAGAATTATAGCCTAATGTGATACATTAATTTGAGCAGGTATTAATTACAGCTACTATACACTGAAAACAACCCCCATCCGATGTTATGTGTACTTGCCATCTCTCTCCATAGTCTTAAATATACATTCTGACTGATCTAACAATCTAAGACTATAATATGTTTCTCCATGTAATTTACTACTTGACATTTCAAACTTCTTGAGAAAAGATCTCTTTCACTAGATGGTAGCCCATGAGAATAGGGATTGTATCTATTTTGTTCACAGCTAGATTCCCTAGTACTGTGCCTCCTGAGATATAAAGGCTTTGCTACCTGCTTTGATTCATTTGTTATGTCTTTACAGATTACTGTCTTATCTAAATTTGTTTTGAAATACAAAATGAATAAAGGTAGTATTAAATGACCTTCCTAAAATTACATATCCAGTTACATTCAACTAAAAAATAACAAAAACTTCTTAGATAATATTTTATTTAATCATTCATTTATATAAACACCACACATTATTTGAACATCTCATGTCAGGCACCATGCCGGGCACAGGGGATGAAAAAGACAAGACAAAGCCTCCTCCCTGAGAAAGCTCACCAATCATTAGAGAAAACATTCCATTATAAAAATCTAATATACAGGAATATCAGGGAGGTACACAGAAGATGTTATCATAGCAAAGGGTGTACTTAACTCTCTGCAATAGTTTTTTTCTTTTTAGAAAAATGTATTTTTTAAATTGAAGTATAACTGATATATAATATATTAGTTTCAGGTGTGCAAAATGGTGATTTGACATTTATATACATTACAAAATGGTTACCATAAGTGTAGTTACTATCTGTCACCACACAAAGTTATTATAAAATTATTGACTATATTCACTATGTTATACTTTCTACAGAAGTATTTTCCTATATAATATGATTATCTGCAAAAACAATTTTCATAAGGTATCAATAAAAACATTATTCTCCTATTGTTTTATTTACATAATATTACATGTTGTGTATCATTTTTTAAAAGTATCCTATCATGACAAACCTATAACATAATCCTTTCTAGAAGTTATAAACATTCTCTTAGGCAAGAATACAAAAATCAGCATCATGTTATCAACAATCACAACTTAAGCCTACAACTTTATCTGAACATTTGAACAACTTAAAACCTCTCCAGTCTACCAGACTTACAGACTACTATATTCTGTTAACATTTATCGAACTATTATTTGACAGACCCCAGGGAAAAACAAACTGAATACTGTGCTCTCCAAGAGCTCATTGTAATAATGTGATTTCATTACCACCACACTAAAGCAATGATATATTTTGGCTCTATCACTGCTTTAGGACAATTAAGGAATCTTCATTCATACCAGAGAACTAAAATTATAATCACTGTATACATTTCTCATTAAGTTTAATAGTATATATTGATACTTTTCTTAGGAAATGAATGAAATTAGAAACGAATTGTTAAATAAAACAACTCTATGTTAATCTGAAGCACAAAAAAAATCTAGTAAATATTAATTAACTCCACGTAAAAGCATTGCCTGTGATTTCAGAGTAAAACAGAAACATACTAATGGGGAGAAAAGAAAAGCTAGTTCAATAAACATTACAAGTTAGCATGTATTAGTTTTAATCATGTGAGGTGATGGCTTACTTTTAATGATAATATTGTAGCATCTAATAATAATTTTACAGCTCAGATAAACCTAGTTTTCACTCAGGATAAAAATTACAGTTCCAAGTTAGTTATCTCCCAGTCATGTGGCAAAATAATGGCTCCATAGTAAAATCTCTATACCCTCTCATATGATAAATTCCTAATTATTTTTTTTTTCAAATTTTTTTTTAACGTTTTTTAATTTTATTTTTGAGACAGAGAGAGACAGAGCATGAACGGGGGAGGGTCAGAGAGAGGGAGACACAGAATCTGAAACAGGCTCCAGGCTCTGAGCTGTCAGCACAGAACCCGACACGGGGCTCGAACTCAAGGACGGCGAGATCATGACCTGAGCCGAAGTCGGATGCTTAACCGACCGAGCCACCCAGGCGCCCCGATAAATTCCTAATTATTAAACTTTCCTCCAGCATTTCTGATCTTATTTTCCACTCCCCTCTAGAAAATCAACAGGTAGACATAACTTCACACTATCTACCATAGCAGAGAAGAAACAGATTTGTTTGGAGATCATCACTGTATTTTCCTGCCATCAGTTCTCAAAGAGGAAGCTTAGCAATACCCGTAAATACATTGGAAAATACTGTGTTTATTCCTTTCTAAAGTTAATTACCTTAGCTATATTTTAATATCTTGCTATTTTAACATTTTTCAAAATTACAAATATAGAAAAAATACAAAATAAATGTATGGCATTTTTATGAAATATTATAAAGCAAGCACATGGTTATTATAAATTAATCATCACCATGGTCAGGCAAAATAGAATTTTGCCAAATATCTCAAAAGCCTTTTCCATGAGCCCCATCCCAATTATAACCTCTTCCCATTTCCCATATTCTAACTTGTATAATAATCATTTCCTTGTGTTTTCTCTTTGTCACCCAAAAGTGCATGCCTGCACACTATTTACTGTTGATTTCCAAATGTGTCATTATTTTACAAATAGCACTGCATATAGATGCTAAATATTTAATACGTTTTAAATATAAATCCAAGAAGATCAAGGTTTTACTCATCTTAAATGTTTTATTTTGTTTTCACTTTTTCTCACAGGAAGTATGAACAGGTAATTTTTTGAGGGAAAGGGTATGAACATTGCATCAATGATCACTTGGCAAATAAAATAATAGAGTGACAAAAATCCATATTCTAAAGAGGTCAAAAAACAACCCCCCCCCAAAAAAAATATTAAAATAAAAGCCAAAAATGTTTCTGGGATAATAATTACCAAAAAAAGAGTTTATTAAAAGTTATACAATGGCCTAAAAGTTACATCTATTCAGTTTATAGATCTCTCCCTCAATATGTGCACATACAAAAAGCAAAGTCTTTCATAAATGCTTACAGCATATAAAAACACAGAACCACCTCAAATATGTGATATTTTACTAAATTAGTTATTTTCTAATTTCGAAGAGACATTGTAAGGTAGTCACTGAAAGGTAAAAGTTTCTCTGTTTTAAAATAAATTTCCCGAATATAAAATTAACTGTAAGTATTTGGAAAATACAGAAAGTATTTTGCATAATCCCAATATCAAAAGGTAATCATTTTTAACATTTTAGCCTATTTTTTAATTAAAAAGATTATTCATTATTCACCTCATTACGCCTCTATCATTTCTTTTAAAAAAGTAGTCTATTTTTCATTATCCATTATCAATCATATAAACAAAGACTATAAAATAACAAGACTATTTTTTAAACATATGAGAATTTATGCATGCAAGTACTTTTTTATTCTAAAGATGAAGCTCTTGAACAAAATATTTTCAGAATGGTCCTTTGAGAGCTACCTTGAAAGGCAGTAGGTATACATATTAATTACTATTACAGAAATGGTCCCATCATGAACTCTAATAAAGAAATACAGAATTCTAGAATTTTGCCACAATCTTATTGTTTGTTCCTATTTCCCATTTTCTTCCCTGAGTCTTTCAAATTTCTATATCTGCACATTAAACATGAATTGTGTTGATTATTTTCAGAAACTATCTACTATTAAGAAGTCAGGAAATCCTACTCATGAAAATTACCATAAAATTATGCTACAAAAAAATGTATTTCTAAAATCCAATTATAACATAAAATTATGTAAGTCAACCTCTTCACAAACCTTCATTTAAAAGACCATTTTGGAGACATAGTATCACTGAAACTAAACTGGCTTAAAGGTATAATAAAAATGCTGCCTAAAATAAATCAAATCTCTTAAAACTAATATTTAAGATAAAATTAGAAAACATCTGATAAAGCATGTGCTAACATTCATAATGAATTATAAAATCCAAATACTTAATTTTTTTCTAAACTACATTTTTTAGGACCAAATTACAGGCTAAGGGATTATTCTTCCTTGAAAATCTATTCTACTTTCAATTGTACTTCTAGCCAATGCTCATGATCAAAAACTTTGGAATTTTAAGTGGGTTTCTAAAGCTAACAAGTGTGAATATTCTCTGAAATACTGAAAATGCCTCATGAATGCAAAATGAATAGGACAATGATGATGAGGATGATGATGAGGAAGAGGTGGAGGAGGAGGCTATGACAATGATGATTTATCTAATGCTTCTAAGACATGCTAAATTAGTTCAGTATTCCCTGTAAGATCTCTATGGTAAACAGTAGGGTGCATTTTTCTATACAATGGAATTTTGAAAAATTATTTACATAATTAATTCCTTAAAATGTAGATTCACAAATATTATTGTCCTTTGGAGCACAATACTGGCACTATCGAATGCCATCTAGTTGTCAAAATTATTGGGTATTTCAAAAATGTTTCCCATGAATGGCAGGTCAAAGCTAGACATGTCTTTTTGGTGTAGGAGATAGATGAGATGCAAGTATCCCACTCTAGCCAGATTCCTTATCATCATCATGGTTGGATCTCTGCTCTACTTTCTGCCATAAATACTGTGTCCTAGATTCTGCCTTACCTGGATTTTCTCTACATTTTCTTTCCATGCAAAAGCATCCGTTTCACTCACTCACCCAAGAGCTATTGTTTGGTACGGAGCAAGCTTTATGAATACAATCAATGTCAGATGAGGCAAGCACAAGCAGTCACTTTAATCAGCTTAGTACACAGTTAAAGTATTACACAGCCCCTGCCAGATGCCCAAACTTTCCCTTCTCTTCAGCCTGCACACTGTTCCTAGTGCTACTTTTAGGGCTGTAATTCTCCTGGCTATTTCAACTCTTTAGTCTGAGATTGAAGTATGTCATTTGGAAGAACAAGGTCTTTTTCCCTTTTGAGTCCTGGTTTTGGTTTTTAAGGCTATTCACACAGAATGATGTCCCCCTTCTACCAAGTAAACAAATAACAAATAACCCTCTGGTTAAGTTTTAGGTAGTTACCATCAGATATCTCCTCAGGTTCCAGCCCCATTTCCACCTCCTCCAAGCTAAGGACATTGGGTTTCCTTCCTCCCAAACTCAAGATGTCCTTCCTTTATGGTCAATTCTACAAACAGTATTTTCCCAGACCCGTCACAATACTATCTTATTCTTAAATGCAATTTTTCCCTAAAAAAAAAATTTTGTTTTTTCCCCTCCTATTTTCTACAATTCTACTTCCTAATACCATCAACTCTCTAAAATCACATTTGCAGTTATTCTAACAAAATTCTCAATATACGTCACTTAGCCAGGGACAATCTACTGTCCTCCACTCAGAATTAAAAAATGAAAAAAAGTTTTAAAAATCACATTTTCATTTTTGCATAGCATCTTTTGCTGTTTCCTTTAATTCACAATAAGTTTTAGTTGTAGAAATTAATTCCGTATAGAGGATAGTTTTGATATGTAACCGAAAGGTATAAAAAAGAAGAAAATAGTATCTTTATGTATTTTTTAAATCTTATGTGCAAAAGAGAAACTTATCATTTGTAGTATTCTCATGACTCCTTTTGTAGAATAAAGAATTACTACTTCATTTTTATAAATCTGAAATTTCACAAATCAGGCATGCTTAAAGGTAAAAAAAATGCGTTTAACAACTTGGAATTAAGACTAACCTTGTATCTTAAGCTTTTCAACAAGACAAACACTCATTTGTATTTCGCTTTAAAGTTATAACTCTAATTTTTAAGAAAAAAATAACACCCAGTTTCTTAAAACCAAAGAAAAAGAATAGATGGTCCAATGAATTTTTCAAGAGTAGTGGTTAAAAAGAAAACTAACAATATAATTTAGTTCAATTAAACATTAACTCACATAATCATGGAAGGCTTTTGCTTCACTTGAATGCTCACATGTTTCCCGTCTTTCTGGAGCTGCACAGTAGAGATCCCAAAATACACTAAAAAAGTAATTATGGTAACATTAAGAAAAGCAGATAACACCAAATGAGAGATCAAAATTCCAAAAATAGAAGACATGTATTACTCTTTCTACAAAATGTGTTTTCTTCTTCAGGACAAATGTTTCTATGAAAGATTTAAATCAAGCAGGGTTCTTCCTGCAATAACATCTTTCAGAAATAGCTATGTTTCAGAAATGCTAAGATTTTTTTCTAAAAAAAATTAAAACATCTTTTAAACTGTCATTTTAAATTATCTGTTTATATAGCTTAAACACATGATTGAAATAATTACAATGCCTTTCACAGCTTCCCCATAAAAACAACAGTAAATAATATCCTAATTTAATCATTAAAGAATAAAGTGACACATTATTTTTTTTCAAGGTAATTTTGTTTTCCAATTACCAGGCCAATATCCTGACCATTTAATCACACTGTTCAAACAAATACATTTTCCTAAAATATTCTCTTTTTTGTCCTTGCAATTACCAAAATAGGTTAGTAATTTTGAAAATTCAAAAAATCCATGGTCTCTTTTTTCCCCTCCTATTCAGAAACAATGGGAATAAGTAAGGTGGAACCGGTTGGGAAAAATAATTATACTGCTTACGAAATTATGTCTCTGATCATCCTTCCATCAATGAAATTAACAATGAGCATGAGCAAAGGATTCAAATTCAGGAAAGCAAGTATCTAGAAACACTGGCAACAAAGGCAATTATACTGATCAACAGAAATCTTTTTTTATTATACATTTCCCACTCTACAGAAATGGAAAATAGACTAATCAATTGGTTAAGAGCACAGGTTTTGGAACAGGACACTTCTCAGAAGCCAGATCTGTAAATTAATTACTAGCTCAAATTGCTTAAACAGATCAGAAACACAATTTCCTCCTTTCTATTAAGGGAATTGTTTCTATAAAATGGGATTGTTGAGAAAATTAAATTATATAACATAAATACAGCATCTAACAGAGTAAGCATATTATCAATAATATAATCAACACTATGATTAGCTTGCATTAAAGTTTAAAATGCATACATATTGTTAGGACTATCAACAATAGCCAAAGTATAGAAAGAGCCCAAATGTCCATCGATGGATGAATGGATAAAGAAGATATGGTGTGCGTGTGTGTGTATGTGTATATATATATATATATATATATATATATATATATACATACACACAATGGAGTATGACTCGGCAATCAAAAAGAATGAAATCTTGCTATTCGCAACTATGTGGATGGAACTAGAGGGTATTATGTTAAGTGAAATTAGTCAGTCAGAGAAAGACAAATATCATATGACTTCACTCATAAGAGGACTTTAAGATACAAAACAGATGAACATAAGGGAAGGGAAGCAAAAATAATATAAAAACAGGGAGGGGGACAAAAACACAAGAGACTCTTAAATATGGAAAACAAACAGAGGGTTACTGGAGGGGTTGTGGGATGGATTAAATGAGTAAGGGGCATTCAGGAATCTACTCCTGAAATCATTGTTGCTGCTACATGCTAACTTAGATATAATTTTTAAAAAATAATTAAATAAAAATTAAAAAAAAAAAAAAAGAACATAGATGGTTAAGTATTGGCATAAAAAAAAGAAAGATAAATTAAACCTGGCCTCTTTGGTTTGACCCTTGGAGACAGCCTGAATCTCTCTCTCCACGGCTAGGAGAAAACATTCTGTAGGCCTTATAACACAACTAGTTCAGTAAAATAAGATTATCTTCAACAGTAAAAAATATGAATGATTGAGTACTGCCATTTAATTTCCTTTGAAGTTTCCACAATAAGCAAGGAAAATAAGGAAAACAATAACGCAATTAAAAGTTGCACTTGGTCTTCTTAGGTCCCTTTTGGGACAAAAAGTATACAAATTATAGATATACAAAGATACAGGTAAAAGTTTTCTGCCTATATCAAGTGTGTTATGAGTTATAGTATATTGTAATTATTATTTCTTATGTTCATGTTATTAAGGAACTTCAAAGCTCTTAAAAAACAAAATTATAATGGTCTTTAAATTGTATTTAAACAGAAAATAATATGTGCAATATTATGACAAACATCTTAATATCTCTTCTTATTCACTAATTTCCTAGCAAATGCTGTAAGAACCCTCTTGGAAATTATTACATTTTTACTTTTAAAATGTTGTCTTACAAAATGGACTGGAAAAAAACTAATAATTTCTTATCAGACTATGTCCTAAAAGTTATTAAATAACTATCAATAAATAATTATTTATACACATATTATTAAATTAAATATTTACCTTGGAACAGTAACACTGCTCTATTTCTATTTTTAAGTTTCCCTTTATGGATTTAATGTAAGGTTAAAAGTTTACAAGATCAAGATGAGGGATAATAAAACAACTTACTAAAATGAGATAACTTTTTATATGGTATTTTTCTGACAATAATACATTACCCATACATGATCTCCTTGAATAAAGTTAAAGAAATACACCCTTTGAAGACATTTACCAAAGGGAGAAATACACAGTTATACAATAATAATTACAGATATTAATACTCCACTCTCAATACTGGACAAAACAACCAGACAAAAGATAAACAAGGAAACAGAAATTAAACAACACAGTAAAGTAACTAGATTTAACAGACATATGCAGAACACTCCACCCAGCAACAACAGCATATACCTTCCTCTCAAGTGCACATGGGACATTTTCCAGAATAGGCCATATGTTAAAGCACACATTAAGTCTCAGTAGATTTGAAAAGATAGATATCATACAAAGTATCTTCTCTGACCACAATGGGATGAAGTTAGAGATCAGTAACAGGAGGAAAGGGGTGACTGGGTGGCTCAGTTGGTTAAGCATCCAACTCTTGATTTCGGCTCAGGTTATGATCACATGCTTTCTAAGTTCAAGCCCCATGTCAGGCTCTGTGCTGTCAGTGCAGAGCCTGATTGGGAGTCTCCCTCTCCCTTTCTCTCTGCCCCTGCCCTAATCACACACACACATTTTCTCTCACAACAAATAAACTTTAAAAAAAGGGAGAGAGACATAGAAGAGACAGAAGACTCAAATTACTAAAGACACCATCAACAAAATATCTGCTAAAACTAAATAAATGGATTCAGTAAAGTTGCTGGATATAAAATCAATACATAAAAATAAGCTGTGTTTCTATAAAGTAACAATGAACTATCAGGCAGCAAAATCAAGACAACAATTCCATTCACAATTGTATCAAAAAAAGTAACATACCCAGGAATAAATTTAACCATATGATCTAGCAATTCTACTTCTCGGTTTATACCCACAAGAACTGAAAGCACAGGGTGCTGGGTGGCTCAGCAGGTTAAGCATTGGAATCTCAGGTCTTGATCTCATGGGATTGTGGGATCGAGCCTTCTGCCCTGCTCCCCGTCAGGGTCTGCGCTAATAGCACAGAGCCAGCTTGGGATTCTTGCTCTTCCTCTTCATTTTTTTTTTTTAAGTTTATTTATTTACTTAGAACAATCTGAGGAGGGGCAGAAAGAGAGAGAGAGAGAGAAAGAGAGAGAGAGAGAGAGAGAGAGAGAATACCAAGCAGGATGCACACTGCCAGCATGGAATGTAATGTGGAGCTCAAACTCACAAACCAGGAGATAAATGACCTGAGCCAAAATCTAGAGTCAGTGGCTTAACTGACTGAGCCACCCTGGTGCCTCTTCTCTCTCTCCCTCTTTCTGCCTCTCCCCTTCTCTCTCTCAAAATAAATAAATAAAAATAAAAACTTAGAAAAAAATTGAAAGCAGGGGCGCCTGAGTGGCTCTGTTGGTTAAGTGGCTGACTTTGGCTCAAGTCATGATCTCACAGTTTGTGGTGGAGCTCAGAGCCTGGAGCCTACTTCGGATTCTGTGTCTTCCTCTCTGTCTCTGCCCCTCCCTAACTTGCGCTCTGTCATTCTCTCTCAAAAATAAATAAAATGTTAAAAAAATTTTTTTTAATTGAAAGCAGAGTCTCAAAGAGATATTTATACACGTAGGTTCATAGCAGCATTACTCACAATAGCTAAAATATGGAAGCAACCCAGGTGCCCATTGATGGTTAAGTAGACATACTATATAAATACAATGGAAAATTACTCAGCCTTTAAAAGGAAGGAAATTCTAACATATGCTACAATACAGATGAACCACAAGGACACTGTGCTAAGTGAAGCTACTCTCTAAAAGACAAATACTACATGATTTTACTTATATGAGGTACTTACAGTAGCCAAAAATCATAAAGAAAGAAAGCAGAATGGTGGTTGACAGGGGATGGAAGAGTGGGGAATGAATGGAGAGTTATTGTTTAATGGATATAGAGTTTCAATTTCACAAAATAAACGAGTTATGGAGATAGATGGTGGTGAAGACTACACAACATTATGAATATATTTAATACCACTGAACTGTACACTTAAAAATGGTTACGATGATGAATTTTATGTTTTGTGTATTTGGCCACAATTTGAAAAAAATGAGGAAAAAAAAAGTATCCTGGCCAGCCCTGTTTTAGGTACCATTTTACAGTGATTAAAACAAATATTAATTCTTTCTGTGTATTCGCAATCTCTATTCCATCACTTCAAAGACCATACAGCTAAGGAGACCACCAGAAACCTATGAGATACTAATAATAAAGAATACTCATCATAAAAATAAGGTAAATTTTCAATTTATAAACCCTATTCATTAGGAGTTTCATAATTAAAGTAAAATATGTTACAAAATTCTAAGTATAAAATGAATTTAAAAATTAAATACAAATTTATTTTTAGTGTTATGATATTCATGTTAAACACATTTCATCTATTTTATAAGTATTTATATGTTCTTACCTAAGAAGTCATCACAAATGGGAAAGATATTTCAAAAGTTTACCTTTTCTAGAAAATCCAACCCATGTTTTGCACTAGTTTATCTGATTCATAGAGTATATTGTGACTGCTACAATATCATTGCAATATTTGAGAAGAATTAGTTATAATCATAACAACAACAACAAAGCTGCATGATGATCAAAATGTGAGTTCACATTCTGCAATTATTCCATGCTTGGTTTTGTGGGACAGTAGATAAATCACTTACCTAATTTAGAAAATAACAAGCTTAAAATGAGAAGACCTCTATAAACCCTTCATAAATTAACATTTTAAACTACGATTTTCTCCTATTAATATTTCAAGTGTATATTAACTCATAATCTATGCAATATGCTATGTCATATGCTTCACAGAGGAAAAAAGAAGATATAAAATTCATGGCATATATGTGACCATGGATCCAAAACTAGTGATGAGTTGAATTGAAAATTGAGACTCAATTTCCTAAAGCACCCAAATACAACCCAATGTGGAAGTTACTTCTCATATATTATTAAAATTTTACAATACTCTGGGCAAAGACTTTTGGCTGATATTATAATATGACATTTACCATATGAAAATGTGGACGTATGTCCTAGAGGAAAAATTAGGCTTTTTAAGTAGGTAAGAGTCATAGCAATACTTGATTTGTTCTTAGCTGGAGGAATTTCATTAATTACTTTAGTAAGCTTTTCTGATGACCCACAGAACTGGTTCCTTGTTTCCCATGAGGGCCAAGGGTAGAAAATTCTGGACTTCTATAGACACAGACTTCCCTTAACAACCATAAATGCTAGCGGCTAAGGAGCTTTTCAAATCTTTACAGATCATCTATTAAGCTGGACATGAAAATATTATCCTTGAAATGCGGTGGATTCATCATCATGAGTAATGGTTGAGATTTACACAGTCTCTTTGTTCCTATGCAGAAACAAGTGAAAAATAAGTATTTTACAAATGAAGAGGTTAGAGACCAACTACAGGAATCAAAACCTGCAAAGTATTAAAATCTTTGTTCTTGTACCATTTGTAATTATTAAAATTTTCCCCACATAAATCAAAGGAAAACATAAGATTTCCAAATTGAGGATTCTTCAACACTAATACATTAACTGTTTTTCTTCTATTCTGAGGATGTGAGTGGAGATGACTTCACTAGCTGTCAATATCTCTAAGGAATAAGGAATGCAAAATGGTTGTCAGAAAAGTCTACAAGGGTGAATAATCATGTCAGAAGTGTCCAGAAGATGGGATGCTAACATAATTATATAACCTTAATCCACTGGCCACATTCGGGACTACCTGAAAATAAAAATTAAAAGAAGAAAAGAACACAGGGGAAATTTTTTTTTTCTAAGGAGCATGCCATGTTACTTTAATTTCAAATTGTTAATAGCTAAGGAAGTTATTTCTCTTTGACCCAAAAATGTATTTTAAATGACTCTTAGATCCTCATAATCTATACTGAAGAAAACTATTCATAACACTAAAGAGGGTTTTATGTAAAATATACATGTACCTGCTAATCATCTTCGATGAAGAGCATGAAGACATACATGCAATGTCTTATTCCAAAGCATTATTTAATAGTTTACAAAACGCAAGAATTACATTTTGTCCCACTGCCATCATTCTCACAATACTCTTGGGTTAATTATAAATTAATAGTTTAAAGTATCATTAAAATAGCTTATGTGCTAAATTCAAGCATCATATATTAAGCATCATACATTCAGCGTTTAATCCTCCCATTATTATGCCTGTTTTATCAACGAGGGAGCCAAAGCTTAAAAAGGTTAAATAATTTGCCTAGGGGTCACACAGTTGGTTAGTGGCAGAGCTGGGCTTGAACTTTTTCATTCTTACATTATTTTACCTCTAATGTGAGTATGGTATGAAGAGTTTTCATTTCAAGATGGCTCATGCTGATTATGGGCAAGTTTATGCAGCTCTGGCAGGCCAAGCAGCATCAGCTGTTACAAGTGTAGTAGATACCTGTCCTAGATAAGACAGCAAACACTTTGTTATCCTACCTTTGACTCTCATACTCCAACTCATTTCCTGAGTATCCTATGGCAACCACCCCCTCACCCTACATGCAGCTGCCAGTGATGTATAGATGCCTCAATATAGACCAGACTCAGAAGAGACAACTTTTCTGAGTCCCATTATGTACTGTCTAGAATTAGCCACTCAGGATGTTCAAAAGGGAACTGTAATTAATGTCTTATTAATAGTGGGCCACTAAATTCTTCTCTGTGTTTAAGAAATATCATCTGTTACTGAGATGAGCACTGGTTACAATTCAGGAAATTTCAGCTCTAATTCTAAATCTGACCTTGAGAAAATAGTTTCCTTCCATTAGCTTCTTTATGGAAAAAGAGAGAAAACAGTATCTGTTAATGTATTTTATAGGCTTTTGTACAGATACAAGAGATGGTATATGCAAAAGTACTTTTAAAAGAAGAATAAAGGTACTAAAAAATACATATTCTAGAAAAGTCTCAAAACTAGTATGGCAAGAGAAGAAGTTTTCCTATTAACAGAGTAAAATTTGCCTCAGTTTCCTTTCTAATCCTTTGTTTTTAGTGGAAAATTCCATCATTTATTTATAGTATCTTCTCGCCACCAAATTTTCCTATTTTTTTACATTTTTTTTGCTCCCAGGAACATTTTGCTATTTCTTTTTAGCCTAATCACCTCTGTTTTATTTCTCTCTTGCAATACTTTTTACTCCCTTCTCACCAGATTATACTCCTATTTTAGTTGTCACCTGCACTATCTTATATTGCTGTTTAACTTTTTTTCTTTTTTTAGTTTTTATTTAAATTCCAGCTAGTTACCATACAATGTAATACTAATTTCAGGTGTACAATATAGTGATTCAACACTTCCATACAACACCCAGTGCTCATCACAAGTGCCCTCCTTTATCCCCATCATCTATTTCACCCATTCCCCACCCTATGTTAACTCAATTCAAAAAGTTATGCCATGCCTATTACAGGAGAGACATGTGACATGAGTAAGAATTAGTCTGCCAATGATAATTATTATACCATTCAGGTGACCAGTTGACTAATTCAAGCTACTGTTTTTACATGGGTACTTGGTTATTCTTAGCTATACCTGATATTCATCCATTAGACTCTAAAATCATTAGAGTGTTAGCATACTGTTAAGATTTGACTTCTCACTCCCAGGTGAAAGAAACTGAGTTCTCATGATAATCTTAGCTGTTCGTTTATTTTCTCTGTGATATCATATATAGTTATTTCAGTATATAAATACATGGAAACAAAGTTATTTCAAAAGGTGTTTTATATATAAAATTAAATAAGAATAAGGCATACTTCCTGCCATTAAAACATTAAATAAAGAAGACTTAAATTTAAATTACACAAACTGAGGAGGTCCTGGGTGGCTCAGTTGGCTGAGCTGGCTGAGCATCCCATTCCTGATTTGGGCTCAGGTCACTGATTCCAGGGCTGTGGGTTGAAGCCCAGAGTCAGGCTCCAAGCTCAGCTCAGGGGAGATATTCATTCATTCATTCATTCATTCATTCTCTCTCTCTCTCTCTCTCTCTCTCTCTCTCTCTCTCCCCCCTCCCCCTGCCAGCATTCACACTCTCTCTCTAAAATAAAATAAAAAGTCAGTATTTTAAAAAGTAAATAAATAAATTATACACATTGACAAGGCTATTGGGGCACCTGGGTGACTCAGTCAGTTAAGAGACCGACTCTTGGTATCAGCTCAGGTCATGATCTCACGGTTCACGGGTTAGATGCCCACATCTATCTCCACACTGACAGCGTAGAGCCTGCTTGGGATTCTCTCTCTCCCTCTCTCTCTCTGCCCCTCCCCTGCTTGCTCTCCCTGTCTCTCTCTCAAAATAAATAAATAAACTTAAAATAAAAAAATAAATTTAGGGGCACCTGGGTGGCTCAGTTGGTTAAGCGTCCAACTCTTGGTTTCAGCTCAGGTCATGATCTCATGGTTCATGGGTTCAAGCCCCACGTCAGGCTCTGTGCTGACAGCATGGACCCTGCCTGGGATTCTGTCTCCCTCTCTCTCTGCCCCTCCCCTGCTGTCTCTCTCTCTCTCTCAAAAATAAATAAACATTAAAAAAAAATTTTTTTTTTAAATTTAAAAACTAAAATGTTAGGTCGTGTTCTCTTGTTAATCTGAAAACTACATATGCCACCACACACTTCGGCTACTCTCAGTAACCCTCGAGGTAGAAAAACAAATTACAGAAGCTTTCTGAATTTCTTTCACCACTTTACCAAAACTATTTTCCTCAAGACCACCAAAATTCACCTTACTTCTCAATTCAGGAAAATCTTTATGTCCTCTTACTTACAATTGTTATAAACTTTAATCTCTGCCTTAAATGCCTTTCCTGGTTCCCATGCATTATTCTCTCCTGATTACCCTTCTCCCTTTCCAATTATTTTCCTTTGAGGCTGCTCTTCATCCACCCAGGCTTAAATGTTGACTTTCCTCAGGGTTGTAACCCCAGGTGCTGTCTCACTGGTTACACTGGGCAGTTGAATCTGTAAGCACTTTTCACCTTCAGTATGGTCTGTGCTCATTATTTCCAAACCATTATGGACTTGTCTCTGAGCTATACACCCAGACCTCTGACTTTGTGTTAGGGCATCACTATCTGAGTGTCACAGAGGCATCTCAAAATTTAACCTGTACAACATAAATTATGGCATTTTTTCCCCAAAGCCTGCTGCTCTTTCTATATTTCCTCTTTCAGTCAATGACATCACTATTCATCCCACCATCCAAATCTAAAACCTAGGAAACTCATCCTTCACATGCCAACTATTCTACTCATTGTTTCCTATCTGGGATCAATCACCTATCACCTTTCAACTGGACAATTAAACTTGCCTTGTAACTAGACTCCATCTCTGTTCTCAACCCTCTTCAATCCATCTCTGTTGATGCAAAGTGAATGTCTAAAAGGACAAATCTAATCATGTCATATAACATGTTTAAAATCTTTGAGTTTTAATCCAAAATCCTTGATGTACTCTAGGACTTTATAATTTGGCCACTGCCTTTGTCTTCATCCATTTATTCTATTGCTTCATAGTACTGCACTTGCAATTCAACTGATCCAAACTACCAGTCATGTCGTAGATTCACAATCATTCCTTTTGAGGCTTCATTCTAACTATTCCTTGCCCAAAATATCGTTCCTTCACTCAACTTCTAGCTCAGCTCAGATTTTCTTCTATAAAGCCTTTCCTAAATCTTGCAACTAAAGTAAGCATTCCCCCTGAATTGCTATTGTAACTAATATATACCTCAGTTATAATACTATTAATTGTTTATCTCTCCTATACTTATTTCCTTGAGGGCAGCATAGTTTTACACTTTGTAAATATTTGATCAAGAGGCTTAAACAACAGGACAACTCCATTTTCAAATATTCTATAAAAATACAGAAGTGAGAAGAAGTCATAAAATTGCAACTGGTCCATCCAACAGGGACCTTGCATTTGACCAAATTAGCAAGCAGTAAGTTTTAGAAGAATACCTATTATCTTAATCATCTCGAATTCAACAGCAGTAATTGCTTTCCTGGTCTAAAAAAAAATATATATATATATTAGTACAGCCCTGAATCCCTAACCTAGAGCACATATAATAAAGCACAGCTCTAAAGAGTTAAGGATAGGGCTCCTGGGTGGCTCAGTCAGTTGAGCAACCAACTTTGGCTCAGGTCGTGATCTCACGGTTCATGAGTTTGGGCCACATGTCGGGCTCTGTGCTGACAGCTCAGAGCTCAGAGCCTGGAGCCTTCTTCAGATTCTGTGTCCCCCTCTCTCTCTGCCCCTCCCCTGCTTGTACTGTGTCTCTCCCTCTTTCTCAAAAGTAAATAAACATTAAAAAACTTAAAAAAAAAAAACAAAACTAAAAATATTCTTACTGTAAGACCTAGCAATCATGGTTCTTGGTATTTACCCAAAGAAATTTAAAATTTATGTCCACATAAAAACCTATACATGGATGTTCATAACTGCTTTATTCATAATTGCAAAAACTTGGAAGCAACCAAAATGTCCTTCAGTAGGTAAACAAACCATGGTACCACCAGACAATGGAATATAATTCAGTACTAAAAAGAAATGAGCTGTCAAGCCATGAAGAGACACAGAAAAACTTTAAATGCATTTTGCTAAGTGAAAGAAGCCAATATGAAAAGGCTACATACTGTATGACTCCAACTAAAAGAATCCAGAAAATGCAAAACTATGGAGACAGTAAAAGGATCAGTGGTGGTCAGGGGGGCCAGAGTTGGAGAGATGAAAAGGCAAAGCACAGAGGATTTTTAGGGCAGTGAAAATACTCTGTATGATGCTATAATGATGGACCATGTCATTATACATTGTGTTCAAACCCACAGAAAAGGGGTGCCTGGGTGGCTCAGTCGGTTGAGCATCCGACCTCAGCTCAGGTCATGATCTCGCAGTTTGTGAGTTCAAGCCCCGCATTGGGTTCTGTGCTGACAGCTCAGAGCCTGAAGCCTGCTTCGGGTTCTGTGTCTCGCCCTCTCTCTGCCCTTTCCTGCTCATGCTCTGTCTCTGTCTCTCAGTAATAAATAATGTTAAAAAAATTTTTTTTTTAAACACAGAATGTACAACACCAAGAACTATAATGTAAACTGTGGACTTTGGGTAGTTATAAATGTATCAATGTAGGTTCATCAACTATAACAAATGTACCACTTTGATGGGGGATGTTAATATGGGGGAGGTTATACCTATGTCGGGGTAGAAGGTATATGGGAAATATCTGTACCTTCCTGTCAACTATGTTGTGAACTACTAAAAACTGCTCTTAAAAAAAAAAAAAAATAAGTCCTATCAAAAAAAAAAAGGGGGGGGAGGAAAATCAAAAAGACCTCTGAAACAGTTAACAACAACAAAAAAAGATCAAGCATCTGCTGGATTTAAGGCCCACAGTCATGGCTGGTTACACACAAAGATCAAGAAAGCTTAGGATCTGGGCAGCTTTCTGAAGGAGAGGATCCACAGCTTTGTATCAGTTCTCAGAGGATCCCATAATCTCAAAATCATTTAGAACCACTTATTTACGAAGATGAAATAGGGACCTCAAAGGGTACATTAGTAGTTTAAGGGAGGACATTTTTAAAAACTGAAAACACTGTACCTATATATTTTGCATGTGCTAGATTTAAACCGAACAAATATACTCTAAAAAAATGTGTCCATTTATCATTTCTTTGATCTCTCCAACTATGCATAAATTAAAATTAGTTAAATACCAAAACCACAGAAGAAGAGCTTCCCTGAATCTAAAAGCCCAAGAAAAAGGAAGAGCAATGGCAGATTTAAGAGCTGTATCTTCTGACAGTTAAGACCAAAAAAGCTAAAGGTACTATCAACTGTCAACTGTATGAAAACAGGTTACATTCATAAGAAATGGAGCAAATGAGAAACAGGTGCAAGAAATAAAATTAATTCTTTAATGAAAATTTTTCAAAATCCTCACTCAGCCTACTAATCCAATAGACACAGACTCCTAAAATGGCTTCTTAGGCTACCTTGTAGACCTAATTGGAAACATAAAAAATAGAAGGTGTCAACAGGTGAGGGGACTCAATTACATTCAGCAAACAGCTAAATATTTACAATCTAGATCTAGCTATCATAAATGCATACTATGTAAAACGAAAAGTTGACTTTTGTAATATTATACATTATAAGAGCTCAGTCTTAATCTCCAGGAAAACAGCACAATGATAGCACTTAACTGCAACAAACCGTTGTTCCAAATACAGGAACAACTCTGAGCCAAAGGACCGCACCTGTTTCTGCTATACATATGTGAGACAAACAAGGGAAACCCAAAACCACAACTGATCAAGTGCATTTCCATTCACCACAAAACTTCTAGTAAGGCATGCTTTCAGGAGCAACGTTTAAAAGGTGTACCAAGGATACTATGTGCATGACACTAGAAGACAGCTTTTGTTTTTTCTTTTAAATAACTGAACCACTGAACAGGAAATGCTTTTTTTTTTTTTAAGTTTATTTGTTTATTTTGAGAGAGAGAGAGAGCACAAGCAGGTGAGGGGCAGAGAGGAGAGACAGAATCCCAAGCAGGCTCCAAGTGCACCATCAGCACAGAGCCCCATGTGGGGCTCGATCCCACAAACTGAGAGATCATGACCTAAGCCGAAATCAAGAGTTGAAAGCTTAACCAACTGAGTCATCCAGGTGCCCCTCAAGAGGAAATACTTCTAATTGAAGAAGTGCAAACAAACAAACAGCCTAACTTGTCCATGCAGACACCTGAACTACCAATGCTGCTGCAGAAAAATCACATATCTGGACATACTGGTAGTACAATGAAATTGATAAGCTCTGGTATCAGCTGGGTCTTCAGGGAAGTCTGACAGTCTTTTTTGTGTTCCTACACAGTTCTATCCCTGAGTCTATATTGAACTAATTCAGTTTTTTTTGGACTTTTCCTCACTGTCCTAAAAATTCACCACCACTTCCACCTTCAGTATCCCCAGCTTAGATGTGCTTATGTGGGTGGGACCCTGATGATGACCTTGTGCCCTTATAAGAAGAGACACCAGAGAGCTCTCTCTCTCTTTGCCATGGGAAGACACAGTAAAAAGGCCAGCATCCAAAAGCCAGGAAGAGAGACCTCGCCAGAAAGAAATCATTCTAACAGCTTCATCTTGGATGTCCAACCTCTAGAAATGTGAGAAAATAAATTTCTGTTGTTTAAGCCAAGTAGTCCATGGTAATTTATTATGGCAGCCCAAGCTGACTAATACCGAATCATACTTACAGTTGGAGATTCCATACCAAACCCAACTCCAGTTTGACTTAATAATAGTGTCTTTAAGTTAAAGAACACTAATCTGGTTTTGACTTTGACTTTTTTTTAAGGGCTATCTTTCAGAAAATAATTATAGAAAATGAAAAAAATTAAAAATAAACATGAAATAATAAACAGGTATAGTGCAGGCCTACAAGAATACATCATCAATCTAATAAAAATGGAATAAAAGATACTTACCACCACCAAGAATGTAAGAATCCTGGTGGTTCCCCCAATGTGATGTTTTTTTCCCATCTTATCTAAAATGAATAAAAGAGATATTAAATACTTTCTTAATAATACCTTTTCCCACACATATTACAAAGCAATATTTCCCCATTAAAAATACTAAGTTAATATATGAGATTTTAATCATTTTGATAGTATTCTTTACTCAAGTTTTACAAGAGCTCATTTTACATAGTTATTTATTGATTTGGTGGTTTATGAGAGAAGATGCCAGCATTATTTTCCTGAATTTGCTTCCCACTGTGCCCGATTTTTAAGAGAGACTTCTGGAATTTGAGGTATCTCAGGATCTTAAGGCACATCAAAACTGCATTTTAATTAATCACCACTAATCCAGAAATTTGCAAATGTCTGGGCTTAATATGTGCAGACTCCAAATGATGCCTTGAGGATTGATATTTTAAACAAATTCCTGATTTGAGGGGATGAGAGTAAGAAGGCATATGTCTTCCATAAAATAACAGTTTAAAAAAAGATGATATTAACTTTCCCAATGTTTATATTTCAGATGGCTTGGCATTCACTACCAAAAATTTAAAACAAGGTCAGTATCTCTTAAAAATTAAAATTTCTCGCTAAATACTGTTTACAAATTAAATTTAGAGATTTGAAAACTGGGTAGGATTTATACAGTGCCTTTTCTAAGCACTGATAGGAGTAAACAAAAGATAAAAATCTTTGCATTCAGGGAGATTATACTTTATAGAGAAGACAGACCATAAACAAAGCAAAAAGAAAAAAAAGATTGTATTTATATTAGAAGTAGCAGGCAACAAATGCTAAGGAGGAAAACAAAGCAGAGAAGGACAAAAAAAAAAAAAAAAAAGAAAAAAGTAAGAAGTGAGCTATAATTTTAACTAAGGTGATCCAGAAAGGTCTCATAAACAATCTTTATGTAGGAGTGCCTGGCTGATTCATTCAGAGAAGGGGCTCTTGATTTCAGGGGTCATGAGTCACAAACCCATGGTTCTATCTTTATGTATAAGTATGATTTAGTTTTTTAGTTTAAATAATTAAAAATTATTTAACAATATCCCAATTAGCAAAATATGCCCATAGGACCTTAATATAAAGAGGAAGTAAAAAACTACATAATTATAGATTTAAAAAAAAACAAGGAATTCTTTCTATCACCTACTATGGAAGAACTTAGAAATTTTTGTTCTAAAGGATTTAAAAAAAAAAAGTTTTAAGATAGGAACTCAGAAAGTGGCCTGAAATTAAAAAAAGAAAAAAGTAACTGCTTAAAGATGAAAAAACATAATTAAAATCACTGAAATCATCATTTTTTTAGAGTTCTTAAATATACAAAACGTAAACCAATGTAAGCTTTGAAGTAATTTGCTCTCAAAAAACAAAGAAATTATCTATATATGAACAATGAACCAGAATATGTTATACAAATAAAAGCCAAATCCGAACTTGAATTCTCACACACACATACACACAGGGGTGGGGCAGGGAGAGAGGGAGAGAGAATCTTAAGTACGTTCCACACCCAGCATGGAGCCTGATATGGGGCTCGATCCCATGACTGTGAGATCATAACCTGAGCCAAAATCAAGAGTCAAACACTTAACTGACTGAGCCACCCAGGCACCCCAACACAAATAATTTTTAAATCAATACTACTTTTTATCTGAATTCCAATTAATCATTTATTGTATCTTCTTAGTTCATGAAAAAAGGAATGGTAGTACATAATGAGTTTTAGGATAACAAAACTCTGATGTCCTGCTAAAGTTATAATTTAGTCAAAAACCTGTGTCTCATATATCTCTCAATCTTTTCTCTTTTTGTTCACTTTTTGATGTCTTCTTGAGAGGGCATAATAATGACCCTCACAGGTGTGCCCAGACACACAAATATTCCTAATTCCTGGAATCATCCTAATGAGATGAACAGCGAGCTTTTTAAAGAAGCATCCTTACATTTCATCTCAGGTCATCCTGACTTACAGATATGACTATGAAAAAAAAGCAGACAGCACTATTCTCAACTAAAGGAGAGGGTGTGATGACTTACATTAAAGTGGCATGATTAGGTTCCAATGTCAGACTGTGCTGGCAGCAGGATTAGTCTCACAGTCTAACACGAGTCCCACTGCTCCATATCTGGTGCTCAGCAGTTTCCTTCCTGGACTTCCACAACCAACCATCAGCAATTTCACGAGATAAAGTAGTTGGGGAAAATACCTACATGGTTTACACTCAATAGGCACTTTTGTGAAAGGAATCTAAACTAATGCATTTATATTTTAAACAGTTATTACATCTTACTGTTCCTCAGAGAAGCTCAAAATGTTTCACATACATCATCTTTTTTCATCCTTATAAAATTCTTTACTACGTAAAGTTCATCTTTCTCACTTTAAATTTCAAGTATGTGACAGAAGCAGGTAAAACTTTGGTCCATCGTATTGAAATTAACAAAAAAGCCATCCTTTGATAACTACTGAATAAACAATCAATGTTTCAGGTATTTCTAAAGAAGAAAGGGTTCTACATAGGAATAGGTTTCCATAGTGAATGCTATTTTTTGCCTCCAAACTAATTACTACTCCAGGTATTATTTGCTTATAGGAAGCATGAGATGATGCTGATCTACAGATCTGAATCTGCTGGGATTCTCTTTCTCCCTCCCTCTCTGCCCCTCCCCCACTCACATACACGTGTGCTCTCTCTCTCAAAAAAAATAAACATTAAAAAAATGAAACAACCTGAAAACATTCACCAATAGTGAATATAAAAATATATTTTGATACTTGCATACTATAGAAGAGTGTGCAATCATTAAAAAGAATACAACATACCTACATGAAAGAGAGCCATGCTATATTGGTTTTTCAAGTGGGAGATGTGGAAGATTGGAGAATAATATATATAATATAAACCTTTTCTTTTAAAAAAATGTATGCATATGTATATGTGCATTTCGGTGTATACATTTAAAGAAATCATACCAAACTTACAACTATTACCTCTGGAAAAGGGTAAAGGGTGACTTTTATTTTAATATCATATTCATCTCTGAAATTTAATTTTTTTAGCAAACATGTATTAATGATGGATATGGTTGAGGAATGGCCAGAAAATACTTCTAAATGTCGATAGTCATTTTAGAAACAATTCTGCTTTTTATGAAAAGGCATTTTCTGTTGTATTGAGTTTCACAGGCTTCAGGCTTTTTTTGGCGTTTGAATGACATCTATGCAAATAATTTTTCTCTCTTAATTCTATTTTTCCTTCTTCCATTATCCTAGCTCCAATATGTATTCTTTGTCCTAGGGCTTTTTGTTGTTGAATCATCCACCTTCCTTCCTTCCATCATTTGCCCAGCTGAAAGCTCTATTCTCTGGTAACTTATGCATAAATCATGATGCCCGTTCCCACTGCCATTTTCTACATTTAAAGGCCCTGTCTGTGGTTATGCTGTGTCTCTACTACATGACCTGGGATTTTCAGCATTTCTATATAGGTGTAGCACCAAATATTGAATGAACAAAAAGTAAATTGGTAGGGGTAAGACATGCCATATGGTTTATAAATGAGAATTATAATTTAAAAGTGCCCATACTATCTGAAAGAGCAATTCTTCTTCTAGGAATGTATCCTATGATCGTGTGTGCAAAATCATAAATATAATAATTTTCAGTGAAGCATTGTTTGTAATTGCAAAACAACCTAAATGTGATGGTAAAATATATCACAGCACATTTCATAGAAAGAAATACCCTAGCATCATAAAAAGAAAGAAGAAGTGGGACGCCTGGGTGGCTCAGTCAGTTAAATGCCCAACTCTTGATTTCAGTTCAAGTCATGACCCCAGGGTTGCGTGATCAAGCCCTGCACTGGGCTCTGTGCTGATAGTGCAAAGCATGCTTGCGATTCTTTCTTTCCCTCTGCCCCTCCCTGCCTCTCTCTCTCTCTCTCTCTCTCTCTTTCTCAAAATAAATAAACTTAAAAAAAAATTATGAAGTTTCATGAACCAAAGTGAAGTCAAACAAACGAAACAAAAATCAAAGCATGTAACAGTATATATAATAAATTAGTACTTGTATAAATAAAAACTGATACACACAAACACATGCAAACACACACACACACACACACACACACACACACGCTTAACTTTTCATCATTATTTGCTTCTGGCAAGGGATATTGGTAATTCACCTATTATCTCTAGGCCCCACACTTACCCTTCTATACTCCATTCTACACTAGGTGCTGGGACTCTGAAAATTACAGTTCTTAGGCTCCCTGCCAGCTAGTTTCCTGTTCAGTTCTGCCAGCAGAAGAACAGTAGCTGGAGACCAAAGAGCAGGGGGAAGAAGAGAAGCTTCCTGCCCCTGGCTCCAGAAGTAAAGTAGTTGCTGTTGTAGCAGCAGCAGCAGCAGCAGCAGGGGACAATTCTGGATGTCAGCAGCACCTTTTCAGAGGTTCTAGCCTTGTCAATGTGGGATCTTTTTGAATCATCCAGACCCACTTCGACAGCATCTCCAATAGTACAGCAGTAGTTTTGAAGCTTATGAGTTCCAAACTTCACAGAGTATTCCTAAATCCTTTCATACTTCTTGAGAACCAATATTCAAAATTATTAATACCATAAACAGATAGAGCTAATTTCTATGTTAAGAAAAGAACCTGTAGTGCTTTTTAAATCTTCTTTGAGAAAAAAAATTCAGTTATAAAAGAATGTGTTAGCCATTTTTAACATGTCATATACTTTTCCTAATTCCTTGCCTTTAAAGTCTGAGATAATAGTCACAGGATTTCTCATTAAAAGTAAAAACTACTTGTGGGACACCTGTGTGGCTTAGTCAGCTAAGCATTAAGCATTCAACTTTTGGCCAGAACTCATGTCATGATCTGTGGGTTTCATGAGTTCAAGTCCCACATCAAGCTCTGTGCTGACAGGCATAGAGTGCTTGGGATCCTCTCTCTCCCTCTCTCTGCCCCTCCCCCACTCATGCTGTCTGTGTCTCTCAAAATAAACAAATAAAACAGAAAGGTACAAAAAAAAAAGAAAAAGAAAAAGAAAAAGAAAACCTGTAGGAGTGCCTGGGTGGCTCTGTCAGTTAAGCATCTGACTCTTGATTTTGGCTCAGGTCACGATCTCACGGTTCATGAGTTTTAAGCCCCGCGTCAGGTTCTGCACTTAAGAGTGTGGATGGAGCCTGCTTCGGATTCTCTCTCTCCCTGTCTCTCTGACCCTCTCCCACTCACATGCAGGCTCTCTCTCTCTCTCAAAATAAATAAACTTTAATAAAAAGAACCTGTACATGTATGTATATGTTTGTTCCTAGACAAAATTCCTGAGTATTTTAATTTTGATATAACCTAGTTTTCACACTAATTTTCTAAAATCTTCCATGTATAGATGCATCGATATACTAAATGTAAAAAAAAAGGAAAAAAAATGACATTTTAATTTTAAAAATTAACCAAATAGACATAAGACAGAAAGAAAAACCTGTCCATATATATATATATTTTTTAAATATTTATTTAGTTTTGGGAAAGCACAAGCAGGGAAGGGGCAGAGAGAGGAGGACAGAGGATCCGAAGCAGGCTCTGCACTGACAGGCTGACAGCAGCAAGCCTGATGCGGGGCTCGAATTCACAGACAGCGAGATCATGACCTAAGCCAAAGTCGGATGATCAACCAACTGAGCCACCCAGGCACCCCAAAATCTGTTCATATTTTAAAGCACATAATCCAAAACCATGCTATTCAACGTGGTATCCCCTAGCCATATGTGGTTCTTTAAATTGAAAATTATGTTAACTGAATGTTCCTCAATTGTTCTAGCCACTTTTCAAGTGCTCAATAGTTACATGATACTAGTGGAGAAATTATTAGAAGCACAGATTAGAGATCATCTCCTAATCACATAAAGTTTTATTGAATAGTGGTGCTCCATTCTAGAAGGTAGAAGTCGTCTTAAAGGCTACACCCAGGTGAGAGACTGGGCTGCTGAGATACACATCCCATTTTCGAAGATGATGCCTTTTATTGGGAAAACTCCCTGATGGATTCCTTCTAACTTTTGTTTTTATTTTTTGGCCTAGAAAGATAGAGGCCCCTGGGAATGGTTTGAAAGTAGAGAACGAAGACCTAATATACTACATGATAAAGTAACAAGAGTTTAAGAGGCTGCTGACAGTCTCTCAGGAAGAAGATGTCTGAGGAGTCTGGGAGGATTCAGAAAAGGAGAAAACGGGAGAGGTTGTGAGGAATCAACAAGACGTAAGGCAAATGGAGTCCACAGGAAAACAGCGAGTAAGACATTCCCTGTGGCAAGGAGACCAAAAAGCTTAAGAATAGTTGTGTCTGATATTCAAGTCGATGTTGTTGCCTGTACAGTACAAGGCTGAATACCCTTCAGTTTTCCCCTAACTTCAATAAGAATCTTTTATACACAAGAGCAACAAATCAGTGGAGCTCTGAGGCTATGAGAGAAACAGGAAACTTGAGGCAAACAAAAGGTAGCAGTCACAGAAGGAGAAGCAGTGGGGCTGTAATGGTGGGGGCAAGAAATTATAGCAAAGAGAACCTCAAGCCCCCTCTCCCCCTAGGAAGGCCTGGAGATGTCAGAGAAGACTTGTGGGAACCTATAAATTAGGGATGAGAGCTGGAGCTATTTTGATAGGAAAGGTAACCACACAAGGCAGGAGGATTGCGGGCCACTCAAGTGGAGATACCTGGAGCACACAGGTGTACAGAGCCATATATTTACACTTGTACTGTAGTAGAGAAACTACACAAGATAAAAAAGAATTGGTCAAGAATTTTAAAAGTAACACTTTTGAGTGTGTACTACATGCTAGACCCTTCTAAGTACTTATATATATATAAGTAGACCCTTCTAAGTACATATATATATATATATATATATATATGTATATATATATATGTATGTACTAATTCATTTAAACCTCAGCACAACTCTAAAGTATTATTGCAATTACCTTCTTCTTATAATTAAGAAAATTGAATCAGTAGGGGCACTGGGGGGCTTAGTCAGGTGAGCGTCTGACTCTTAATTTCCACTCAAGTCATGATCCCAGGGTTGTAGGGTCCAGTCCTGCAAAAGGAATTGTGCTGAATGTGGAACCTGCTTAAGATTTTCTCTCTTTCTCTCTCTCTCTCTCTCTCTCTCTCTCCCTCCCTCCCTCCCTCTGCCCCTCTCCCCTGCTTACACTTTCTCTCAAGAAGGAAGGAAGGAAGGAGGAAAGAAAAAGAAAAGAAAACCGAGTAAGTAAATAAAATGTAGAACATAATTCAAACTCAGCAGTCTGGCCACCAAGAAATTGCTCTCACCCACAATACTATGTTGCCTCCAAGTTATAGTTCAAGGAACTGTTTAGGAAATTGTTGCTATTTTCTCTTCTCAGTGAAAGGTAAACAGAAAGAAAATTATTTTAGAATCTATTATGTTCAATAACTGAGAATTCCTAATAAAATCTGAAGAAGCAATCTGTTGGATGTTTTCAAGCTTCTCTTTCTGGCTAACTTACAGGCTAATTTATGGCAAATAAGGGCTAGAAATCTAAACAATGTAAAATTCTTAAGAAGGGGGAAAAATCTTGATCTCTGCAACATTCTAATTCTTAACTTTATTTGGTGAGGTCACCAAGCCTTATGCGGAGGCATGATAAATACCATGCAAAATTTCAGGTATGAGTTGGAATTGTCTTTGCATAATGAAATGAGATAACCAAGAAAGGATAGTTTCCAATGAACTCAAAGTAACAAAAAATTGATACAGAATTGTAAAGATTTCTTTTCTTTCCACTCTCCAAACTGTAAAGATTTCTTAACATTCTGTATGTAATTTTTGAATACTGAAGGATAATAAAAGATAAAGGTGAAGAAGAGCTCTACATTGAAAACATTTCTAAAGAATTTTCAATTTTGTCCTGTTGAAGGTAAAAATAAGGTCGCAGAAACGTTAAGGTCGTAGAAAACAACATTCAGGTAATGATTTAGAATCTATCATGAATCAGATCTAACAATGAACTAGTTAACATAACCTGGGTAGAGAGATGTTTTGATTTCTATCATTAGTTCAATGCTACCTCTTTTAACTAGTAAAAAAAAAAAAAAAAAAAAAATGCTGGGTTAATAGTGCCCTGTTCTTCTGGCTGATAATAAAAACTATCAAGAGCAGTTCAGTTTCTGACAGACCAGGCAAAGGGCATTATCAGAAAGGCCAAATCCCGTGACAGCCTGGGCTGCTGAGATACACAGTTTACTTGTTCAGATGATACAGAGAGTTCAAATTTGACTTTCTCACAACTTCATGCATAAGTGAACCCATACTAAGGAAAGAGATGGCCCAGCACAGCAAATCCTGGTGCCAAAGGGCTCATTAACATCATAGTCATCCATACCCTCATGATTCTAACTTCTTCAATATAGGAACATTGAACATCTGAGTAATTGGTGCTATTTCAATCATTTCCTTTTTATCACAATACCCAAACCAAATAAACAGGTCTCCCTAGTTTTTCTTTAAGTTCCTTGTGTAACTCTTGTGAATTATGTAAAAATACTTGGGGATAGACTCACCAGAATTTAGATAAGATGGTCCTTTATTTCTCAAATTACTTAAGAACTGGTTCTACAACAAGCCGACTTAAATTTTCCATATGATCCAAGTAAAAATAAGAGAGAAAGCAATGCTAACTAGGGTACAAAGCTCTAAAAGATTACATTCTCCTTTCTTTACAAACCATAGTTGGGAGGGGAGGGAAGGGGTACCACCATTCACAAAGATACCAGAGTACAAACCAAACTATGTTTTTCTTTTACTTAAAAACCTTCCAAAGCCTGGGGCACCTGGCTCGCTCAGTCGGTTAAGCGTCCAACTTCAGCTCAGGTCATAATCTCACAGTCCATGAGCTTGAGCCCCACGTGGGGCTCTGTGCTGACAGCTCGGAGCCTGGAGCCTGCTTCAGATTCTGTGTCTCCCTCTCTCTCTGCCCCTCTCCCACTCCCACTCTGTCTCTCACACTCTCAAAAATGAATACATGTTTAAAAAAAATTAAAAACAACAACAACATTTCAAAAGCTCCCTTTTCCAAGAAGATCAAGTCCAAGCTTCCTGAAACAGTATCAGAAGTCTTCAGTAGGAGTGCACTATCCACATAAAGAAGTGAAGCCTAAGAAAGCATTCCTAGGAAAAGCTACTTCTAAGCTAGTCAGGTGAGGAGGGTGAGGATTAGGTAGAGTAAAGCCCAGAGATAGAAATCTATAGTATGTATAGGCAAATACAAGCAGCTAGGTATTGTGAAAACTTAGTATGGGAGAGATTAGTACCGAAATTAGTACTTAGTATGAGATGGAAAAGTACCGAAATTTAACCAAATGAAATTATTTAGAACTTTAGGGTACACTCAAATGGCCTATCACAAATCAACCTCCAGGCTTCCATTTTAAAATTCAGATAATTTTGTATTTTCTATTATTTTTACTTGTAAATAACTGTACAAACTATATGTGTGTGTGTGTGTGTGTGTGTGTGTGTGTGTATGGCATATGTGGCATATACGTATATGCAAGTAAGGATAAAATTCCCCTCTAATCACTTTAAAATTCCTACTCTCAGAAACTAGTCTGGCATGTATATTCTTTCAGACCTCTCAATATACTTCACACTCATAAATATGTACACACAAAAATACACAGTATTGCATCATGTTCCTTGATGTTCAAAGGTTTCCATGTAAATGGCATACTTCAGCTTGCTTCTTTTATTTGAAAATGTTTTGGAAGTCTATCCATATTAAGTCCAAATAGATCTAACTTATTCTTTTACATTTTGGCAAACTTACACCTCAATTAATCTAGCCATTCCCTACAATATGGCAAACACTATATTGGATATTTAGGTAATGAGAATGTATTTTCACAGTGCCACTCAGAGTTTGGCAAGCTAGAAAGTAAAGAACGGTTCTCGGAATCACACACACTCATCTCCAAAATCCAGAAATAATGTATCTTCTTGGTGACAATAGTTTGTTTTCAGCTTAATTGATTCCTCTTGTGAAACTGAACCAGACTGATAATTCAGAGAAACTTCAGTTTTGTATTCCAAATGCAGCCAGAGAAAATAAAATCTTGATAAATACTTGTCAGAAAAGTGTGAATGTCTTCTGAAATTGTAATTTTATTTTTACCAAATAGCCCTAGAAAATTTATATATCCATTTTCCATTGAGCTCAAGGTGTATCAGTACATTATCTAGTTATCTCAACCTAGTTATGCTCAATCCACATGATCCATTTGAGTCAAAACAACTGAACTTCCTTAAATAAATTAACAACATTTTTCTTTTTTGATGAAGTTTAATAATCACTGCATCTGACATATTGTAAAGTTGGTAAGAAAATATAGTCATGGGAACCCCTGAGGATTCAGCAAGATGAGTCAATTCCAAATGTTCCCTGACCTAAGGAAAGAGATCAGTAAATCTCTTCATTAAAGTTTCATCATGTTTTCAACTGCATTAAAATTAAAATTTTATTTAAAAAAATTTTTCTGGGGGCTGCCTGGGTGTCAGGCTCTGTGTTGACAGCCCAGAGCCTAGAGCCTGCTTCAGATTCTGTGTCTCCCTTTCTCTTTGCCCCTCTCTCACTCTTTGTCTCTCTCAAAAATAAATATTAAAAATTATTTTTTAATAAATAATTTTGTAATGTTTATTTTTGAGGGAAAGAGCACACACATGTGAGTGGGGGAGGGAGAGAAAAAGAGAGGAAGAGAGAGGATCCCAAGCAGGCTCTGTGCTGATAGCAGAGAGCATGAGGCAGGGCTCGAACTCACAAACCTTGAGACCATGACCTGAGCCAAAGTTGGACACTTAACCTACTGAGCCACTCAGGAGCCCCTAAAATAATAATTTTAAATCTGCATGGCTGTCTTTAGTTTCTTTTAAACATACTGGAAGTTGGCAGTGATTAAGCATACAAATATTAGGAGCATCCTTTTTACAATCTCAGTCACTGCCTCTGAAAAAACCAGCAGTCAATGTGGCAAGAAAGGTCATACACAAAGTCTTCTAATTAACGATTTAAGAAGATATAAATACACTAAACTTCTGTTTTGATTTGAATAAACTTTAAAATCCAATTTTATTACACTCTATATATTCATTCTACGTTAAAATAATTGACTTCTTATATGTTCTGGACATACCTCTCAAATTCCTTATTTGCAAATAGGCCCTAATAGTTCACATATACTGATTAATTAGATAAAAGATTGGAGGTTATATGTGTTTACTTGTGTATTTGTTTTAGGAATAAGTGATTCTCAAGAAGGTTGTACTCTAGCAAGGCACTTTGGTCAAGGAATAGCCTGTCGTGTCCCTGATCTGGTGGAGGTCAAACTAACGAGATCACTAGAAATATTATTTTGACTAGGACTTGTCCCATAAAAATACAAACATAGGCCACAGATAAGTGCTGCATATGTACCTTTAAATTCTCTAGTGACCACATTAAAAAAGAAGAAAATGGTAAAATTAATTTTAGTAATTTATTTTACCCAATATATCTACAATACTATCATTTCAATGTGCGATCAAAAACTTTAAATGACTGATATTTTATATTCTTCTGTTCACACTAAATCTTCAAAATCCAGTGTGTACTGGATTAGTTGTATTTCAAGCGTTGAAAAAGCCACATAAAGCTAATGAATAGCAAACTGGACAGAACCAATATGGGGGGAACACCAGAAGCTTTGGAATAAATGAAGATCTAAGTTTGAATTCCAATTCTGCAATTCACTCAGCTACATGACTATGAGCCAGTTATATAAATTCTCTGAGCCCTGCTGTTCTTATCAGTAAACAGGAATAATACCATCTGCCTAACAAATTTCTTAAAAGAATTCAAGATAATATATGTAAAGTACCTTGGCATATTATGTGCCTGACATGGAACAGAAGTCAGTAAAATCCTCCTCATCCTCATCATTATATAAATTGAAGAAGAAAAAGTACCATTGTAAGAAAGCTGAAATTTAAACTGAAAAATGTGAAGAGAAAAATACACAAAGAAACAAAAACCTGAAATAAGATTATCAAAATGTTTTCTAACTAAAGTTAGTCATAAATCCACTATTATCCATACAAAATAAAAACAAACAAAACTCATATTTTCCAAAATTATGAATAATGCCAAAATAAGACACTGCTAAAACTAGAGATATGGTGACATTTGTCTTTTTTTTTTTAAAGCAAATTTGCTTTCTTGATTACTGTTGCCAAGGCTAATATTAGTTTCTATTTCTACAGGGGGATAAATGGCTAAAAAGTTGAGTAGAAGCTTATTGGCATGAAAATGCAATACTAAAAATGCTTACAAATAATCTACAAAGAGTATGAGGCATACTGATAACTGAGCATTCTCTGTATAGTAGGTAATGACAGTTTTTTCCAAATAATTGTTACAGAATATTTGCATCCACTTCTATAAGATATTAAAATAAAATATAAAAAATAAAGAAAACATACCTCTGATAAAAATGTTTGGGCCGATTTCTGAGCTCCTACATGGAGCAGATATTCATATACGTAGAGTGCTAACCTGGAAAATAAATAAAATATGTATTGAGAAGATGTATACTTAAAATTCACTCTTTAATGCACATACCTTTTCATTACAAAAATATCTTACACACTAACAGTGACAAAAAATCAACTCTTCCCATTGCTATTTAATGGGAGTTTATACATGTCTGTTCAGAAAGAACTTAAACTAATTAAAATAGCACACAAAGAAAAAAAGCAAATATAGCTTTTCTTGACAAGAAACATCTAAAAGGGGATTTTGTCTTTGATCATGTCACTTATCATAACCTCGTTCCCTTTGTCATGCCTAATATAATTGATAATTTATAACTCAATATTAATAATCTCCATAACCTATTGTTATAATTATTATCTTCCATTATTAAAATAAATGAATTAAGTAATTGGACCTTTCCAACACCTTTATATCCTTCAATCTTCTTGGTGAATATTAACATAAACTCCAGCTATTTGCACATCTCTATGCTAATATGGGTACTCAAAGTCCATTTTAATATTTGTTCAGGCAACCTGTCCTTAGTCTTTAGGTATGATTTTTTCTTTTTAACATTTTATTTATTTTTGAGGCAGAGAGAGACAGAGCATGAACAGGGGAGGGTCAGCGAGAGGGAGACACAGAATCTGAAACAGGCTCCAGGCTCTGAGCTGTCAGCACATAGCCCGACGCGGGGCTTGAACTCACGGACCGCGAGACCATGACCTGAGCCGAAGTCAGCCGCCCAACCGACTGAGCCACCCAGGCGCCCCTAGGTATGATTATTAAACCAATAACATAGTATATTAGTTTGTAAGAATTCAAATTATCAGCAAACCACAGCATTAAGCAAACTTTAAAAACAGCAAATCATATTAAGCATTTGGATGCTTACAGTTTACAGGTTAACACAAAATTACATATAAATTTATCATTTAAATATAGAATATTAAGTATGCACTATACACTTGTACTATTCTCATTATCTTGTGGATTCAGAATTTTAAGCTACACCATGTGGCTCAATTTCAGTTGAGCTGTTAACAAAATATTATTCATAAACTCAAATTAGTCTGAGGCAGTATTTTTAATGATATCTTGGACTGATGCCCAGATAGCTCACAACAGTTCAGTTTCTGCTACACTATATTTACCAATATTAAGCCAGGTTTACAGTAAACAAAACAATGTAATAATAACCACAATTCTGTAGAGCTACACCATTTCTCTTGCCAAGTGAATTTCTGATTGTTAAAGATTGATAGCATTTGCAAAAATGAATATTTTCTTCATTTTCATGAAAAATATCATGCGTGTCATGAAAAGAGAAAGCTAGTAGAAACTCAATTGCTCTGTCCATTCAATTCTTTCCCCATTCCAGAATTGCCAAACACTCAAAATGAGAATTACTCCGTGGTTACCAAGTACCACAAGAGAGTAGACATCTGTTAAAATTACACTTAGATAAAAAGTATGTTATTAGAAACATCTCCTAAACTCTTCAAGTTGAATGACACTTCTTAGATCGTGTTTCTCAACACTTTTTCTACCCTAACACACATGAGGAACATGATATCTTCCTTTTGATTGCCTTATCTCCTGTGGAAACATGGCTCATCCCCAAAGTACATAATGAATATGGGAATAATAATATTCCTATAGTTGCAAACAATCCCTACTAGTGATTCTTTTTTTTTTTAATGTTTATTTATTATTGAGAGACATAGATGGAGCGTGAATAGGGGAGGGGCAGAGACAGAGGGAGACAAAGAATCTGAAACAGGCTTCAGGCTCTGAACTGTCAGCACAGAGCCCGACACAGGGCTCGAACCCACAAACCGCGAGATCGTGACCTGAGCCGAAGTCGGACGCTTAACCGACTGAGCCACCCACGCGCCCACCTACTAGTGATTCTTACTACATGTTCTTTAAATACACATATCCCACACAACCTGTCCTTCCACTAACTACTCCCAAACCTGTCACATGATTCTCTGACCACAGTGGCAAATCTCACCTCAAAAAAAGAATTGTGAATTTTTCCTGGAGAGACTATGAAGCCTCAAAATTGCTTGCTAGTGACAGTGTCACCCTACTGCCTGAGAAGAAACCTGGCCCCAAAGCAATTTCTTACAGTTGGTCAAATCTTGGGCCTGGCACCAAACCAGTGTTACCCACTAAACAAGAAAAGGCTGAACAATAAGGATGTTCCACCAAGCTTGGAAAAGTAGGAAGCAAGAGGCAGAGCATGAAGCAGAGACAGCAGGTGGGCCTTGGAGGAAGGGGAATGGACCCCAGAACAGCACAAGAGTTGCTGCGTCCTTGCAATGAACACCATTCATTCCAAATTAAGCAAATCACTTCCTCGTAATCTCTTCTTTGTAATATTAAAGGGGCTAATATATTTCTACTATGTTTTTCTCAATTATGTAATAAAATGGATATCTCTTTACAAGTGGAATTAAAAGCAACAATCTCTACTCTTTCTCTATGGATCTAAGACAGTGATTATAAAAAATGTATTGGCTGGAGAGCCTGGGTAGCTCAGTCGGTTAAGCATCTGATCCTTGATTTCTTGAGGTCTTGAGATCAAGCTTCTTTTCATGTGGTTCTGCACTGAGCATGGAGCCTGCTTGGGATTCTCTCTCTTTCTCTCTCTCTCTCTCTCTCTCTCTCTGCCCCTCCCACTCCCCCTCTCCTCTCTCACTTTCAAAAACAAACAAACAAGCAAAAAAACCAACTATTGGAAGAGTCACAGAATCAATGGAGAAAAGGTGTCTCAAACTACATAACTAAAAATTCCGAAGCATCTTCTAAGTGGTATGCTTGTCCTCCTACCTTTGGAATGTGTGCAGTACAAGCACATCACCACCAACAGAGTGATACAGTGGGATAGGACAGAAAAAAAACCTATCCATAATGTTAGCTCATATGTCCAAGTTCTATAACCTCCCTTGAACAAAATTAATGCTGCCAGGCAGTCAAGATCTATGCTCCAGAAAGAGTGGTTCTGCTACCATGACCACTCCATAATACATCACCAGCAAATCTCCAATATTTTAACTATCACCTCAGGGCAAAAGACTTCCCAAACCTATCTCTTTAGCCCTATCCTCTCTACTACACTCCAAACCTGCTGCTCTAAATTACTGTTTGAAGTTCCTAACAAGATACTTCTCTTTAAATTGATCACATCCAAAGTTAAATTCATCTTCTCCATCTGTTTATAGTACCCGTGCTGACCTTGAGTGAAATAGAATGTGAGTCTTCAATTCCTCATTTGTAAAATGGGAAGAATATTTTCCCATGACTGTTAAAATTTCACATAATTCTCTCACATCCAGTAATATATTACCAAGTCATGTAATGGACCTTAATGTCACAATCTCTCCCACATTTGCCAGTTCTTTCTATCCCCCTGCCTACCCCTGAGGAACCACTAGGAGCCACAGCAAGAGCAGAATCATTTGCTCTAGCTTCAGATACAGGTACTGTGTATTTCCAATTAGCTCTCATAGTAGAGGCATCAGGGCCACTAGAAACTCCAGAAAGTTCTGGGGGAAAGCCCTGCAGTTAAAGATAACATTTGAACACAGATGATTCCAAGAATGGAGAGTAACACTTACCCATCCATGCAGGTAAATCATGGCACGGTCCCTTGCCTGGTGGCATGAGATTACCAAACATAAGACAACATTTTGATTCAATTTCTACTGAACAGTAAAAATTTAAAAGTAAATATTGAATATGCAAATATTTAAACCATGTATACTCTCAAATTAACTTCATTTTCCTTTTTGGGAATCCTTGAAAAATTTATTATTTTTGATGATTTAGAGTGGCTATTTAACCTAGTGGATTATAGTGTGATCCAAATACATAAAAAAATTAAGAATCATCCAATAATAGTTTATACACACATATACATACATATATGTATACATACTGTGTATAGAAAAAGAATAGAAGGAAACGTGAGTTACAGCTACTGGTAGAAACATTAATAACAATAAGAAGTAACAAATTAAGTCTTATTAGTACAGATGAAGAGAGAAAACCTAAAGAAAGCATTAAGACCTAAGGCCTACTTAGAGTGGGAACAAACACGCCCATACGCCCTTCAGAAGGCCTGAGGGCAACTTTTCTTATAGCATGGTCCTCTAATTAAGAATCATAATGGTAGTTTTAGGTCTCCAACAAAAGTTTAAACTTGGTGCCACTCACACTACACAAAAATCTAAGATATTTGGCTACATAAAAATATTAAACCTCTGATAATACTTTCTGCAAACCATAAGAACCATAAGAATTTTTTTTCTTTTTTTTTTTCGGGGCCTAACTGAATGAATTTTAAAATTACAAATGGAAGTCTATTAATATGAAGGCTTTATGTGAATCTTTTTTTCTTTTTTCCTTGCTAAATGTAAGAAGATGGGAAAATGTGAACAGTTTTCATCACTGAAGTTTGGAATGGATGGATGTTTTCTTATATTAAATGGCAGCTTTCAGAGCCTGGAGCCTCTTCAAATTCTGTGTCTTTCTCTCTCTCTCTGTCCCTCCCCACTCATACTCTGTCTCTCTCTGTCTCTCAAAAATAAATAAACATTGGGGCGCCTGGGTGGCACAGTCGGTTAAGCGTCCGACTTCAGTTCAGGTCACGATCCGTGAGTTCGAGCCCCGCGTCGGGCTCTGGGCTGATGGCTCAGAGCCTGGAGCCTGCTTCCGATTCTGTGTCTCCTTCTCTCTCTGCCCCTCCCCCCTTCATGCTCTGTCTCTCTCTGTCTCAAAAATAAATAAAAACGTTAAAAAATAAATAAATAAAAAATAAATAAACATTAAAATAAATAAATAACAAATAAAATACTACAGTTTGACAACATAACATTGCCAAAACAATTCCTTCACACTGATTTAATCCCTATATGCAAAAAAAAAAAAAAAAAGAAAGAAAGAAAAAGACTTTTTTACAGAAATAAGTTAGTCCATTTAGTTATGGGTGGTAAATTTGTTTTTTTTTTTTAATAAAATTAATCCCCAATGACAAAAACCTCCTTCTCTCTGCTTTACTTCCTTTTAAAAGAAAAGAAGTCAAGGTTAGGAAATAAAAAAACAAAAAGATGGCAGAGGACTACAAGAGGGGTATTTTGTAAAGAATGGTCTAGCTATGGCCATTTAACACCAGTGAATTATAGGTATCCAAAATGCTGCATCCAAAATTTAGTCCCCATCTTTTGTCCTTAAATCCCAATGTCAGTAAGCATAAGACTTAGATATAGAGAACTGAAAGCAGACCAAAAGCAAATTAAGTTCTGTCTTTTCCAGTCACGTTGGATCTACAAAAGAGATCTCTCTTATTCCTGAGCCACTGTATAATTCCAGTATTGACCAAAGACATGTATCAGTGTCCAAATGTGACTCCTAGGTGATAAAATGCCAGTAGTTAGCTGGATCACAGCTACCTAACAAGTAGCAAGGAGCATTTGACAGCTACTGAAAGTCTGCTCATGAGACTGTAAGTAGTTTAGCAGTGACACTAGATCAGCCTGATCAAATTTTCAACAGAGTTTACAACCTAGTGCTAAGGAGGTGTGAAAAATTAGAAATCTCTTTCTAACATTGTCTTTTACAAGTTCTTCACCATTAACAGCGAAGCTAAAAAACTGATTTAGAGTGTCAAAACTGTCTATGCAATGAGACTTCATTTGACTAACACCCAGTCTTTGTTTTAGCACACTAAAATTCCTATTATTTTTAATATTCTCAATATCAGTCATAAAGAAATAGATACATGATATATATACAGATACTGAAGATACTAAATGTTCTAGGGCAGGGATAAATGAATCAGTTAAGATAGGGACAGGAAGGAAAGATTAAACAATTACATGAATAGCTGGGTACAAAAAATATTTAACTCTGCTGATGTCTCATTGATGAGGCAAGTAATATTTGGGCATATGATTTGAAATTAAGTGATATGGTGTACTTAGAAAAAAAACACACTTGTCTTATATAGACAGGCAAGTTCAGGATTAAAGTGACTACAATCAATTTGGGGGAACTAAAAAGCCTAAGATGTAAAAATGAGAATTAATAAAAAAATAATTAATCAAGTTTGTAGAAGTACAATTACTCATTGAAAATTCACAGTAAAATTTTCCATCCAATCTTCTATCTAATCTATAAACACCGGAAATACAGTACTGACTGTACTTGATAACAGTACTTATTCCACTGCAATTCAGCTGGAAAATCTTATACTTTATACCCAGGCTCCCACTTGCGTACGGAATCCTGATATATACAATTTAACTCTTTACTATCTGTTGGTGTTATCCTTACAGAGTAGATTTTCCTTTACATTCACCCAGAATACTAGTAGCTTCTTAATGCTTGCTGATTAACCGTGGAGATCTTCTCGTACTCTATTTCAATGTTTTAACATCAAAATTAACACAGACACCAGACCGCAACTTATGCCATGGAGGAGTAAGTAGAACTGAACTTGTTCTCTTTCTTTAAACAACTAGAAAACTGGATATACTATCTGATCAAATCTGAGAGGGATTTAGGCAGCTGGAATTTATGGGCAGAGTATTAGACAGGAGGGAGCTACACAGGAAAAAGCTCCAACCATCTTGTTGCCCATGCGTGAGGTGAAACTTTACCAGGCCAAGGAAAGAACACTGCTCAAGAACATTCATTAGAGAACCATGGGTCACACATCAGAGGTAGGACTAAACTAGTGTTAGAGTAAAAGGAGACTGAAGCCTCACAATGGTGAGTAATTTTAACCACCTAAACCAAGGTTTTAACAGTATACAAGTCTAGCAAGATTGATATGGCCAGAAAGAAAGTAGCTTTAAGTAAAGATAAGTACGAAAAACAAAAAAAGTGATACTGGTTATCAACTCAGAGATATTAAGATAGCTTTAAAGTTGGTAAATGACTTGGCCAGTGGGTGCAAGGAGTATATGGGAAATCTTTGTACTTCATTCAATTTTGCTGTGAACCTAAAATTGCTCTTTAAAACAAAAAGGTGGATGTGATGGATAATGCAGTTTCTTACTTCATTCTCCTGTACCTTACTCCTCCTGTACTGTTCGGTATTTTGCAAATTTTCTATAATCAAGAAAAAATTATTTTAAAACTTAGTCATGAGCTCATAGCTCCTTCCCCAAGCTTATTATCTACATGTAACACTTCCTCAAGTAAAGATTAACAGTAATAGCTTAATAATGTTATTTCAATATATTATAACAAAGAAAATCTTCCTTCTAAATAATGTAAATTATATATCCAAGAAATTAAGATATCTAGAAAATATTTAAAAGATGTCTAATGTTTTCCTGCTGGTTACTAAGCACCAAAAATAACTTATTCAGAATTTTTTTCTGGGTTTACCACTCTTATTTTTCTTAATTCTTCCTATTAATTCTCTTTTGTTATATTTGCACATGCCATTTTGGCATTGAGACCTATTCTACTTTATATCTGTTTTCTTTTCCCATTCACTTTACATTCCCCACTACTTTTTGCACCTTCTTTTTTAATGTTTCCCCATATTCCAACTACTTTATCCTCAGCCAAACCCTATGATCATCTAGCTATAACACACTTGGTAATGTCTTTACTTGGACCTACTCATTATTGTCATATTTAAAGCATACACATTAATATGCACCCTTAAGTGAGGCTAGTGCTTATGATCCATTTTCCACTTTCCCTAGAATAATTCTGGAAGAGTTTTTCTCATAACAAATTCCAGCAATGTCTCTGATCTGCACTCCTTAAGTTATAGGCAGAACAGGAAAGAAAGGCTTCAGAAGAATACAGCCACAGACATAAGGACCCAGAACTCTTAACACTACAGAAGGAAGTGGGCAGGCGTTCAAAGGAAAAACTCCAACTCAGGAAAGACACAGGATAATTCTTTCCCTATGATTTTCAGTGGATATAAATGCACGGTAATTATTTTAATTTTTTTGAGTTAATGTTTTTTAAAGATCCATGTAAGATAATCAGAACTTTATGTTTCCCCCTCACCCCCAGGTCTTAATCTATTTCCTAGCATTGGTTTGAAATATTTAGACACTTACAGCATTTGGTCTTTCAGACTTTATTAATCTCTTTCTTAGGCAACTCTTACGCACCTATTTTGTGTAAAGTACTGAGAAGCAATGAAATATCATTAAGATCTATTAATGTAGAATCTGTAGCAATAGAGTCAGAGAATGCATCTTTACATCAAGAAAGAGTTTAACTAGTAGCAAAAATAATTCTAAATATCTGATGTTAGAAACAAAAACAATTTTCAAACATCCTGAGAAACTTTACAAATGAACACTTATGCTAATCACCATCAACAGTTAATAAGCTCCTACTATTGTTCTAGGTGTTAGAAAAAAAAAAAGAGAGAGAGGGAGAGAGATACAAATTTTGCTCTCAGGTAATTTTCAGACTTGTTAATGGGATGAAACATATAATTAAAAATAAGATTGGTAATATAAAGGAGCATATGATGGGTATGCAAGCAACAAAACATAAAGAAACCAGAATAGGAAGAGACCATTATAAGAGACTCTTGACAAAAGGGCTTCAACTGACAGAGGAAATAGCACTTAATCTAGGTATTAAGGGAAATGGGATAAGCAGGAAGAAAAGGAGATTTTAAAGAAAAGGGTAATAGTATGAAAGAATTATCTGTATTATACTCAACACTGGTAGTCAAAATAAAATTCTCTATGTACCTGAAAGTAATAAAATGGTTTTGTAAGATACTCTATTACTGAGACAGATTTCTACATTTCAATATACAATAGAAAGATTTTACTCCAGTATTATGGAATATAATATAGTAACAATACCAACTTATATTTATAGTGTTTTATAGCTTATAAAATGCTTTCACATATGAAAGTCATTTATTATTAGCCATTTATAGTAATTTTATTTTATTAAGAATTTTTTTTACATAATTCTCTTTTAATTATTTTTTCAGCTTATATTAAAATGAGCCTTATTATGACATTTGTAATTGAAAAAATGTTTATCTAGAAGAATGTTTACCTATGGAATCTCCCAAATGAAATGTAGGTTATCATGAAAAGCTTTAGAATACAGAAATTTACTTTCTATTCAAAAACATGAGCAAAAACCCACTTTTTATTTTTTTAATATCAGAAAGTAGAATCTATATTTTTCAAATTTAGATAATGTTATTTTTATGCTTCAGCTATATTTGTATCTAAGACAAATATTTAAAAGTATCTCTACATAAGAAGCCAAAAAAGAAAAGCAGGCAGGAGGGAAAAAAAACAAGATAAAACACAACATGAAGCTCTATTAAATTCATCTCCAGATAGCCAATTTCTAATCAATTGCACTAAGAAAGCATTTAGCATTCATGAGTGCCTAAATCAAAGAAAAGAGAGTGAGCTAAGAAATCCTGACTTCCTTAAGTCCAGATAGAAATAAGCAAACTAACTCCTTAATTTTAGATAAGCAATCATAGCATAATTAGCAAATTTGAAAATAAAATTTAGGAGATAACTAAAATATTTAGATTCCTGAATTCACATCCCTAAAGAAGAGACACTATGAAACACTGCACTAAATCTGATTAAGATTAGTTTAACAAGGAGCACCTGGATGGCTCAGTCAGTTGAGAATCCAACTTCAGCTCAGGTAATAATCTCATAGTTCTTGAGTTCGAGCCCCAATGTGGGCTCTATACTGACAGTTCAGAGCCTGGAGCCTGCTTCGGATTCCATGTCTCCCTCTCTCTCTGCTCCTCCCCTGCTCGCACTCTGTCTCTCTCTCTCTCTCAAAAATAAACATTATAAAAAAAATTTTTTTTAAGATTAGTTCAACAAAAATAAATGTAAAATCCTGTGCTTGAATCAAAAAACTTGTACAGGATTGACAAATATAACTTAATAATAGCTCATGTAAAAAGACAGATTTTAGTTGACTGTAAGTTTATGAATTAATAGCATATTTAACTGCCCTGCCAAAAGAGCTAATTTTATCTCTAAAGGTTTTAATAAAGTATAGAACTAGACAGGAGAGGTAATATTCCTAGACAGATGAAGAAGAAAAAAAAGAAAGACAATAATAAACAATGACTGAAAGTGTCAGTGATGCCTAGCCTGCAAAAAGAAAAGGCCCAAATACTTAACTTAATATGTTATTAACTATTAGAGAGATTGGTCTAATTTCATATGGCTACAAAGGGTGGAACTAAAACCAATGATTCAAGTGAGAGGAAGGCAAATTCTAACTCAATGTAACAAAGTAAACATTAGAGCTATCCAAAACTGTTATGGTTTAGGAAAGAACCATTTTGGGAATGGGAAATGTAAGTGTCCAATAAGTAAAGGAACAGGTAGAATATTGGGATACTGAAGAGGGTTTATTCACTGAACAGAAGTTTGGACTCGATGACCTTTCAAGTTACTTCCCAAGTGCAAGATTATATAATCCTATTGTTACTAAAATATGGCCCAGAGCAACTGAACAACTTCCAGAACAACAGAACCATTTAGAAGAGTTGAGATTAAGATGTGTCACTCTTAAAGCTTAGACTACTATATCTAGGAAAAATACTGTATAATATGATTCAACATCATCCTCAAAGAAATTTTATTATCCAGGAAATATCATTCTGTGACCAAGTAAAGGACAAAGTGGCAAGCTCACCTGTCAAAGTTGAACCTAAGGTAACTTCCAGGACAACCACCACTCCCACCACCCGGCTCCTACGTGCAAACATTAAGAAGATAAACTCTGTTTTTCCATAATATACTACTGTGTGGTTCCTACAGATCAGCGTGGACCAATACTCCTGTTTCCAAACCAAAAATGTAAGATAAAAGATATGCCTATGAGAAAAATCTAGCCCTACCAATCAAAAATTACTCAACTGACTCCATGTGCGTTGGTTCAGTGGGTAAAATCAGAGCAAGCAGAGTTCCATTCAATAAATAGAAAGAGGTGTATCACCAGACAACTCTAAGAGAGTATGTAATTTCTAAACCTATTTACTCTTTCCAAATTCCCCCAGATGTTAGCTTAGAGAATTGTTACAGCCTATATTAGTTTAATCCTTTTAACCTAATCCACCCTATAATGAGAAACCATATTTTTTATTCCAAAACAGTTGAAGGGGATAAATTACACTAATATTGACAATTACAAAGCCTGCTAAATAGAAAATGTGTTATAATAGGTTCATGGTGATAAATCAGATTACTATGCCACTGCAATGTTTTCTTGGCATATCAAAATATAATTTATAAATTGTAAGTAAAATATTTTAGCAAAGGTCTGCCTTCCATAATTGTTTCCCTAAATGTCTGCAAAACTAAATGTGTTTGAGAGCAGAATGGTCTGCAGATACAAACACTGTCAAATGCATAATCTCTCCTTGTCTTTAAACAGTTCCCTTCTGATTATCAGAGCGTACAAGAGAAATACCATGAAAGTGCCAAAACAGCAAATTAACCAAATTTACAGAGCTTTCAGAAGTTTCTAGTCTCCTTCCCCAAACACACACACATAATTTTAACCTCTTCTATAGCAGAGATTAGTTGCTTCAAGCTCTCTCATCAGAGTAAGAAACCACATTTTTAGTTGGACGTTTTTGCTCCCCTATTTCCCTTGAAGCTGGGTATGTTCACTTGCCTGAAGATTGGCCAAAGAGATATGGACTGAAGTTGGAAGACTTATACAAAGAAGTCCATTCTTCTAGTTCCTTTATCCTGCTCGCAGCTGGTAAGGAGGATACAAGGGTTCTTAGCCTCCATCTTGGATCATGGAAAGGAGACTACTTTAGGAATACCAGATGCAATGCACTAAATGTTTGTGTACCCCACCCCCAAAATACATGTGTTGAAACCCTAATTCCAATGTGATAGTATGTGGAGGTAGGACCTTGGTGAGTTAGTACAGGAGGGTGGAGTCTTCATAAATGGCATTAGTGCTCTGACAGAAGAGACCAGAAAGCTAGCTACTTTCTTTTCATTGTGTGAGGACACAGAGAAGTTGGCAATCTACAGTCATCAAGAGGGTCCTCATCAGAACCAGACCATGCTGGCACTCTGATCTTGGATTTCTAGCCTCCAAAACTGTATGAAATAAACTTCTGTTCTTCATAAGCTACTCAGTCTATGGTACTTTGTCATAGCAGCCTGAGCTGACTAAAACACCAGTCAAGAGGTAGAAGGGGCATAGATCCCTTGACAGCTTCATGGAACTGCCATTGCAGCCTTCAATTCTCAATCTTCAGACTTCTTTTCTTTGAGAGGAAATAAATTTTATCTTATTATTATTTAGAGTTTTCAATCATGTACAACCTAACCAATTCCTAAGGAGTAAATGTGCTGACAAGTCAGGCCTCCTGTCTAGCCTTCCCACCATACTGACTTCCTCACAACTCAACCCAAACCACAGGGTCACAAGTGGTCACTGCACAATCTTTATCTTAGTGTACTTCTTTAATGTATGTGATTCTGGTGATAACTCCTCCTTTAGACCTAAACCATCAAATCACTTTCTACTCATTCTCCTCCATATCTTAAATCCTTGATTTGCTTTTTTCCTACAAGCTTTTCTTCCTCCACCTACCCTTCAACTGCTGACATTCCCTAAGTTTACTTCATAGTCCTCTTCTCATTCTACAGGTTTTCCTCAGACTGACTAGGCCAGTCAATAGAAAAGAGTCAATGCTTTACACTACCCAACTTATATCTCCAATTCACAATTTGGGAAAAGCTCCAGATGGATTTATTCAACTGTTTACTGGGAAAACCCACCTGATTCTCCCCCTGGCAACTTAAATGCCATATTCCTCTCTCTTCCACCTCTTCAATGACACATATACATTGTGTCCAAACCAAAAACATGATGGTCATTCCTCAGTTCCTTACTCTTGCCTGATATGCAGTCACTAAATATTCTAGATGCTATAGGCTGTGACTCATATCTGTCTCCCTCAGCAATCCCCTCACAGCCACTTTCCCACATTACTGTAACTGGTCTTCTTTTCCACCCATCCTCACTCTTCTCCATAGTGAAATGAAAAGATCATTACAAAGTTTTGAACTATTAAAGTTGCTTCCCTGGTCATGAGTGCATTCTCAGGGAATAAGCGCTAGCCAGATACCTGAATATGGCAAAAGTGGCCTGTTCAGATTTGTTAATACCCTCTTCTACAATCTCATCTATGTCAACCCACTTAGCACACCTATATAGAAACCAAATGGAAGAGTTTCCAAATGGGTGGTATTGCTTCACAACTACTTGCCTTTGTATAATTCTACTGTGTGGAATTCTCCCCTCCTATTAAACTAAGAAAATGGCTCCTCCTCCTTGAAAAGTTTAATTCAATATTTCCTAACTGTGAAACCTTTCCTGACCACCATCTTCTCTCTTAATTTTCCTTCCCTCTGTGACACCACTGTATCTTTGTTATAGAAATTATGCAAATAAATAATTAGCACAGAATATTGAATCTAGTTTCTCTTTTAGAATTTGAGACTGGAAAAAAATATTAATCATCTTTGCATTCCTAGTATATCTCTGACACCTGGTAGGTATTAGTAGAAGGAAGAAAGGGAGGAAAGAAGGCAGGGAGGGAGGGATGTGAAAGGAAGAGAAAAAAAGAGAAGGGAAAGAAAGAAAAAGGGGAAAAGTCCATCTGGTTAATCCTCCTAACGACTCAAAAGAGGAAAATTAAGGCTCAGGAAGATTTCAAGATTTATTCATGATAACCCAATAATTAAAATGTAGGATAGCCTGGGTGGGTCAGTCAGTTGAGCGTCTGACTCTTGGTTTCAGCTCAGGTCATGATCTCACAGTTTCGTGAATCTGAGCCATATGCTGGGCTCTGTGCTGACAGTGCAGAGCCTGCTTGGGATTCTCTGTCTCCCTCTGTCTTTGCTCTTCCCCTACTCACACCATCTCTGTCTCTCTGGGGATAAATAAGTAAACTTTAAAATAAAAATAAAAATTAAAAAATAAAATGTTGGATAAAAAGTATGACATTCCATCTGTCTCTCAAGTTTAGTTCAGTCTCAGTACAATACTCTTCCTTTCAAGTCTACTCTTTTTCCCCAATATTTCAGTACTTTCCACTTTCTGTAAAAGTGGCAGGGAATTTATTCATAAATTTAATGTGCCCTAAAAGCATAAAAAGTTGCCTATCAAACGTCTGGCTTCTGTTCTGGAAAGTAAGAAACTTAGAGGTGTTCTAAGATCAAGATCAAGAGTCACATGCTCCATCTTAACAATAAGTTGAACAAAGAGAAAAATCAACAACTGTGCTGAGATCTCTAAGAGAGAAGAGGTCACAGAGCAAACTACTGCCCCCAAACTGTAGAGATAGACAGGCAGATATACAAAAATACAACTAATCAGAGCAGAAACCCCTGAGTAGGAATCTTTTCAGGAACCAATGTGTGGGTAGGAAACCTGAATTATAACTGACAAATTGCTAGAGGCTCAGCATGGGCAAGTCTGAGAGACAAACACTCCAGAGAATCCAATCACAGGGAGTGTCCATACGATGGTGAGTTTTATTTCCATGAGCCCAACCTGGTCTCACAGTAAGTATCAGAAAAAAATCCCCTCATGCTTCAAGCATGAGAAGGGGAAAAGCAATCATTTTGAAATACTCTAGAGCATTCTATTTTTCCTTTACTTTTTTTCTTCTCAGATTTTATTTTTAAGTAATCTCTTCAATACTCAACGTGGGGCTTGAACTCACAACCCCCAGATCAAGAGTCACATGCTTTCCCGACTCAGCCCAGTCAGGTGCCCCTATTTTTCTTTAAAGGCTGCTCTCAGGAGAAACTATTTTGCTAGAGCCTAAACTGCTCGAGTTTCATCAGAGCATAACCAACTCGAAGTGACATATCCAGCAACCATCTCTAGCCTTCTAAGTGGGGGAAGGGAAACACAGAACTCCAGTCTCCTCTAGGCATCCTGCACCACCTAAGAGGGGATAATCCTGAGAACCACTTAGGACATTCAGAGTCCAGAGGCACAGGATCACCAAAAGACCAAGACCTAATCCTAGGACTACAGAATGAATATCTCCACCTCCCTGCCCCCTTCATACATCTTTCCACTGTGTTACCAAACGCCTATTTAATATAGTTCCTTACACCCAGCACATCATGTCCACCTTTCAACAGAAAGTTACAGGGTATACCAAAGGCAAAAAAACACAATTTGAAGAAAATGAACAGCATCAGAACCAAAGTCTGATATGGCAAGAATATTGGAATTATCAGGCCAGAATTTTTTTAAAAATAGGATTACTACTGCTGAGGGCTTTAATGGAATGGTAGACAACATGCAGAAATGGATAATTAATGTAAATTAACCAGATTATTATTGCTAGAAACTTCTCTCTGATTAAAAGAGGCTTATTTGGTGTATTTTCTTATTTAATAGTACTTTCTTCTTTTAATGGAATTTATTTTACACTGTTTTTAGTTTATGCTACACAATATAATACTTATCTTTGAAAAGATTCCAAAGGTTATGTAATTTAAAGGAAAATTTAATAAAGAATTTCAAGTGTGTGAAAGTAACATTTTAAAAACAAACCCATGTGTTCTATGGACATTTAAATATTTCCTAATGATATTATAGGAAAAAAAAAGTGTCTATAAAAGGAAATGGTGTAGGGGCACCTGGATGGCTCAACCAGCCAGTCCAATGGCATGGGACTCTCGGTTTGGGCTCAGGTCATGATCTCATGGTTCAAGAGTTTGAGCCCAGCATCAGGCTCTGCCCTGACAGTGCCTGCTAGGGATTATCTGTCACCCTCTCCCTCTACCCCTCCCCCACTCATGCTGTCTCTGCCTCTCACAAGATAAATAAATAAACTAAAAAAAAAAAAAAAGAAGAAGAAGAAGAAGAAAGAAAGAAACAGTCAGGCAGAACCTGACTTGCAAAGGTTGATTTGGCAAATCTACCACATCTGAGAAATGCAAGCCCCTGGCTAGGCTAACTGCCAAAATTCAAGGTCCTTTTTGTGTAGCTATTGTTAAACATTCCCCTACAGTTCCCTGTTCAACCATCTAGTCTCCAACTTATTCTACCCTGCTCTTGTAAGGCCAATTTGACCCCATCCCAATAATATTCCACCTTCCTTAACTGCCATCCTTCCTTTTCTAGGTGCCAAGATTCTCCACCTCTAGAATGATCTTTCATATATCTGTCTCCAGGTACAATTACTTCACCCATTTCCCTAACTTGCATAAGCCCCTGTCTCCTTCCTGTCACAGCTGCAGAGGTCACTCATTCTCTCATTGCCACTACCAAAGAGTGACAAAATATCCTCTCACTGCCAATGGGGCTTGGAGAAGAAATGGAAACACTCCCTGTTGTATTTAGGGGTATGGAAGTCAGGAAAAAGGCAGGGGTGGGGGGCATTCTTCTGGTTATTAGAAGTGCTTGTATACCTAAATAGACTCTCTAAATTTTAGATTTACAGTTGGAACTCATATCCCCAAGACAATGGGAAACCATAATATTGCTAGTTCTGTAATTCAGCCATATTATGGGAACCACTGGGAATGTAATTACAATTTTCTCTTTAGGGATATTTCTCTGTACCAAACAAGACAATTTACAGACCACATTTTGAAAGACAACCTACTTAAAACACTGGGAGCAGCATGTTGAGTTATTTATTCATATTTTCCTATACTACTAAATAAAAACTATGGAGAGATAAAACTGCAAGCGGCTGAAGAGCAGGAGCTTCGCATATCTTGTTTCAGATTTTTTTTTTAACGTGTATTTATTTTTGAGACAGAGAGAGGCAGAGCATGAACGGGGGAGGGTCAGAGAGAGGGGGACACAGAATCTGAAACAGGCTCCAGGCTCTGAGCTGTCAGCACAGAGCCCAATGCGGGGCTCAAACTCGCAGACCGCGAAATCGTGACCTGAGCCGAAGTCAGCCGCTTAACCGACTGAGCCACCCAGGTGCCCCTTGTTTCAGATTTTATACTGCACTCAGCATTGGCCACACTTTAAGCACTCAACAAATATCTGGAGAAAAAAGGTGGGGGTAGGTTGGGGATGAAGAAAAGCCCAACATCCCCAAGAGAACCCATCCATGATGAACTTGTGCCTATGATTAGGTAAGGGAGAATGCAGGATATTTCAGAGATCTAGAAGAAAGGAACCTTCTTCATCCTTCAGGTTACATGACATAAGTAAGGACTCCTTTTTGAATAATCCTAACTTATCCATGGGTTAAAATCCTATCCTCCCAGGACAGACTGTCAAAAATTACATCTGTCCAGTTGAAACTTGAGATGTTAAGTCATCTTTCACTGGGAGCACTACAAAATAATGTGATAAATGCTTTCAATTTTAACCACTCAGAAAAATAAAGTGGAAGGTTGATGACATTTTTCTATATAAAATTTAGGAGCAAGGGAGAAAGAAGACTAGCTACAGTAGAAAACTTTTTCAGATTAAATTATTCAGATTGATTGTTTTTTGGTTCCACTTGTTACTTTATTCACTCAAATAGTTATATTCTTAGGTGTGTTTTTATTATAAGAGACTATGACAGCTTTATTGGAATTTACAATCTAGTGTTTATTTACATAGAATGTTTCATTAACATTGCTTGCCTGATCTTCTATTTTAATTAGATTAACATCATTTGAAATAAAACCAGTTTCAAGAAATAAAGCAAAAAAGGTAGATATGATAGTTAACAATCATGATTACTGGCCCAAATATTTTTAATCTTATTATTTCTCAAAGGACCTAGGAAAAGATTTTGAAGAAGAAAGCGAAGCAAGATCTAAAGTCCCAGGGCTGCTATCTATTTTTTCTGGAGACCATTAAAAACTTTTTATTTTTTAAATTTATTTTGAGAGAGAGTGAGAGCACATGTGAACAGGGGAGGGGCAGAGAGAGAGGTAGAGAGAATCCCAAGCAGGCTCCCACTGTCAGCACACAGCCCAATGCAGGGCTTGAACCCACAAACTGGGAGATCACTACCCAAGCCAAAATCAAGAGTCAGATACTGAACTGACTGAGCCACGCAGGTTCTCTGACCACTAAAAACTTTTTAAGAAGAAATAAAGTTCTCAAAATAGGCAAGATAAAAACTGAGTTATAATATTATATTGTTATAAGTATAAATCCCTTATATCTAGTAATAATTACTCAAATATCCAAATGATATAGTAAGAGGCTAGAATGTATCAAATGAACAAATATTAACATTACAAAAATATAACCATAATTATTTGCCCCACAAGTAAAATTATTTATCTAAAAATATTATCTACACGGGGTGCCTGGGTGGCTCAGTCGGTTGAACGTCCAACTTCAGCTCAGGTCAGGATCTCACAGTTCGTGAGTTCGAGCCCTGCGTCTGTGCTGACAGCTCAGAGCCTGGAGCCTGTTTCGGATTCTGTCTCCCTCTCTCTGCCCCTTCCCCGCTCATGCTCTGTCTCTCTCTGTCTCTCAAAACTGAATAAAGTTAAAAAAAAATTTTTTTAATATTATCTATATATTCTTCTGAAAAAGAAGTTCTTCACACTGTGTTTTATATCCCAACAGATATTTACTTTAAATTTCTTTTTCCAGACACCATTCTCTCCTCAAAAGTTTAAGATGATACCAGGAAATTGATATGTCTATTTAAAATAATGACTATGACTAGCAATGTATTATGAATGAACTACAAAGATAAATACACATGAAGTAAAAGGTTTTAAATATAAAATACCAACCATGGGATACCTGGGTGGCTCAGTCAGTTAAGCGCCCAACTTCAGCTCAGGTCACAATCTCCATCCACATTTCATGAGTTCCAGCCCCTCCAGCAGCCAGGAGCCTACTTCAGATTCTGTGTCTCCCTCTCTCTCTGCCCCCTCCCCTGGTCGTGCTCTGTTTCCTTCTCTTCCTCCCTCTCTCTCTCAAAAATAAATAAACATTAAAAAAAAATTTTAACTGCGCAGGTTTTTGCCAAGTTCCAGTAAATTAATAAATGCCAAACTCCATAGTGCAACTTGTAAAAAAATGAAATAGCCAATGGTTGACAGGAGGATCTAACAAACCTTTACAACTTTAGTCTGCCAGGAATAAGTTCAATGAATAATATAGCAAAAAGAGCATCAGCACATAATTTAAGCTTCTAGGATTTGGCAAAAGAATTCTGCTTAAATAGGTTTAGGTACTTTGATTGACATTGGCATCCCTTAGTTTAACTAACTAAGCTAACATAACACTTCGTTAGTTACAGAGTCCTTAATCATGACACATTATTAAATTGAGACTAAGATTCAAGATCAAAACAGGAAAAATACCGCAACAGTGCAAATAAATAATGGTTAGTATAATGCTGTAAGATGTAATGTTGGTCTTCTTACTTCATGTTCAATGAAACTGCTCTGGACAGTCATTCTTCAACTCCCACATCGTAAAAAAAAAAAAAAAAAAAAAAAAATCCACTGAAAAAAACCACTAAGAACTCCCAGGCAGCTCTCTGGTGCCACTAGTTTTGCCTAAAATGATTATCCTACCATCACAGATTTACACTCCCTCAATAACTTTGGTCTTTGAAACAACCCCCCACAGCCGTCTATGCCTAACTCCCTCTCCATGAAAGAAGTGGCAAGGGAAAAACAGGCCTCAGCAAGCATCTTTCTGTTCCACTGGGTTACCTCTACGCAAGATATGTGCAAAACACGAAGCCAAAAACTGATTAATCCAATGGGTCAGTAAAAAAATGAGAATATGTAAATGAGTAAAAATAAGAGTGAGTTTAAAAAGAAAAGTAGTAAGTAGGTTTTTTTCCCTACTGTTACTTTCCAATCCACTGGAAACTCACTGAAGACTTAAAAACAAGTTTAGAAAAATGAATTACAGACAAATTTATGGAAAGAACTGCAACAAAAACAATATAAATTTCTCAGAGATCGTATCTTGTGTACAAAATTGAACTATCTAGTAACTATCACTTGGGGTCGCTGTGACAATTGCAGATCATCTACATAAAGTGCAAAGCACAGTGCCTGGCACATTATGGTTAAAATACTAACGATTATTATTGTGGGTAAGTACTTTTGGATATACTGATAGACAGATAAACGTGACCACATTATGAAAATATAGTTCATTCACCTTCAAGGAAGCCTTAAGGCAGAAATATAACCCACCAAATGTAAAAGCCTTGAAGATTTCTCAAGTTTAGGAATATTATGGGGGTAAATTCAATTGGCCTGCCTACTTCAATCCAGTAGCACCTTCAGCTGTGGAACTATAAGGGCACAAACAAAATACCTCATGCATGAGAAGAAAGGAAAATTCTTCCATAGATGAAGCTCTACTATAGTCCCAGGCAAAGCTGGGTTCAGGATTTCAGAATTCCTCAGCTCCTGGGTCTCCGCGCTGCTAAGTCTCCTACCCTCAGCCTCACAACCTTATACATGAAACCAGACAAAGCCAGAGGGATAGTTTAGAAAAAAAATAATTCCTGGATTAATCAAGAAAGGAGGTATTCTAGAGAAATACTGAACACAGGGCACCTGGGTGGCTCAGTGTGTTAAGCATCCAACTCTTGATTACAGTTCAGGTCCTCATCACAGGGTCATGGGATCAAGGCTCATGTTAGACTCTGCACTAGGTATGGAACTTGCTTAAGATTCTCCTTCTGCCCCTCTCCCTCACTCGTGCTCTCTCTTTCTCTAAAAACAAAACAAAACAAAACAAAACAAAAACAAAACTGAACACTACAAGAACCCAATCTAATTCTAAACTCTTTGTATTTCACTGTCTATCCCAGATCAATCTTGACAAAAATTATTTTCTTTATTAAGCATCTACTATGTGCCGAGCACTATGCTAAATGATTCTACTAGAGATGCCCCAACTGAAAAAGAACTTTTTGACTAGGCTAATCTCATAATCTCTTATATTTTAGTCATATCAAAACAAGCCCTCCAAAATACAATAGTACTAAAGCATTAGACATCTTTGTTACTTAATTCTAAAGATATATAAGACTAACAAGGTATACATTGAAAGAAATCAACATAAATTTTTAATAATAAAAGGTTTCATAAATAATAATAAAAAAATAATGAAAGATTTTATAATATTTAGAAGAGGAAAAACTATAGATAGATTCTTCCTGCAATGTTACTCATATACAGGGCTTTCATGCAAAGCAATAGAAGCAAAGCAATGAAAGTTCCAAAATAGGAATCTGAAAATACAAAGTATATGAAACACAATGCCAATAAGTTCTGAACAAATGCAGGAAGGCTATTTTTTTTTAACTGAGCTTATTACTTTATTCTTTTTTTTATTATTATTACTTTATTCTTTCATCCAGTCTTTTAAGCATGACCTCTCAGGTGTTCAGTCCCAGTAGTAAGTACCCCTTATGTCACCTGACCCAAATGCCTATTCAAGGTGGGTCACTACATTTTTCTGTCATTTTATTATAGGAGGATAGATCATTATTTTTTGTCTCTTTCAATTACGTCCCCTTAAAGAGCTACAACATATCTTCATAGGCTTTAGCCAACTAAGAGCTACCTGTGACCCACTCCAAGCTGTCATTTACATCTCATATTGAACTACTAAGAATGTTGATTTCTTGTGCTATGGCTAAACCTTAATGTACTCAGGCTCCAATAACTGGGAATGAGATATTTATATACAGTCCCTACTATTTACTATAACAGACAAGCTGATCATTTTTTTAAAAGTAATTTTTAAACTTTTTTTTATTTATTTTGAGAGAGGGAGAGCAAACAGGCGAGGGACAGAGGGGGAGACAGAATCCCAAGCAGGCTCAGTGCTGTCAGCACAGAGCCGGATACAGCCCTGGTATCATGACCTGAGCTGAAATCAAGAGTTGGATGCTTAACCAACTGAGCCACCCAGGCACCCCAAGATGGTCATTTTAATAAGAGATTTGGGGGGCTTTCTTCCCCCTTTTATTCCCCAAATTTCTTATTCAGTATTCTTTGTGCGGTGGGTACTTTATTAAAGTGGTTCAATATTTGATTAAGGATTAAATGGTAAAGCAGTATGCCCATTAAATTATAAAAACCTTCACTGTTTACATAGACTTTTAAAATTAATTAAATAACATAATGCAAGTTTAAAAACTAGATTTCAAAGTGAGCTTTGAGAACATACAAGTTATTCTGATGATATTAAGCCATGACAAAATATATGCACTGGTAATGATAGAATATACGTATAGTGCCAGTAACCAAGGGAGATTCCCAAAGCTCAGGCATCCTGAGCCATAATCTTCAGTGTCCACCAGATGAACACACAAAACTTGGCATTGATATAGTGATTCCCTGTGACAGGAAAGCACATCAGGTTATCTAAGGTCCAGAGGGAATATTTCACCATACGTATTTCCAGGAAAAGAAGTCAAGACGATTTATTTTTATTTTTATTATTTTTTAAGTTTTTATTTATTTATTTTGAGAGAGAGAGAGAGAGATCAAGGAGGGGCAGAGAGAAAGGGAGAGAGAGAATCCCAAACAGGCTCTACACTGCCAGCATGGAGCCAGACACAGGGCTGGATCCCACAGATGGTGAGATCATGACCTGAGTCAAAATCAAGAGTCGGATGCTTAACTGCCTGAGCCACCCTGGTGCCCCAAAATGATTATTTTTAAATTAAATTGTTTCAATTCAATTCCTCTTTCACTTAATTGTCAAATACTGAGTCTGAACCTTGTGTTTATTTTCCCAGTAATGGAAAACTGGATTTCTCTTAAAGGAAACAACCTAAAAAGGACCCTAATAACGTCATCTCATTTCAGATTATCTTTCAGTTTATTTTTTTTTTATTTTTTTAAAAAAACATTTTTTTTTCAACGTTTTTTATTGATTTTTGGGACAGAGAGAGACAGAGCATGAACGGGGGAGGGGCAGAGAGAGAGGGAGACACAGAATCGGAAACAGGCTCCAGGCTCCGAGCCATCAGCCCAGAGCCTGACGCGGGGCTCGAACTCACGGACCGCGAGATCGTGACCTGGCTGAAGTCGGACGCTTAACCGACTGCGCCACCCAGGCGCCCCATCTTTCAGTTTATTTTAAATACGTTTTTATTTAATCCACAGATCCAGAATTTGGTTCAAATTTTTCCAGTACCCATTGACAAATTCTACATTGTGTTTCTTTATTATATTTTATTATATATTACTGTGTAATAAATGTACCGTGGTAGAGCTGAAAATATTTGCTACCTAAAATGAATAAATGCCAGTAGTACTGGCTATGGAGCTTTCCTGTTGCTTTAGTTCCTTCAACATTCACACAGAAAACTGAGAGCTGAGGCAGGAAGTGAACATTCAAGCCAAGCCAAAAGCCAGGCAATCTGAGCCATGTGGAATGGTCACATGACCACTACTGTCACAAAGTAGCGCTGGTATTTGTGTTACCTAAGCAATGAGGTAGAGGGCTGGGGATTCTCCTCCATAGTAATCTGGTGCTCTTAGTTTTCCTTTCTGAATCCTTCCACTGTGGTTTACAATTAATGACGGCATGATTACAATGTGTGAAAAGTATGTTAGGCTTTCACTATCTCTATTTCACTGACTCCTGGGAAAACTGTAATCTTACATATGCTTTCCTAGTTACCTATAGGTCTTATGAAATGCCATCACCAGCTTACCACCATCTATTCAGCTTTACTACTTCCATTACATTAAAAACCCACTGTTCTTCAGATTTTGTAAGTATACACACATATACACACACAATTTAGCATTTTAAATATACTCCATTTTGTTTTAGAAATTTTGGGCTAAATTTGGATGAGTTTCTTTACTGTTGGACCACTCAAAACCTTTAACATGCTCATCTATATTAAAAATTTCTTGACATAAATATAATATGCCACATTTCTAAATCTGTTCAGCTAGAGACCTTTTTAATGGAACACTATCACAGTGTTATCTTATCCACTCTTATCCAAACTATTCAAAACATTATAATTCTAACTTATAAAACAAATATGCATATCTATATAATATGTATATAAATATGGATAAAAACAAGTCTGATTAATTTATTCACTCACCCATTTATGTGCCCATCCCACCAGCCACCCAAAAGAAATCAGCTATATAGAGTGATTATATTTGTGAACAGTTCTGTATTTGGTGCTAGAGGAGATAAAAAATCTGGAAATATGTTTAAAACATTTCCTATTATTTTCTTACTATTCTCCTTATAAAATACTTGAGTTAAAAACGCCACTAAATTAAAATTCTTAAAGAATCTGTTAGTAGAAAACATATCTGGTCCCCCTTAAGAAATTATAAGTGGTAAACCAAAGAAACATTTATTCCACAAAAGCACTTTAATACTAAATTTCACCAATATATTCAAATTATTTTTATTATATACAATTTTCCAAAAGCAACCGAATTAAAAAATCACAACTGATCCTTTTCAGTCTAAAAATTAAATGGCACTTAAATATATACTTTAGGATTTAAAAAACCATAAACACATTAAGACAATTAAATGTACCCTAATTAGATTCAACTAATCAACAACTCTGCAAAACCAATTATGTAAAACCACTGCCTGTACTTCAGAATTTTTTAAGTCAAGTTCTTCTTTCATTTCCTTCATCTTATTCCTGACTTCTATACTGCAAAACTATAGGGGAAATCTTTAAATTATTTGACCATAAATGCTCCTAGTAAGTAAAACCTTAAAGTAGTAAGACATTCTAAATTGGACATGTTGGGAACCAAACATACCCGTGTTGAGTCTGTGCTGGAATTTAGATACACACTGTCTTGTTTCAAGTCAGTATTATTTACAGTTAGGGCCTCTACACCTTTGACGTAATCCCTTATCTTCTTCCCTTCATGTATGCATGGTCAACACAGCCTCCTGAAATCAGTTCAATCCCCAGTTCTGTGCAATTATTTTCAGATGACTGTACCCTACAGATATATACTCACCCACCTCAGAATGCATAGCTTACAGTCCACATCACTCACAGCATGTATTAATATTATACCTCATATTATTACTTTATACTACTGTTTAACTTTTTACATATCACAGCTTTCCATCTGTCTATACTGTAATCTTTCTGAAGGCAAGGAATAATTCTTTCCTTCTTTGAAAGCTGCACTAACTTTCAATAGAGTAAGCACTCAAATTATTTCACAGAATAATCAAGTTTCACAGCTGAATCTGCAAATCTCTCATTGCAAATAAAAGAAAGCCTACAAAGGTGAAAACACTTGCACAAGGTTATTCAGTTGGGAACTGAATCAGGGCAAGAATCCAAGTGCAGGAATCTACCTAGTATTCTTTGTTTTAGCCCATGTTAAAAGAAAGAAATTGTGCTAAAATATATTTGATCACTCTCCAGTTTGGGTAAGTACAAAAAGCTAACCTGTGTGTATAACCAAAAACCTTGCATTGCCTAAAAATTAACATTTACTTCAATATTAATCCTTGACCCATCCTGAAAATGTCAGTAATGATGATTACACATATTATATTACACATAATATATAAGTGATTTGGTTAAATGTCTACTGACCCAAAACAGCCTTTATTTTGTATAACTTACTTCTTCCTTTTAAAAGCATGATGGGAGGGGGGGCAGGGGGGGGTGGTACTCAAACTAAACAGCCAGTTACCCAAGTTCTAGTTAATAAGAATTTATCTAAATAACTGTAAAGAGTTCCTTGACTCCCTCTGAATCTTACTGTTCAAGAAGTCTTCTCACCATTTGTTTATGGAATAATCTTAGGGGTAAAAAAAGGCTAGCTACTTGATAGTTTGATTAACCTAAACTTTCCTTCAGAGACTCTTCTATCACCTGCCTAAGTTCTCCAGGGAAGTGTGGCCATTTATAAGCACAGGAGAACAGCTGTAGCATGAGGTGACAGATAGATTAACTTTAAGAGATTAGTCCCAAGAGAAGTGCTTAGCTCTCAGTTAACTTTGTGTATTCCAACATAAGAAAATTCCAGGGAAATAAAATCATCAATATGGGTATTTCCACAAACCAATCATTAGATAATTCTATGGCTCTAAGAAGCACAACAGGGATGATTCTGTCAAAAATGCCTTCCTGGGTATTAAATTAATTTAATCTGAGAGGTAACAGAACAGTGAGGATCAAATGAGAGTTTCTATTCAGTTACTGGAAACAAAGTCCATATTTCCAGTCATAGTTCTTTTACTAAAAGGTAAATGTTTGGGTTAAATAGTACCCCCCCCCAATAAAGATATGTTGAAATCCTAGCCCCAGTATCTCAGAATGTGACTTTATTTGAAAACAAGTTTGTTGCAGATATAATTTGTTACAATGAGGGCCCCCAATCCAATATGACTGGTGTCCTTACAAAAAGAGGAAATCTAGACAGGCACATGTAGAAGGAAGATGATGTGAAGAAATACAGGTAGAAGTCGAAAAGAGAGGCCTGAACAGATCCTTCCCTCACAGCCCTCAGAAGGAACCTACCCTACCAACACTACGGGTTCAAACTCTAGCCTCCAGAATTATGAAAACAAAAAGTTTCTTATAGCCACCCACTTTGTGGTACTTTGTTACAGCAGCCCAAGCAAACTAATACAATAAGCAACAAGAAATAATTTTAGGGGTGCCTGGGTGGCTCATTCAGTTAAGCCTCTGACTTCAACTCAGGTCATGATCTCATGGTTCGTGACTTCAAGCCTCACATTGGGCTCTGTGCTGTCAGGGCAGAGCCCCCTTCAGATCCTCCGTCCCCCTCTCTCCCTGGCCCTCTCCTGCTCATGCACGCAAGAACTCTCTCTCAAAAATAAATAAACTTTTTTTTATTTAAAAAAAAATAAATAATTTTAAAAGTGTCTATAAAGTGGGGCGCCTGGGTGGCTCAGTTGGTTAAGCGTCCGACTCTTGATTTCGGCTCAGGTCATGATCTCATGGTTTGTGACTCTGGGCCCCGCGTCGGGTTCTGCACTGACATCAAGGCGCCCGCTTGGGATTCTCTCTCTCCCCCTCTCTTTCTGCCCTTCCCCCACTTGTGCTCTCTCTCTCTCTCTCTCTCTCTCAAAATAAATAAACTTTAAAAAAAGCATCTATAGTGTAATTGCAAAATAACACTGAACTAGAAATCCAAAAGTCTCAGATCCTAGGTTTTAAATTTGTAAAATTTGGCATAAATCTCTGCCTCTATTTTCTCATCTCTACCTCTTTCAGGTTGCTGCGAGGATAAGACTTAATAATGTGTGTGAATGTCCTTGGAAAAGTACAAAGTATTAAACAAATAGAGGATGTTATCATCCAACATTTAAAATTTACTTAACACACTAAGCTTTTAGGTGAGAAAAGCAGCAAAATTACAAACAAAGTATGTATGTGATCCCCACATTTTTTTCCTCAGAAATGAGAAAATAATGACTTCAGATGTTTAATCAAAAACTATGTCAAATGCACAGTACAAGTTAAAGCGCATCCTGGTCAACATTTCTTTATTTGTTAATTTTCAAACCTGCAACCCCCCCCCCCAAAAAAAACCAGAAACAAACAACACCCAGAAACATTCGCAACTCACAAAACGATTCGTTCATCTAACACTTGTTTAGTATCTACTATATTCCTGAAACTGGATTAAATCTTCAAGATACAGAACTCAAAGAAACGGGTTCTAATTTCAAGGAGTTCCCTCTATAACAAAGGAAATAGGAAGTGATTACATAAAGATCCATATGAGCTATGACAGGTACATAGTACAACAGAACAGAAACATATTTTAGTGCCTACATTTGAATAGGATGTTTAATTTTCTGAATTTGACAATGCTTTAGACAACATATATAACAACTCCTTAATGAATTGAAGTTGTTCAATTTTCTTCCTTAGCTCTTTGCTGATTGTTGCTTCCTGTTAGAGACAGAGAACATCATCTCTCAGATTTTTTTAAAGCAGCCTTATAGGCACCTGGGTGGCTCAGTTGATTAAGCTCGGACTCTTGATATCAGCTCAGGTCATGATCACACACTGAGCATGGAGCCTGCCTGGGATTCTCTTTCTCCCTCTGCCCCTCCCTCACTCACTGGCTCTCACAGTCTCTCTCTCAAAATAAATAAACTTAAAAAATAAATAAATAAAGCAGGCTTAAACAAAAACTGTTTTTCTTTAAATGTGCCTCATTTGTGTTATTATTCTCTTGTGTTGAGGAAGACAATTATAGTTAGACCTCACTAACCGGATATTTATTTTCTTAAGAGAAAACCAAAAAATTAATGTTTCAACTCTTACTGAAAATCCTTCTAAAATCCTTCTCTAGTTTGCATATATGGATAGTGTATCCCAATTAAAGCTGTCTTAGATGGCAAAAGATTTTTCAAGTCTATAGGAGTCAACTGAATATCAGTGATCTGGGCATGGTTCTGCAACACTAAATACGAAAGACCAGTATATTGGGCTGATCTTTAGCCCCAGGTGAAGGATAGCTAGGAAAGGTTAGGGCTAAAAGTCAACTTAAAGTCAATTAAATCTACTAAGAAAAAAAAAAAAAAACTTTTCTTGTAAATAGTTTTTTTTTTTTTTTTAAGGAAAAATATGTGAGATAACTGATCCATTGTGAATCTCAGTTAAAGAATGACAATGAATAGTTTGGTCTAAGAGCCAAGCTATACCAGAGTGTAAACAAGCCCAAGCATGAAATAGTGAAAGGACTCAAAAAGTCTTTATCACCCTCTTTGTTTACTTATGTCAGTAAGAACTTCAAAGTTATATTTGCAAAGGCTAAAATACAAAGCAGATAATCTCTCCATGGATAATTGAGTTGACACTATTAGGATCTAGAAGTTGCAAAGGAAACAGAAGTAATGGCCCCTATTTTCTATTTTCTGGAAGTTTAAAATTCAATGAGAAAAGAACAAGTAAAATACGTAAATTGAAACAGAAGCAATTACATAATCAACTATTGCTATGTGGGTAATTCTCTTCCCATTTTTTCTCTTGATCTCTTTACCTTTCTTTTCCATACACCCCGTTCCCCTTTCCTGCTTTCTCTTTTATAGTGTAGTTAAGGAAATACCTTTTAAACACATAGTCTCCATTTTCTTCACCACTGCATGCAGTTACTATCAATTCTTTAATAATATCTTAATCAGAACTCATATCAAATTTTAATCTAGCTCATATGTCATACAAAATACAGACATATGAAAATGTAATAAAGAAGGAAAAGAGAAACCCTAGAAATCTGCCATATTATGCCTAATTTGATCTCCAAAAAATTAAGCAATTCAATGATAAATGTAGAAAGGAAAAAATACATATATACAAAATCACCTGTGATCTCCACGAATTTAACGTAGGTATTTTTTCCTGAAAATTTAAAACCATGGCCATTTTCTCATATTAAACAGTTTCTTTATAAACCTTTCTTTCCAAAAGTAAAAAAAAAAAAAAAAAAATGCAAAAAATAATCAAATGAAAAGAAATATATGAAAGCCATCATAACCAGATGTAAAACACTTAGAGACTTATTCTTTTGTATATGTTAGGAGTCAGTTTGGGTAGTTTTCACTCAATTCAGAATTTTAATTTAAAAAATTAAAAATTCATCAAGACAGGAAAATATGCAGACATAAATTCTTACCAAGACTTTTTGGTTATGCCTTTAATTTTACACTATTAATTCAAATATTCAACTAAGAGCTGGTTCTTGCAGTATCCTCAAATTCAGCAAACCTACTCTATTAAATTAGAAGGAGAAAAAATTCAAGAGAATTTAAAAAATCTATTAAAAGAATTCCAACTGAGAATACCCTGTTGATTTAAAAACAATACAAAACAAAACAGGCACCCCAGCTGGCTCAGTCAGAAGAATGGAAGAGCGAAGATCATGCATCTCTTGATCTGTGAGGGAGGGTAGTGAGTTTGAGCCCCACTGAGTTCGAGCCCCACATTACGTGTAGAGATTACTTGAATAAATAAAACTTTAAAAAACAAGACAGACAAAACCCCCTTGATCCTACCTGCCATGAATTGGTAAGATTATAAGATACAAAGGTAATTATGGCCCAACTATAATGGAATGTAAAAGGTAAATTAAGTAATGGAGGTGGGTAAATGAGGATTGTCTACTAGATAACCTGAGGGGAAAATGTGGCTTTCTCACAAAGGGAGTGCTTTTATTTTGTTTTTTGTTTTTGTTTTTGTTTTTGTTTTGTGGTTATTTATTTTTGAGAGAGATAGAGAGACAGAGCGTGAGTAGGGAAGGACAGAGAAAGAGACAGTGACATAGAATCCGAAGCAGGCTCCAGACTCTGAGCTGTGAGCACATAGCCCACTAGGGGGCTCAAACCCACAAACTGTGAAAAGGAAGATCAGGACCTGAGCAGAAGTTGGAGCTTAACCTATTGGGCCACTCAGGTGCCCCAAGGCAGTGCTTTTTTATTTGATATGCCTTTACTACCGTATTCTACTCTAATTTGATATGACTTTTGATCTTTCATCAGTTTTGTCCTAAGTCAATCTCAAACAAGGACCTGTGTAATCAAGACTAGCATTGGCTAGTGTTGCTCTTGGTTAGAACCAGACAATGGTGATGACACATGATAAAGACCTGTACAATTATGAGATTTAGTCAAATTTTTCCAAAATTTCTACATCAACATTTATTGATCATCTTCTAGAAGCCAAACTATGAGGGACTAATGAATGGAAAAAAGAACTGAAAGACCTCAATTAGAAAACAGCCTCTCATTCTTAATTAAAGAATACAAACCTATCAACAGGAAACTAAAAAGCACACTTCCATAAAAACAAAACACTGCCTCAAATATAGTATGAATACATAAACAATGAGGGGATCCCAAGCATCACTCTTACAAGAGGGAATAGGAATGAGTAAAAATTTCTAAGAAGAAATGAGACAGGTATATTTTAATATAGGAAACACGCAAAAATGGGCAAGGAGGAGAGACCATTATAGTCATGAGAACAAGAATAAAAATCTGTAAATCAAGTAAAAAAATTAAATTTGATTCTAGCATTTGTTTTATGTAAATAAATAATTAATTTTAATGTCTTTAACACACCCCAATAAATAAATCCTAAAGAAGGCAAAAGAATATATATTTTTATACATACATTTGAATATGACTACATCTAATGCTGTCAAAATTCACTGATGTCAAAATTCATTGAATAACAATAAAAATTAATTAACTTGATTCTTCTTTCTTTCAGGCATAAATCAAAATAGTTAAGAGGGTGTGAAAACCTAAACTAGAGCAAGTTTAACTCTATAAAGTGTTCACATCTTGATACAGGAAAAGAATTAAATAATTAGGTGCTTGTCTTTAAGAGCACCTTTCTTATATCTCCTACTAAAACAAAGGAAACAAACAGCCTGATTATGTTTTTAAAGGACTAAACTCAGCTAAATAATTGATTCTGCTCTGTAAGTTCTCAAGAAAATATCTGTTCTAAATACACCAAAATATGAATAATTCCTTCAAGATAATTAATATTTATAATTTAAAAAGGAAACATTTTTCTATAGCTTATCACTTTGCCAGAAATTTACCATATGCTTGGATAACAGTATAATGAAGCAGAAGGTAGTCTTGGAAAAGTTATTATCAATGAAAGTTCAATAAAAAGGATTATCAAAAATATATCCATTGCATAAGGGAGAAAAAGTCAAGCCTTTTAAGACATGCCAGAAAAATCCAAGGTAACAAGTAATTTATCTTCAGATAAATCACCAAAAGGAAAATAGTTTTACGTCTGTAGACTATTTGTGATATATAAAGAAATATATGAACTGTAGGAGACAAATAAACTTGATCATTCTGCCTGATAGGAGAAAATTGAAATCTTATTCTCAAACAAAAGAGATAACTCCAGCAGCATAAAGAAGTAGTACAGCACACTGGTTAAGAGTGTGGGTTCTGGAGCACGACACTACCTAGATTCATATTCTTACTCCTCCGCTTCTTAGTTTAGCTGTGTTGTCTATATAAAAGTTCTATAATCTTTCTATACCTTAATTACCTCATCTATACAAGGGGTGGTAATAATAGGACCAACTGCTAAGTTGGCATGAGGCTTAAATGTGTTAATACATAAATGGAGAACTTAGTGCCCGGCATTTGGAATGCAACTGTAAGCTATTTAAACTATTTTTATTATCACTGTTGTTATTATTATAGACTAAATAGCTATCCTGAAGCTTCAGACGTTTCTTTGGAGATTGCCTACCGTAGCTATTATTAACCACTAGCTCCTCATGCAAAATACCAAAAGTTATGATCTGATCTTATATTTATAGGTACATTCTCCCACCGTATGACAGTAAAAGGATATTTAAGGTGTAAATCCACAAGGACAAAGATGAGACAACACTAACAAAATCATGGTAAATGACTTCTCAGATCCCAGAAATCTGAATACTAGCCAGGCAAAGATTAAGTAAAAGCAACTCAATTTATATGATGGAATCTCCGAAAGACTAAACTGGTAGTACCACGTACTTCCAGAAGTGAGAAAGATGAACAGAAGGACCGATTAAAAATCTGTTTGAAAAGCTGTTAGATTCCCAACTCTACCTCTCTCTCCCTCACTCAAGACGAACGCCCCTCCTCACCCCTGCAGAACACCAGGGGTTTATTCTCATTTTTAAATTTTTTTTAATGTTTATTTTTGAGGGAGAGAGAGAGAGAGAGCGAGGAGGGGAGGGGCAGAGAGAGTCAGAGAGAGAGAGAGACAGAGACAGAGACAGAGACAGAGACAGAATCCAAAGCAGGCTCCAGGCTGTGAGCAAAGAGCCCAACATGGGACCTAAACTCACCAACCAAGAGATCATAACCTGAGCTGAGGTCAGACGCTTAACCACTGAGCCCCCCAGGTGCCCCTATTCTCATTTTTCAAATAGTCTTACTATTACTGGATGACATAAGGCAAGTTTAGAGCAGACAACGCACACTAAAAAAAGAGAGGGATAAAAAGAAAGTCTATGTGCTTCTTCCCATATTTGGTTTGCAAAACACTGAAGACAGGCTTACACTCTCCAGGCAGGTAACAAAGATTCTTCTCAGGGGAATCTAAGCACTAAAATAAAACACCTAAAAATATGGATATCAGAAAGTCTTCATTCGGACAGTCCAGTCAGATTATTCAGAAAGTTAGATTAATGAGACTGAAATTTACTTCATAAATCTACAAGCCTCATCCACAAAGAACTAATTTGCAGCTTTGTAACTCTTTTTAGAATGCTTAAGTGAACAGATTAGCCAGAAACCGTCACACATTTAAAGAGAACCTGAAATAGGAAAGATAAAGACCAAATCAAGCAAACAAAAAGAGTAACTTAGAAGAAAGAGACACGTAAAGAGAAGAAAATGTTCCAAAACTATCATTAATAACCTTCACAGCGATAAAAGAATATAAGAATGCATGAAACAAAAACAGAATGTCATTAAATCAAAGTAGAAGTCTATTAACAGGAGAATTATTTTGAATCTACAGAAGATTGAAAAATAAAACAGAAAAAAATCTTCCAATAAAGTAAAACAAAACAAAATGTGGAAAATAATGGAAGAAAAAAGATAAGATAATTAGAGGACCAGCCCACAAAGTTCCTACAACATCCAAAGAAAATAGGAATTCTAAAAACAGTGAGTGAGTGAGTGAATGAGTGAGTGGAGACAGAGAATTAAAGGAAAGAAATAAAAGAACTAACTCAAAAAAATGCCCAGAACTGCACATGATTTCCTATGTCAGAAGAAGCTACTTGAGAACGTGCTTCACTGAAATGAGGGCCCAACAAAGAGGAAATCAGGTAATAGGGCATCCAACACAAAAAAAGAAGCAAAATGAATCCCTAGGATGACAGGGATGGTGGCAAAATTAGTCTAAAATACCTATGCCAAAGACCACAAGAATATCCAGTGTAGATTAGAACAGGTCAGAAGAGTCTGAGAGCTAGATCTTTAAAAAAAATGAGATTAATAAAATAATTAAGAAGATATTTAGACAACCAGAGAGAGTTTGGGGGTAAATTCATGACAAGTACATAGAAAATTAAGCTGCCTTTTAACAAATAAATGTATTCGGGGGAAAATAAAACCACACAAGAAAGAAAAAGCAGTCACAGAATACCACTACAGGCAGAGCTATGAAGAGCATTTACAGAGTTATAATAATGTAAACATTAAGTAAATACTACTGTAACCAAAATTAGAATAACAAAATTTTTATCTTCCACTGTGGGAAGTCAATAGACAGTATCTAAAAAAATCAAGTAGCAGCAATATAAGTTTGTTATTTGCAGATATGAAAATAAATAGCAAAAGAATCAACTAAAAGAGTTAACCATAGTTGATCCTAAGAAACAGGAAATGGGGTAAGGGTGAGAGCAGACAATGTAGTTTCTCATTACAAGCCTCACAGAACTATTTGGCACTCTTTCAACAATATATTTGTACACTCTAAGATATTAATAGAATACATATGATGATAAAGTTAATCACGATAAAATATAATTTCCTAATTACAATATTAATAGATGTTCATATAATTTGAAAACTGCACAGGAATTAATAACAAAAGAATTCTGCCATCCAGATAAAACTATTAATATATTGCTGTATTGCCTTTGAATATTTTTACTGCATAAACACACACTCATGTAATTTTTTTAAAAAACAAAGCTTCAGATTCTTGCTGAATATGCAAATTTACATGCTCCTTTTTTAATTAACATTATATCATTAACATTTCTGATGTCCTTAAATATTTTCTAAAAACACATTCCTCCTCATCTTCAGGCATCACGTATTTAACCATTTTCCTACTAACTCCTTAGCATATAGTTAATAAGGTTTTCCTTTCTCAAACTCCCATCCCTTGACTTGTGGTGTCTTCCCAGATTCTCTTTAGCCACTTCTGTTTCTCCTTTGTGGAATCCTTCTCCTCGGCCTACCCCTTAAATGTTGGTGTCCCACACAATTTCATCCTCCATTTTCTCTCTTCACCCTGGATGACTCCAATAACAACACTATATCCTGATAAATGATAATCACCAAGTTTTGTTAATTCTCCCTTTTAAATAACTTGAACCTACCAGCTTCTATCAGTCATTTCCATCTAGTTCAAACCGTCATTATCACCAACCTACATTCCTAACTCATCTCTGGACTCCACTTCTGCCCCCTTCCAAAGCAGTCTCCACATCAGCAATCAGAATGATCTTTTAAAAACAGAAACCTAATCTCATAGCACCCTGCTTAAAACCCTTCAGTAGCTTACTGTTGTTTTAGAACAAATTCCAAAATGTTTTCCTACCTATAAGGTCCTATATAATCTGGCCTGTGCTAACTTCTCCAGCTTTATTCCACACCACTCTCCCTCTGGTTCTCCATGCTCCAGCCACACTAGTCTTTTTGTTCTTCAAACATCTCAAGATTTCTCTTGCCTGGAGGCCTTGGCACATACTGCTCACTTCGCCTGAAACAATTCCCTCTCCACCTCTTGGCAAACTCCTATTCACCCTGAACAAGACCCTCAAGTTGCTCGTTTTATACTATGGAAACACTGCCTCTGGAGCCGGGCAACATTGAAATCTAAGATAGGGAGTACATTAATAAAAGAATTTGCAATATTTCTGTTTAATGTCTGCATCCCATGAGAATATAAACTGGACAAGAACAAGTCTTGTTCAGTGTTGGCCCCCCTGCACCAAGCAAAGTACCTTTTGGGCAGTAGATTCATTTGTTGAATGGTTCAATGACTCCCAAACCTCTATCTTGGTGTTCAAAACTCTTCTAAATTCTAAATCCATATAATCAACTACCATCTCCACCTGTATCTCCTAGTTTTCTCAGACTCAACATATCCAGGCCTTAACTAGTTTGTCAAATATTACCTCCTCTATATCTAGTTCCCCTGCTGTCTTCTCATTAGTGGCACCCTGTCAATTCTGTTCCTCAAATCTGCTTAGATTAGTCCCCTCTTTTCCACCTATTTTGTCACAGCTGTAAGTTCAGTCCCTTACCAATTCTTATCTGAATTATTACATAGCTTAATACGGAGTCTCCACACATCCAGCATCAAACTCATCTGTCTTCTAACCTTAGGACCAACATAATGATTTTTTTTTTTTTTTTAATTTATTTTTGGGACAGAGAGAGACAGAGCATGAACGGGGGAGGGGCAGAGAGAGAGGGAGACACAGAATCGGAAACAGGCTCCAGGCTCCGAGCCATCAGCCCAGAGCCTGATGCGGGCTCGAACTCACGGACCGCGAGATCATGACCTGGCTGAAGTCGGACGCTTAACCGACTGCGCCATCCAGGCGCCCCATTGATTTTTTTTTTTTTTAACTAAAACAAATTTGGTCCTATCATTCCCACACTTAGAATTCTTCAATGATCTCTTCCCTACATGTGAACTACTGCTGCTGCAATACTACTATACTATGGGCAGGTTGCTGAATACGGTAAACTCCATTATGGCTTGTGCATTTGTCTTTTCTAGTGCCTCTGTCAATATGCCCATCCTCTCTTACTCATTTTGCTAACTTTTTAAGACTCAACTTAAAGGTATGTTGACCTTTTTCCTGACCACATCACCCCAGGCTGACTTGGGTGCCCTTCCTCTGTGTTTCCACAGTATCCTGGGTATCACAGCATTTATTACACAATGACATAACTTACCTGCCTCTCCATTTGATCCTAATTACACAGAAGTGCTACATGTTGTTTTATCTTTGTATTGCCAAAATCTATTAAATAGTAAGCCCCCAAAATAATTTGCAGCATGACTGTCAATGTAATGACATCATTGGTGACATGTTTGGTATAAATTTTGTAATTTTTATACAATTAAGGCAATATATACCTTGAACCTCACTAGAAGACTTTTCCATTTTAAGATCTCCTTTAATTGTTCTTTAAATACTATATTCAAAGTTCCAAAATTGAAGAAAAACAGAAGAATATTTTCTGACTCTTCATAGCACCAGTAGGTAGACCATCTGCTATGGGTCTTTCACACTCCTCTCCATCTTCCTGGGTATGCGACAAATTCAAGATCTTGAGCATGCTCTAGCAGGGCCACTTCTCTGGGTTGTGTGTGCAGTAAGCAACCTTGAGGGATGAAGTAAAGAAAAGTCTTGCTCCTCCGCTGCAATCCACTATATGTACATTTATCTGACCATATTGTATCACTCCCATGGGACATGGAAGCAAGGAGAACTAAAACAAATATGCTAATGCTTATGCTGCTTGCTGTGCCAGGAGTAAATAGAGTCCTTTGTCTCTGACCTAGGAGTCTCATGTCTTCTACCAGCACCTATGAAACATTAATAGGCTACTAATAAGTAGAGTGAAAACAAATCCAAAACGTACCAATTTGCCTCTTGGCAATTTACAGACCCCTACAATCAAATATACATTTAAACCTGAATGATACTACCATTTCTTCTTCATGTTACACAAAATAATATATGAAAATCCAGGTTCCCCACAAAATTCAACTTACTGTACATTGCAAGATTTTCTACCAGCTTATTTTTACTGTTTCAATTATTTTTCCCCAAATAAACTTCATAATTCTACTTGTGTTTTCATTTTCCTCTTTTATTCTATATGTTCCCTAAAGCAGAAGAGTTTTCCAGTCTATTGTCTCTCTAAACATAAGTTATAAAACCCACAACCAAACAATTCACAAAGCCTGCTGAAAAGTTACCAGAACCAATTAATGGAACATACATGGTTGTCATCTTTCCACATAAAAGGTTGTCAGTAGATAGCTGAAGCATGTTGGTATCTCTTCTAATTTGAGTTCTAATCTTATAAGCCCCTGAGAATTCTTTGCATCACCCTCCGGATGGAAAGAGGCTTTTTTTCATCATTTATTTATAAGTATTATAAATTTAATACTTAGATTTAATACTAATATCAAAAAGTAACCTTTTTGATAATAGACCTTCCCACCTTCCCAGACATTAAGCAATTAACTATGAAATTATATTTCTGAAAAAGACAAGGAAAGGCAACAAGGGAAACTCATAGTGACATATTATCAACAAGGAAATTTTTTTTTAGGAATTTACATAAGAAAGGTTGGATGGAGGAAGTAACTATCAAGGCTTTTCATTGTGGCTATAATATAAATTATGTCCCACACACAGAGATAGAATTCAGAGGACTAACTGGAATGAGTAGGTTCAAAGTGGCTGACTAGCAGAGAAAAACCCATACAAAGCTGAGAAATATAAAAGGTAACAGTGATAAGGAAAAAACAACAAACCCAGAGACATTAATTAGCTTTGAAAACAGGCAAAGTAGGCTAGCTAGCTCACAACAGAGGTCATCCAGCAACTACCAATAAGCCTTCTACTGGAAGCAGAGCTCATACTGGTGGCAAACTTAAGTGAAAAAATTCCCCACATGCAAAGGAAGCAACTGAGACTTGAGATCAGGAAATTGGTGGAGGCTGAGGGTTTCACCAGCTTCACCCAGCAAGCTCTCACTGACGTTCACAGTAGTTTTATATGTTAACACAACTATCTCAAGAATATAAATTTTACATTTCAGATATTCCCAGGAGTGCCACACATGAAAAAAGAATATGTCAACTTGTCAATATTCAATCTTCCCTAAATCCTTAGGGGAATCTCTATAGAAGACCTTCACAAGGGTCTTCCTTAATAGGCAGCTACAAGTAATGCCATAGCAAATAGGACTGTAGCTTCCTTAACACATAAAAGCACTTGAGGCCACAGAAACTCTCATGTAAACTTCTAAGGCCATTTCTAATCTAGACATTGCTATAAACCCCTTACTTAAATCTTTCACTTAAAATACAATTGATATATAAAGAACACTAGATCTATGATTTTTCTCCGTTTTCCCTCAACTTTTTAAAAAACATGAATATATCTTTGACTCAATTATATAATATCATCCTTTATTGAGTAAATGTTTTTCTACTGAAGCATCCTTGTTTATACATTAGGATCCAAATGAGGTCACCACAGGTTTCAAAACAAAGTATGAAAGTAACCTCCTGCCACAGAAATCCATAGGCTGTTTCCAGGTCATAAGCAGCAGCAATATGGGAAGTCTGCTCTGTGTCATCTTTAGCAGTAAGCAGTTGCAGGTCACTCAGCATCCTTTCTCCAGGACTACAGCCACCACTGCTCCTCCTTGCCCCCACAGTAACTCCCTACCTCATCCTCCAAGAGTTAAAACCAATCCCAAGAGAGAAGGGGGCAGATTACTATCTTCATCCAACAAACTCTGTTACTTTTTCTCAAAAGAAATGCCTTTCATAGACTCCTCAGTATCCACAAGGAGGGGAGGTGAAGGAAAAAGGTGTAGAACATGGCTTACCACAAAAACAATGGAACCACCATAGGAGCCCAACTTATTTCTACCCATCTTGATTAGAAGCTAGAATTGAGAGACAGTTAAGGAGACTCCAGAAGAGAGCTGGGCCCATGTTTTAAAACGTACCCAGGATTTGTTTTCATTAGGTATAGTGAGAGAGACTTGGAAAGAAGAGTTTATTATTATTATTATTATTATTATTCATAATTGATAATTCCCAGGAGGAGAGGACAAGCCACTTCATACAAGGCCACATGGGAAAGCACCAGTTTGGTCTGCACACAAGGAATGAGGGGGAAACATGGGCACAGCCTTTAATGTCATTTTCTCAGGAAAGGCAAGGAAGGATAGGGTAACTAGTTCTGGATTGGCTAGTTTGAATAATCTCAGCAGGCTCTGGGGTGTAGGGACTGCCCCTTAGTTGACTGCTAGTTGCCCTGAGGTGTTGCTAGGGCAGGTGGCTCAGCCTGGGAGAAAGCAACAAAGCTGGCGTGTAGTGGCCCAGGACTCCTCGGTTTGCATATGAAAGGCACACACCCAGGGGAGTGCTATCTATAGGAATCCCAACTACCTTTAGCAGTTAGCAAGCCCTGGGAGGGGCAACCCATCGCCAGCCTGCAAGATCCCAAGTTGCTAAAGCATCATAAAATACAGAAAATAAAATATCTATAGATATACATATAGATATGGTTAACAGCCCAGAATGTACTTCTGAGGTCAGAGTTCATCTAGATTGCATTTTTTAAATAAATGCCTGTTCTAAGCTCCAGAATTTCCTTGAACTAATGCACTTCTTCCTCGAAGCACCCCCAACCCATCTCTCCCTTATGTCACCACTAGCATGCACTAATGGAAAATATATCAAAGTAGTTACTCCAAATAGTCTTCCCTTGGTTTCAAACTGATTGTTTACATCACAATCTGAAATGTGTATTACAGTCCATCAAAATGATGGCATGGTCTTTGCTACAACTTGTGAAGAAGTCCTACTATTGCCGTTAGAATCATTCAGAACACTAAAGTTTCATGTACTAAAAAAGCATACATACTAAGCTTTTTGATCTAGACCTTTAGCTACTGTTGAGATGTTTGCATAAAATTTCAACAAAAGGAACACAAAAATAATACCTCAGGATTTCAAAGACACCACTAATGTTTATCATCTTCTAGAAAAAAAGGCAAGAAAGTTGACTAGATAAATATCAAGACATCTCCCTCTCTCCTCTGCTGCTAAGCTTCTGAACAAGATTTTTGTCTTACTTTAAAAAGCCATCAGTCATGCACTGTAAGAATTCATAATTTGGCTTTAACCATTGTTCAGTACAGATGTTTAACCATAGGAAAACTTCAATCTTTATACTGATTTAACTGGTTAGATGCATTTTGCTATTGAACTGTGATTTCACTGTTGAACACACTGCCTGATTATTCAACATAAAAGTAAAACTAGATCTGCTTACAACACATACACAAGTAACATTAATTACCAGGGATTTGCTTTTTGCTATGTTTTTTTTCACAATCACAGACATGCTTGCTAGGTAATATAATCGTCATGAAAAAAAAATATTAGGTAGAATACTAGTTTAGAAATAAAAGTAAGTGGGGAAAAAAAGCAACTAATCCAGTTTGGATGGGTACCATAAGAAAATAATGTGACTCCTACTTGATGGGATGGTTAGTCACAGCAACCAGCAACAGAACACGACAATCCAATCCCTACACTTCATCATAAGTCAGCTATTTAATCCTTCTAACGGCCTTGAGAGTCACAGTATCTAAAAAACATTTCCAAATATCTTTCTTAAGTTCTGGAGAACTCAGACAACTCAGACAAGCAAACAATGGAACTCTCTAATAGAGTGCAAGATCACAAATACGACATTTTGGTTTCCTAAACCAGTTCATCAATATCATCATAAGGAATCAAATACCTTAGTAAAACTTAAAATGAAAAATTGCCAAGATTCACTGATGAAAACTGGACAGTTGTTCCAACAAAATTGGACTCTATGCCCACAGATATCACTTCCTTTTTTAGGGTTTTTATATATTCCCTGCTGCTCTACCCCTACATTGATCCATCAGGGCATACTGATCCTTATTTACATTTATGGTCTGGGGCACCTGGGTAGGCCAATCGATTAAGCCTCTGACTCTTGATTTCAGCTTAGGTCATGATCTCACAGTTTGTGAGATCAAGCCCTGCTTTGGATTCTCTCTCCCTCTCTGCTCCTCCCCGCTCCTTCTCTCTTGCTCTCTCAAAATGAATAAATAAACTTTTAATTAATTAATTAACTATGGTCTCAACACACTCACATACACACACACAAATACCTCCCTTTCTTCAGTTATCAGCATAGCTGACACATTCAAGTATTCATCCAACAAATATTTACTGCACAAATACTAAATGCCAAGTACTATATTATTCATTGGAATTTTCAAAAAGACTTTACCAGGTATCAATAGAAAATAAAAGGGAAATAAACAACAAAAAATATATAAAATATCCTTGCTTACATTCTAATTAAGCATTAGGATCTTACTAGAGCTAGCAAATATCCATGACATGAAGGTCTTGTCAGAAATATTGCTAAGATAAATATATTACAGCACACCAAATCTGTAATTTAACTATACAGGTATATTGTGAGAGTTCCATGCTTTCCAGCTGAAGGTCATTTTCTTCCTCTTCTCTGTACGGTTTCATTCTCTTCACATCAAAGCCAAGAGCATAATTCTAATCCTTCCACTTAATTCTCATTTCCAAACTAGAAGACCTACCTTTCTCCTATTTAGTAACTATAACACTCTTTCACAAGAATGCAACACACTGCTGAAGAGAGGCAGTGGAGAAATGAGGAAAAGGGAGGCTGGAGGGTGGAAACAATGGGCTTTTATCAGCCAGTGGTAAACCTTTTAAAACACTAAAACTTGGAACAGCCTTAACAATAACTGCAGTAATGAGGCAGAGTCTGTGTATTATTCTTCAAGTAGTAATCATTTTAACTATACCAGAAACACAGAGATAATAGCTAGCAAATGATATCCTAAGATTTCTGTAACATAGAAACGACTCTAGGCACTAGTTACATGACCTTGAGCAGGTATTTTATTTCTTTAAACCTTTGTTTACTTACCATATGTTACTAAGATGTACCTCACATGGCTGTTCTAAGTGTAAAGTATACCAGTGTAAGTGAAGGACCTGGTATGATGTGTGCTATGTGGTAGAAATACACAGTAGGTCTCTTCCCTTTAAGAAAGCATAAAAGTGCCAAATGGAAGAATGGACAAAAACTGTCACTCACCTACCTTCTCAAGTGCATATACAATTACAGTATCAAAAGTTTATTTACTTTTAAATGTTCAGCTCAAATGAATCCTTCCCCAGCATATCCAGCAAGTGTCTTCTTCCACCTTTGAAATCTCGTAACGCTTTGCTAGTCCCTCTCTAATAGCATTGTGATTATATGGTTTTTTTAATCAAAAATTTTTTTTACTGTTCACTTGTTTCTGAGAGACAGACAGAGACAGAACACAAGTGGAGGAGGGACAGAGAGAGAGGGAGACAGAATTTGAAGCAGGCTTCAAGCTCTGAGCTGTGAGCACACAGCCGGACACAGGGCTTGAACTCATGAACCATGAGATCATAACCTGAGCTGAAGTCAGTGCTTAATCGACTGAGCCAACCAGGCACCCCTACATTGTGATTATTTGTACACAAATTTTATGTCCTCTATGTGAAAAATCAACTTAAAAATCAGAAACCCTTTATTACTTTTGCTAAATGAGGAAGTTTTTTAAAAATAAACTAAAACAAATCTCTTTTAACACTCACTCATTTAGAAAAAAAAGAACTATCCTGAATAACGGAAAGAAGGTTCATATGAGTTACAAATGAATAGTTAGCACCTTGTCTGAGATTACATTACTCCTACCCAAACTGTTACACACTGTTAGTAAGAGTTATATGTAACTCTGTGTGTGTGTGTGTGTGTGTGTGTGTGTGTGTACATAAATTTGTCCTTTAAGAAGGTTCTCAGTTTCCTGGAAGAGGAAAGATTCATAATGACCAGTTAATAGAAGGCTATCAATATGGTTGATTATTGTTGGTAATAGAATATAAAGGTTCATTTCCTTCAACCCCATTCTTCTTCAACTTATCGTCTCCATAAAAATATAGAGTGCTTTTATTCTATGTTCAGGCTGTGAGTATATCCAATTGTATGTATACAAAACACAGGTAAGTCAAAGTAAAAGTCTGACTCTGAAAACTGAAGGAATGAATAGCTTTAGATGCCCTTGTTTTCCAAATGGAAACCTGTACCCAAGTACAGGTATTATTTTTACTTTAACTAGTTTTTATTGAAACTAACATCTATTTCCCTGACATGCTAAATACAACATCAAGAGGGGCGCCTGGATGGCTCACTCAGTATAGCATGTGACTCTTGATCTCGGGGTTGTAAGTTTAGGCCTCACGTTGGCTGTAGATATTACTTAAAAAGAAAATAAAATATTAAAAAAATTATATATATGTGTGTGTGTATGTATATTTATATATATATATGTGTATACATATAAATACACTCCCCCCCCACACACACACACACGATCACCATGATTTATGAGCATCTATTATAAAGCTACATCTCACAGAAACCTGCTACAGACGCTATACCCCAGAGAGTTAAGTATTCCATACAGACTGTTGAACTGGATGCGGTATATGAGTCATTAGCATGGCATAGATAAGGCACAATATTGAGGAGCATTACAGGCGGCTGTTTGTCCTCTGGTCTTACCACATTCATTTTCCCAGAGCCAAGGAAGGGTTATGTATTTCTCCAACTCACTTTTCTTTCTCTATCTTTTCTGTTTCTCTGCTAACAGTGCTACTTGCTGCCACTACCACAATTTCTATCACTGCTAATCCAAACACTTATCTCTGCTGCTTTCTTCCCTCCTATGCTGTCTACAATCAACTGCCCATCTGTAAGAATGCAAAAACTAGTCACTAAAAAACATAGTATACAAAGTACTATGAAAGTATACATTTATCTCAAAGAGCAACACTTACTTATAAAACATTCCAAGTAAATTTTAGAATAAATATGCTGAGGTCTTCAAATATATTACTGAAACTTTTATTACAGTTACATTTGAGTTTATAGATTAATCTGGGGGAAATGACATCTTTGTTACATTAAGTCATCCCATGGTATTTCTCTCCTACTAGTTATGTCTTCTTTTACATCCTTTAATAGAGCTTTAAAATTCGTCTATAATAGTCTCATGCAATTTTTTTCAGTTTAGTTATTTGATTGTATTGGTTGCTATTGTTGTATACATTGCTAGGTCAATTGCTCCACTAGACTTTAGGACATAGTGCAAAGAGCCACTGTCATAAAAACATTGTGATACTAGACAGAAACGGACAAATGATCAATGAAATGTGAGAAACAACTCATATATGGTAAGGGTGTACTACAAGTAAATAGGAAAAGTACAAAGTGCTTGTATTCTACAGGAAGAAAAATAAAATCAAACACGACACTTTACATGTTTACTTTTACACAAAAGTAAACTCCTTAGGGATTAGAGACTCAAATGTAAAATACAACAAATATAAAATACAAATAATATAAAATATAACTGTAAAGCAAATAGAAGAAAACATAGGGGAATGTGTGATATCAGGATAGAAAAGGATTTCTTCAGACCACAACAACACGAATCACAATGTATTGATTTTCGTGTTGTGAAAAGACAATTTAACCACTTGAAAGTTAAGGATTCCTGGGGTGCCTGGGTAGCTCAGTCAGTTAAGTGTCCAACTTTGGCTCAGGTCACGATCTCACACTTCATGGGTTTGAGCCCTGCATTGGGTTCAGCCCTGATAGAATGGACCCTGCTTGGGATTCTCTCTCTGCCCTTCCCCCACTTGCATTTTCTCTCTCTCAAAAATAAATAAATAAACTTCAAAAAAAAAAAAAAAAAAAAAGAGAAAATTAAGGATTCCTTACCAAAGGAGGACACCACAAACAAAATTAACAGACTATATTACAGTGTCTAAAATCAACAAGATTAGTGTCTAGAATATTCAAGGAAATCCTGCTGAGTAGGGAAAATGGTAAAGGATATGAACAGTGAATTCACATTTATTCACCCAGCAAATATTTATTGAGCATCTACATTTTAAGGGCAAGAGTTACAGGTATATAAAACATAGATAAGATCCCATCCTTCAAAGGAAGGCACTTGAGCACTGGAAATACCTATAGAAATATACATAATAAGATTAATATATGATGTTTCTTATGATAAACAGTATAAAGAAAGATAAAGCAAAACAAAGATAGATGATGAAGAGTACTCCTTTAAATAAGATTGTCAAGGATATAGTATTTAAGCAGAAATCCAAATAAAGTAGGTGAACAAAGTGAATAAGAAAAAAGAGTTTGGGGGTACCTGGGTGGCTCAGTCTTATTATGGGTCCGACTCTTGATTTTGGCTCAAATCATGATCTCAGAGTCGTGAGATTGAGCCCCACATCAGCACAACTCGGCTCCTGCTGAGCATGGGGCCTTCTTAAGATTCTCTCTCTCACTTTCCCTCTATCCTTGCCCCGCCTCTTGCTCGCTCTTTCTCTCAAAAAAACAAAAACAAAACAAAAAACAAAAAAAAAACAAAAAACAAAAAACCAAAACCCCAAAGAAATGAAAAAGTAAGTAATGACATACCACTTTATAAATATCAGACCAGCAAAAATACAATGTGAGATAATATCAAGTATCAGTGGAAGTAGAGGGAAAGGGGAACTCTCATGAATTGTTAGTGAAAGTGTAAAGTGCTACAGCCATTCTGGAAAGCAAGCTGACAGCACTTAGTGAAATGAAGTATGTTCTACCCTGTGATCCAGAGATCTTTCTCTAGAAAATCAGAGTTCTCCCAGAAGTTCTTGTATGAAAGAAGACTTGCATGAAAATGGAAATCATAGAGTTGTTTGTGGTATCAGGAAATTAAAGGCAATCTAGGTTATCATCACCAGAGGAAGATATATATGGTAGATATATACTCTGAAATAGCTACAGCAGGCACAAGTTATGAAATACATACGGACTTAAACAGATTTTTCTAAAGTATTGAACACTGAAATATGGGGAAAAAAATCTCTGATTTTCTTTGAAATAATATAGTATGTAGAGGTGAAGTTGTGGGGGTTGGGGAGGCAAAGGGAGGAGTAATTTGAAATATTTATTAAGTCAGATTAGCTATGAATTGCTAATTGCTAATGATGGATGATGGATCATGGGAGTTATAGTACTTTCTGCACACTTGTATGAAGTTTTCCATCAAAAAGGCATTTTTAGAGGATTAAGTGAAAATTGAAACAGATCTATACCAGAATATCACTAATATAAATTAAAAACACTTATGTGCACAAAACACCACATTTTTTTTAAAGACACAGACATACCCAAAAACATTAGTATGGATGTCTACGGAGACAAAGAATGAGAATAGAAATTGTGGATATATGAGAATTTTTTTTTCCTAAGGGGAGTGGGGGTAGGGGTATTACATTTTTTAATTTATTTTTTATTTTTTAGATGTTTTATTTTCAAGTAATCTCTGTACCCAACACGGGGCTCGAACTCACAACCCTGAGATCAAGAGTTGCACACTCCACCAATCAAGCCAGCCAGGCAACCCAAAAGCAAACTACTTTAAATAAAATAAAACAAAAGAAAGCCCTGTACTTGCCAAAGCTAATACTGTGCCATTATCTGAGAAATCTGATGAACTGAATTTGTTTCACCTGAGGTTTAAAAAGAAAACACCAGGGGCGCCTCAGTGGGTTGGACAACCAACTTTGGCTCTGGTCAGGATCTCATGGTTTGTGAGTTTGAGCTCCTCGATGGGTTCTATGCTGACAGCTCAGAGCCTGGAGCCTGCTTTAATTCTGTCTCAGGCCCTCTTCTGCCCCTCCCCCCTTGGTGCTAGCGCATGTGCCCAATCTCGCTCTCTCTCTCTCTCTCTCAAAAATAAACACTGAAAAAAAAAAAAAAAAAAAAAAAAAAAAAAAAAGAAAACACTAAACAAATACAAATCTGAACTGAGAGAAGGGAGTAATTCTTCCCCATACCTAGGACCCAAAAGGCAAAAGCAAAAGGCAAAAGGTTCAATTCCCATTTCACAGAGGACAAACGGAAGGACAGTGAGTGAAATAACATTGTAAGCTCATAAAATAGCAAGTAGGAAAGGTGCAATTCAAGCCCAGGACCAGAAGTGCCACACTTCAGTCACTGTGCATCCAATGCTGCACTATTCTAATTTAAAACCTGCACACTACTAACAGATTGACCCTCCTAAAATATAACTTTATGCCACAACGCCACTGTTACTGGCATCTCCCCCCAAGTTAAATTCTGTATAGATTATACACTATCCCCAATGATCCTCACCCACTTTTTCAATATCCTACTTTTCTCCAATATAAGTCCTCTCTTCTAGCCACACTAGTCCTCCTTACTTCTTTCAAAATACCCACAACACCTCCAAGCCCCTAAGAACTTTCTCCAAACTGAATACCTCTACTCTCCTCTATACGTATTTATATCCCATATATCCTAAAAGCTCTGGCACTGAGAACACTTTCACAACACTAATTGAGTGACTAAAGTCCCACAATTACTCCAAGAAGCTTCCCTGATGACTTCGGCAAACACCTTTCCCTTCTTTAATATCTTTTGCACTTACTCTCTGCGCCATTCAATTAACACCTATTACAGTAACACCTCATTTATCCAGCATCATTGGGAAAAGAAAGTGTTCATCAGAAGCAAATTTTCCAGACAACTTAATCATTAATTTAGGAAGAAGCAAAGTTGAGTAGTGTTGACTTTAGTTATAGACAGATGTAGGTTCAAATCTCAGTTCTGCCACTTACTAGCTAAGTGGCTTTGGGTAAGTGTCAACACTGTTTCATCACCTGTAAACAGGGGATATACTAACTTCACAAAATTGTTGTGGATTATTAAAGGAATCACATGAAAAAATCTGGTACAACCTTCTTTAAATAATGGCTACAAATTAACCCCAACTGCTATTGTGCACTAAAACAAAATAAATTCATCAAATATGTATACTTTGAGATTTTTATTAGAGGACAGTGAATGTAAATAAACCACCACTTAGAAACTCATTCATTTAACATTCATTCATCCAATATTTATCAATTCAGTAGAGGTACAGGATACAAAATCAATGTATAAAAATAATTTCTATACACTAACGATGAACTGTTAGAGAAACTTTTTTTTTTTAATTTTTTTTTTTCAACATTTTTTATTTATTTTTGGGACAGAGAGAGACAGAGCATGAACGGGGGAGGGGCAGAGAGAGAGGGAGACACAGAATCGGAAACAGGCTCCAGGCTCCGAGCCATCAGCCCAGAGCCTGACGCGGGGCTCGAACTCACGGACCGCGAGATCGTGACCTGGCTGAAGTGGACGCTTAACCGACTGCGCCACCCAGGCGCCCCGTGAAACTTTTAAAAGTAATCCCACTTAGGGGTGACTGGCTGGCTCAGGTAGCAGAGAGTGTGACTTTTGATATCAGGGCTGTAAGTTCCAGCCCCACACTGGGTGTAGAAATTACTTAAAATCTTAAAAATAAATAAAAGTAATAATAATAGAATACCATCAAAAAGAATAAAATACATATGACTAAATTTAACCAAGAAAGTGAAAGATCTCTACAATGAAAACTATCACACATCACTCAAAAAACTGGTCACAAATAAATGCAAAGATATTCCATGTCCATGGATTGGATGAATCAATATTGCTAAACTGTACAAACCACCCAAAGTGATCTAAGATTTTATGCAATCCAGGGGTGCCTGGGTGGCTCAGTCGGTTAAGCACCCAACTTCAGCTGAGGTCATGATCTCACAGTTTGTGAGTTCTAGCCCCAAGTTGGGCTCTGTGCTGACAGCTCAGAGCCTGGAGCCTGCTTCGGATTCTGTGTCTCCCTTTCTCTCTGCCCCTACCCTGCTCATGCTCTGTCTCTCTCTATCAAAAATGAATCAATGTTAAAAAAATTTAAGATTTTATGCAATCCCTATCAAAATTCAAATGATATTTTTCACAGAAATAGAAAAAAGTAATCCTAAAATTTGTATGGAACCACAAAAGACCCTGAATAACCAAGGAATCCTAGGAGAGGAAGCATCATGCTTGCTGATTTCAAATTATATTATAAAACTATAGTAATCAAAACAGTATGGTATGGGAATAAAAACATATATATCAATGGAAGAGACTAGAGACACCAGAAATAAAGTCATGTACATATGGTCAATTAATTTACAACCAAGAAACCAAGATATAGAAGGGAAAAGGATAGTCTCTTCAATAAATGTTGCTGGGAAATCTAGATAGCCACATGTAAAGGAATGAAACTGGACCCTTATCTTACACCATACACAAAAAAATCAACTCAAAATGCATTAAAGACTTGAATTTAAGACCTGAAATCATAAAACTCCTAAAAGAAAACACAGTGGGTAAGCTCCTTGACAGCGATCTTGGAAGTAACTTTTTTGGATATGACACTAAAAGCAAAGGCAACAAAAGCAAAAACAAGCAAGTGGGACTACATCAAGCTAAAAAAAACTTCTGCAGAGTAAAGGAAACAATCAACAGAGTGAAAAGGCAACCTACAAAATGGTAGAAAATATTTGCAAGTCATATCCCTGATAAGGGATTAACTACTAAAATATGTAAGAAAATCCTAAAATTCAATAGCAAAAAAAAAAAAAAAAACCCCAAGTAAACCAATTTAAAAATGGGGAAAGGACTGAAACAGACATTTCTCCCAAGAAGATATACAAATGATCAAGGGATATATGAAAAGGAATCCTAATCCTCAAAGAAATACAAATCAAAACTACAACGAGATATCACCACACACCTGTTAAAATAGTTATCAAAAAGACAAGAGATAAAATGTGTTGGTGAGGATGTACTATTGGTGGAAATATAAATTCACACAGCTACTAAAAAAAAAAACAAAAAACAAAAAACAAAAAACCCAAAAAAAACAGAATGGAGGTTTTCAAAAAAATTTAAAAACAGATTGAATTTTGACCCTTTTAATAAATGTATACCCTAAAAAAATTAAAAATAGAACTATCATATGATCCAGCAATCCCACTTCTGAACATATACCCAAAGAAAATAAAAAGAGGATCTTTATTTTTTATTTTTTTAAATCTTTTTAAAAATGTGTGTTTATTTTTGAGAGAGGGAGAAAGCACACATTAGCACGGGAGGGGGGGTGCAGAGATTGAGGGAGACAGAGGATCCTCAGCGGGCTCTGCACTGACTGACAGCAGTGAGCCTGATGCAGGCTCAAATTCATGAATGGCAAGATCTTGACCTGAGCCAAAGTCAGACGCTTAATTGACAGAACCACCCAGGCACCCCCCCCTTTTTTAAGATTTTACTGTTAAATATTCTCTACACCCAACATGGAGCTCAAATTTATAATCCCAAAATCAAGAATCACATGCTCTATCAACTGAGCCAGTGAGGTGCCCCCAAAAGGATCTTTAAGAGATCACCTGCACTCCCATATTCATGCAGCACTAACCACAATCGCCAAGATACTGAAACAACATAAGTGTCTGTCAATAGATAAATGGATAAAGATCTATATACAATGGAATATTATACAGCCATGAGAAAGGACATTCCACAGTTTACAACAACATGAACAGACACTGTAGACAGCATGCTAAGTGAAGGAGGACAGAGAAAAACAAATGTTGTGTGATCTCACATGTAGAATCAAAACAAAAATAAAAACAAAAACAAACTCATAGGCACAGATAACAGATTGGCAGTTGCCAAAGGTGGAGGTTGGACTAAATGGGTGAAGGTGCTCAAAAGTTACAAATTTCCAATTATAAGATGAAAATGTTAGGAGGGGTTAAAATGGCAGAGAAGTGGGGGACGTGGGGGACTGGGCTTTCCTCATCCCTCAAACACAGCTATATTGAGGTCAGATCACTTGGAATACCCAGGAAATCGATCTGTGGAATGGAGAAAGGATCTCCACTGTTGGAGGGAGACAGCATGGCAGGTGTACAGTGTGTGGATGTGAGTTGGGGGAAAGGAAAACGGTGGTGCCACAGACAGGAGGGAACTCTTTTCATGGAGAAAAAAAAGGGAGAGAAAGACAGAGGTTGAGAAAGTGTGGCATCCAGTTCACACAAGAGGAAATCTCTAGTGACCATGGAATTGGGAACAGGAGGTACTGAGTGCCACAGGGGTCTTTGTGTTGCAAAGAGCATTTGGAGCACAAACTCTGAGGTTTTAGAAGTGAGCAACTTTCTCAGGAAGGGAGCTGTGGTGCCTGGTCCCTGGGGTACAATCAGAGAGAGGCTTCCCCTTCCTGGAGTACTTTTAGAAAAGGGTATATTGCCTCCCTAATAAAAGACCCTGCAGGCACCAAAGGCCTTTCATCAATAGGGGACAGAGGCACACCCAGAAGGAATTTAACTTTGCTGCCTTTGGCGGTGCTACACTATTGATTCTGCAAACTATACAGGCATGGGACTGTTTTTCAGGTTCAGGGAGCTTCAGACAGCGTGGAGAGATTCTACTACAGTGGAGGGGGGCAGATCTATGCAGGGGCAGGTCCTTTAAGACATCAGGTTTTGAATCCCAGCCGCGTGCCAAAGAAAAAAGCAGGAGAGTTGTGGCACTGGGCAAGCTGACTGTCTTTGCCATTCTGTGATGGCTGCTAGAACAGTGAGAGCTGCGAGATCACGTGTCCAGGGATGAGAGATTGGGGTGGCACCATTTTCCCCCAAGACAAATACAGTATAACTTCAGAGAGCAACACAATGGCCCCCAATGGAGGTGGGACCTGCATACACCAAACCACACACCCCCCACCTCCCCCATCACCCCACCCTCCCCCACCATGTGCCTGGCAACTGCTTATTTACTGGGACAAGACTTACTCTGAGCCAACACAGCAGATGTCTCCTCTAGAGGACTAGCACAGCCAGCACCCCCCATGCACCAAGTGTACTGAAAATCGAGTGCTTCAAAATGATACCTGTAGTTCTGGTGAAAATAGGACAAGGGTTAATTCTTTTTTTTTTTTTTCCTATTTTTTCTTTCTTCTTACTTTTTTCTTTTGGAATCAGGCTCATAGTTTCTTATTTGTTTTTTTCATTTCCTTTTCTCTCTCTCTCTCTCTCTCTCTCTCTCTCTCTCTTTGGACCAGGCCTTTTTATTCTTTTCTTTCTCTTTCTTTTTTCCCCTTTTCTTTGGAAAAACCATAAGTTCTTGATTCTCTGTTTGGTTTTTCTTATTGTTGTTCCCTTTCCTGTTCTCTTTTTTTGGGTTCTTTCCCCCCTTTTTCCAGGCTTACTTCAAAAAAACGAATCAAAGCACACCTAGTTAAAGGTCCAAACAGTCCCCCCTGCAATCAAGGATGAGCTCTGCAGTAGACTGACTGGTGGGAAAGAGCAGTGAAAACACAACAGCAGAGTGCACACAGCATATACCAGAAACACTTCCTGAAGGGCCAGGCCCCGGACAGTGTATGACTCTCAGAAGTACACTCAGGTGCAGGGAACATAACGAGCTTTTAAAACATGTAAAAGACAGAAACTTAACCAAAAGGACCAGACAGAGGAATTCAATCCAAAAGAAAGGTCAAGAAGAAATCACAGCCAGATATAAGCAAAGTATTTGAACAAGAATTTAGAACAACAGTAATATGACTAATAGCTGGGCTTGAAAAAAGCACAGAAGACATCAAACAACCCTTGCTACAGAGATCAAAGACCTAAAAACTAGTCAGGCTGAAATAAAAAAATGCTACAACTGAGAGGCAATACTGACTGGATATAGTCACAACAAGGGTTGAAGAAGCAGAGGAAAGAAAAGTGATACAGAAGATAACATTATGGAAAATAATGAAGCTGAAAAGAAGAGGGGGACGAAATTATTAGATCACAAGGGGGAGACTTAGAGAACTTAGTGATTCCATAAACAAAACAATATCCATATCATAGAAGTCCCAGAAGAGTGGGAAAAAGGGACAGAAAGTTTATTTGAACAAATTATAGCTGACAACTTCCCTAATCTGGGGAAGGAAACAGACATCCAAGTCCCAGGGGCACAGAGAACTCCCCTCAAAATCAACAAAAACAAGTCAGCACCATGACATATCATAACGAAACCTGCAAAATACAAAGAAAGAATTCAGAAAACAGCCAGGGACAAAAGGCCCTTAACCTACAAGAATAGACACATAAGGTTAGCAGTAGACCCATCCACTGAAACTTGGCAGGCCAGAAGGAAGTGGTAGAAAATATTCAATGTGCTGAATGGGAAAAAATATGCAGTCAAGAATTCTTTATCCAACAAGCCTGTCATTCAGAATAGATGGAGTTTCCCAGACAAACAAAAGCTAAAGGAGTCCATGACCATTAATCCAGCCCTGCAAGAAACTTTAAGTGGGACTCTGTGAGTGGAGAAAAATAAAAAGAAGAGCAAAGCAACAAAAACTACAAAGAATTAGAGAACATTACCAGAAACAACAGCTCTACAGGTAAGAATGGTAAATTCATCTTTCAACAATATTTCTTTTTTTTTTTTTAAGCCAAGTATTTTTATTTAATACATTCTAATCAAATAGTAACAGCAGTAAATAAACACTTTGAAACACAGGCAGGCATCCCCCAATCTCTGGAAGAAAATTAAGTCGAAGTATTCTACATGGTCACACAATTCAAGGACAACTTGGAAATTTCTAAAGCCATTTCCCAAAAGTCAATGGCAACAGGTTGGGATACAGCTACTTCAAAGGATAAAATGCCTGTATCTACATGGTTTTATTAACAGGGATTGAGTTGCATCTGTAGAGCACAACCTTCTTGTCTTTAGCCTTAAAGGAAAAAACAAAGTCTTTTCCATTTGCACCAGTTTGAAATATTTCTGAAATAAGGCTCCCTTAAAATGGATTACTATGGTACTCATTCACATGAGAGAGTTCATATATGTAGTAAAAAGTCAAATTCAGGATTTTGTGGTCACTTTTTTGACTGATTTGGTTAATTGCATAAAAAGAAGGATACTCACAAGCAGTATCTGTTTAATGAAACACCTAGGTACATCCAGAACGCAAAAACAGAAAATGTCCTCAAGTAGACTCTGATCACCAGGCATGTGAAATTAAAGCTAAGCCTGCATCAGTTTGTTGCTTCTACTTCTTCAGTGGTCCTGCGTGGAGTTCTCTCTCTACTACCAGGGCCTGGGCCTTCCACCTAACAAACAGAAACCTGGGGAAGGCAAGGCATTCTGATAAAATGTTCCTTCAGCCTCCACTCGCGGCATTTTGCTTTCAACTTAAAAGGATCTGCTGGTCTTGGTCAGCCTTAGGAAGGGAAGCATCACTCAGGTGAAAACATTTGGGAAAACTTTAAATACCTAGCTACCTCCTCACACATTTAAATTAGATGGACTTCAGCTGTTTTTAGAATTCCGCATAGTCCAGAGTAGTGACTCAAGTTTTGGTTCTTTTATTTTTTATTTTATTTATTTTTTTAACATAGCTGCATTCGGAGATACTTTATAGGAGGCATGTTTAGAAAAAGACAAACACTTATACCTGGAATTTATATTCTTCCAAGTAATCTTTTAGTCTTGTTGGTAAAGGCAGTCCCCAGATGATACTGGTGCATCTCCATAACGGAGAGTCTACAGAGATGCTGCAGAGGCAGGGCTGATGTGTAGAGCGGTTTGGTCAGATAACAGTGAACGTGTCGTTCGAGGGCACTTCTGGGCCTGTCCGCTTATCCTTGCACATCTGAACATAGTAGTCGATCAGATTAACCACAGTGTCAAACTATTTAAACTTGGACTTGAGACATATGATATACAGTCCAACCTGAATTTCCCATCTTGGTATTCGATTCGCAGATTAGTTGGTCCAGCTGATCTTTTAACAGATATTTTTAGTAGGTGGTCTGAATGAGAGCTATCTCTAATCAAGAAAGTTCTTCCTGGTGCCTTTTTAAATTTCTCCTTGGCTTCATTAACAGTCATACTTCCCCAGTACCAACCTGTTTGACTGAGTTCCTATAGAGCCTTCGCCAGACGTGCCGCCTCCGGGGACGGCTCTTCCGCGGACCCTGAGGTCCCACACTGGCTCTGCATCCCTTCCACTCCATTCCCGGAGGACTCAAGGCACCGTAGGGTCATGGGAAAGGGGTCAGCGCAGCAAAAACAAGTAGCTGCCCATGCCGGGACCAGAGAGGGGCACGCGTCCTTCTTGGAAGTCAGTGAGAACCCCAAAACGAGTCTCTGGAGGGTATCCGAATTGGTGGAGGGGGAGGGGATGCGGAGCTTCTGGTTTTTCCTCCCCGGATCAAAGGTGGACAGATGGCAAAGTCCCCCGCAGGCGCGGTCACGCACAGTTTGCCTGCTCTGACTGCTGAAGTGGTGCCCTTACCTATGTACTCGGGTGGTGCTGGACAGCCAACCTCAGTGCCTGCAGTCCCAAGAGCTCTCCTCTTGGCGATTTCCCCCGCAGGGCTAGCGCCACAGGGAGGGAAAAACAGATCCCAAATTTCGATAACGATTTTTCTTTGAAATACTATTCTATTGCATCACTTCTCAAAAGCTTGAAAGGTCAATGGCCACTTTCAGTTGAAGCAGGGGCTCATCTTTCAACAATATTTCTGAATGTAAATGGACCAAATGCTCTAATCAAAAGACACAGGGTATCAGAATGGATTAAAAAACAAAATTCATCATGGATAAAGATGTGGTGTGTACACACACACACACACACACACACACACACACAATGGAGTATTACTCGGCAATCAAAAGGAATGACATCTTGCCATTTGCAACTACATGGATGGAACTGGAGGGTATTACGCTATGTGAAATTAGAGAAAGACAAATATCATATGACTTCACTCATATGAGGACTTTAAGACACAGAACAGATGATCATAAGGGAAGGGGAGCAAAAATAACATAAAAACAGGGAAGGGGACAAAACATAAGAGATTCTTAAATATGGAGAACAAACAGAGGGTTACTGGAGGGGTTATGGGAGGGGGTATGGGCTAAATGGGTAAGGGGCATTAAGAAATCTACTCCTGAAATCATTGTTGCACTATATGCTAACTAATTTGGATGTAAACTAAAAAAATAAAATTTAAAAAGAAAAAAAAAAACAAACAAAACCCACAAAATTCATCTATATGCTGCCTACAAGAGCCTCATTTTATATCTAAAGACACCTGCAGATTGAAAATGAGGGGAGGGAGAACGATCTATCATGCTAATGGATGTCAAAACAAAGCTGAAATAGCCATACTCATATCATACAGACTAGATTTTAAAACAGACTCTAATAAGAGAGGAAGAAGGGCATACATCATAATTAAGGGGTCTATCCATCAAGAAGAGCTAACAATTGTAAATATTTATGCCTCCAAATTGGAAACACCCAAATATGTAAAAGAATTAAAAACAAACATAAAGAAACTCACTGAGGGGCAGCTGGGTAGCTCAGTTGGTTAAGTGTGCAACTTCAGGTTAGGTCATGATCTCATGGTTTGTGAGCTTGAGCCCCATGTTGGGCTCTGTGCAGACAGCTCAGAGCCTGCAGCCTACTTGAGATTCTCTGTCTCCCTATCCCTGCCCTCCCCTGCTCACCCTCTGTCTCTCTCTGTCTCTGTCTCTCTCTCTCTCAAAAATAAACATTAAAAAAGAAAGAAAGAAAGAAAGAAAGAAAAAGAAAGAAAGAAAGAAAGAAAGAAAGAAAGAAAGAAAGAAAAGGAAACTAACTCACTGATAGTAATGCCATAACAGTAGGGGACATTAATACCCCACTTACAACAACAGATCATCTAAGCAGAATTTCCACAAGGAAACAATGGCTTTGAAAGACACACTGAATCAAGTGGACTTAAAAGATACATTCAGAACATTTCATCCTAAAGCAGAATATACATTCTTTTCGAGTGCACATGGAACAGTCTCCAGAACAGATCACATACTGGGTGACAAATTAGCCTTCAACAAGTACAAAAAGACAGATCCTACCATGCATATTTTCAGATCACAATGCTATGAAACTTAAAATCAATCACAAGAAAAAATTTGGAAAGCCCTCTAATACATGGAGGTTAAAGAACATCCTACTAAAGAATGAATGGGTTAACCAAGAAATTAAAGAAGAAATTAAAACAAAACAAAACATGGAAGCAAATGAAAATGAAAACACAACAGTCCAAACCCTTTGGGATACAGCAAAGGCAGTCCTAAGAGGAAAATGCATTGCAATCGAGGCCCATCTCAAGAAGCAAGAAAGGTCCCAAATACAAAACCTAACCTTACACCTAAAGGAACTAGAAAAAGAACAGCAAGTAAAGCTAACACCAGCAGAAGAGAATAAAACAAAGATTAGAGCAGAAATAAATGACATGGAAACAACAACAAAAACAGTAGAACAGATCAATGAAACTAAATGCTGGTTCTTCAAAAGAATAATCAAAATTGATAACCCCCTAGCCAGACTTCTCAAAAAGAAAAGAGAAAGGACCCAAATAGATAGTCATGAATGAAGAAGAGAGATAGCACAACCAACACCACAGAAATACAATCATAAAACAATACTATGAAAAATTATATGCCAACAAACTGGGCAATCTGGAATAAATGGACAAATTCCTAGAAACTCACACACTACCAAAACTGAAACAGGAAGAAATAGAAATTTTGAACAGACCTATAACCAGCAAAGAAATTGAATCAGTTATCAAAAATCTCCAAACAGGGGCGCCTGGGTGGCTTGGTCGGTTAAGCGCCCAACTTCGGCTCAGGTCATGATCTCACGGTCCGTGAGTTCGAGCCCCGCGTCGGGCTCTGTGCTGACAGCTCAGAGCCTGGAGCCTGTTTCAGATTCTGTGTCTCCCTCTCTCTCTGCCCCTCCCCTGTTCATGCTCTGTCTCTCTCTGTCTCAAAAATAAGTAAATGTTAAAAAAAAAAATTAAAAAAAAAAAAATCTCCAAACAGATAAGAGTCCTGGACCAGATGGCTTCCCAGAGGCATTCTACCATTGATTTAAAGAAGAGTTAATACCTATTCTTCTCAAACTGTTGCAAAAATAGAAATGGAAGGAAAGCTTCTAAGCTCATTCTATGAAGTCAGCATCACCTTGATTCCAAAACCAAAGACCCCACTAAAAAGGAGAATTACAGGCCAATATCACTGATGAAACTGGATGCAAAATTTCTCAACAAGATACTAGCAAACTGAATCCCATAGTACGTTAAAAGAATTATTCACCAGGACCAAGTGGGATTTATTCCTGGGCTGCAGAGTTGGTTCAATATCCAAAAACCAATCAACGTGATACATCACATTAATAAAAGAAAGGATAAGAACCATATAATCCTCTCAACAGATGCAGAAAAAGCATTTGACAAAGTACGGCATCCTTTCTTGATAAAAACCCTCAAGATAGTGAGAACAGAAGGAACATATATCAACATCATAAAGTCCAGGTAGGAAAGACCCATAGCTTATATCATCCTCAATGGGGAAAAATGAGAGCTTTGGCCCTAAGGTCAGGAACACGACAGGGATGTCCACTCTAAACACTGTTGTTCAAAATAGTACTGGAAGTCCTAGCCTCAGCAATCAGACAACAAAAAGAAATAAAAGACATATAATTTGGCAAGGAAGAAGTCAAACTTTCACTCTTTGCAGATGACACAATACTTGATGACGCGTAAGTCCCAAAAGACTCCACCAAAAATCTGCTAAAACTAATACATGAATTTAGTAAATTCATAGGATATAAAATCAACATACAGAAATTGGTTGCATTTCTATATACCAATAATTAAGCAGCAGAAAGAGAAATCAAGGAACTGATCCCATTTACAACTGCACCAAAAACCCTAAGATAACTAGTAATAAACCTAACCAAAGAGGTAAAAGATCTGAAAACTGAAAACTATAGAAAGCTTATAAAAGAAATTGAAGAGGGGCACCTGGATGGCTCAATCGGTTAAGCATCTGACTTCGGCTCAAGCCATGATCTCATGGTTCATGAGTTTGAGCCCCATCTTGGGCTCTGTGCTGACAGCTCAGAGCCTGGAGCCTGCTTCAGATTCTGTGTCTCCCTCTCTCTCTCTGCCCCTCCCCACTCGCACTGTCTGTCTGTCTGTCTCTCTCTCTCTCTCTCAAAAGTAAATAAACATTAAAAATATTTTAAGAAACTACAGAAAACACAAAGAAAATGGAGAAACATTCCACGCTCATGAACTAGAAAATTAAATATTGTTAAAATGTCTATACTACCCGAAGTAATCTGTACATTCAATGCAATCCCAATCAAAATAGCACCAGCATTCTTCACAGAGCCAGAATAAACCGTCTATAACTTATATGGAACCACAAAAGACCTCAAATATCCAAAGTAATGTTGAAAAGAAAACCAAGCTGGAGGCATCACAATTCTGGACTTCAAGCTGTATTACAAAGCTATAATCATCAAAACAGCATGGTACTGGTACAAAAACAGACACATAGATCAATGGAACAGAATACAGAACCCAGAAATGGACCCAGAACCTATATACCAAACTAATCTTCCACAAAGCAGGAAAGAATATCCAACAGAAAAAAGACGGTCTCTTCAGCAAATGATGCTGGGAGAACTGGACAGCAACATACAGAAGAATGAAACTGAACACTTTCTTACCACCATACACAGAAATAAATTCAAAACGGATGAAAGACCTAAATGTCAGACAAGAAATCATCTAAATCCCACAGGAGAAAACAGGCAGCAATCTCTTTGACCTTAGCCACAGCAACTTCTTACTAGACATATCTCCAGAGGCAAGGGAAACAAAAGCAAAAATGAACTACTGGGACCTCATCAAAATAAAAAGCTTCTGCACAGTGAAGGAAACAATCAGTAAAACTAAAAGGCAACTGATGGAATGGGAGAAGATATTTGCAAATGGCATATCAGAAAAAGGGTTGGGATCCAAAATCTATGAAGAACTTCTCAAACTCAACACCCAAAAAATAAATAATCCAGTGAAGAAATGGGCAGAAGACATGAATAGACACTTTTCCAAAGAAGACATCCAAATGGCTAAGAGACACATGAAACGATGCTCAACACTCATCATCAGAGAAATACAAATCAAAATCACAATGAGATACCACCTTATACCTGTTAAAAGGGCTAAAATGAACAACTCAGGACACAAGAGATGTTGGTAAGGATGCAGAGAATGGAGAACACTTTTGCACTGTTGGTGGGAATGAAGACTGGTACAGCCACTTTGAAAAACAGTATGCCGGTCCCTCAAAAAATTAAAAATAGAACTACTCCACGATCCAGAAATTGCACTACTAGGTATTTATCCAAAGGATACAAAAATGCTGATTTAAAGCGGCACATGTTATAGCAGTGCTATCGACAATAGCCAAATTATGGAAAGAGCCCAAATGTCCATCAACAGATCAATGGTTAAAGAAGATGTGGTGTGTATATATACATACATATATATATATATATATATATATATATTCCGTTGTATATATATATATATATGTATGTATATATGTACATACGTATATATGTACATATGTATATATGTACATACGTGTATATGTATACGTATATATATATTGCATTGTGTGTGTGTATAGACATATATACATATATGGAATGTTACTTGGCAATGGAATATTACTTGGCAATCAAAAAGAATGAAATCTTGCTATTTGCAACAACATGGATGGAAGTAGAGTGTATTATACTAAGTGAAGTCAGAGAAAGATAAATACATGATTTCACTCATAGGTGGAATTTAAGAAACACAACAGATGAACATAAGTGAAGGGAAGGGAAAAAAAGATAAAAACAAGAGAGGGAGGCAAACCATAAAAGACTATTAAACAGAGAATAAACTAAGGGTTGCTGGGAGGGAGGTGGGTGGGGGTATGGGCTAAATGGGTGATGGGCATTAAGGAGTGCACTTGTTGAGATGAGCACTGGGTGTTATATGGAAGTTATGAATCACTGGGTTCTACTGATACCAATACTATACTGTATGTTAACTAACTTCATTTAAATTTAAAAAAATAAGTTATAGAAACTTGATGTACAACACAGTAATTATAGTTAATAATACTGTATTACACACTTGAAAGTTACTAGAGAGATCTTAAATGTTCTCACAAAATGGTAATTATATGAAGTGATACAGGTATTAGCTAACACTATGGTGGTAATCATTTTGCAATATATGAGTATATAAAATCAGCATGTTGTACACTTTAAACTTTCACAATATTATATGTCAATTATATCTCCATAAAGCTGAGGAGAAAAACTATACTAATTGTGCTGGGATAACAAGACATGTAAAAATAAACAGAGGGGCATCTAGGTGGCTCAGTCAGTTAAGCATCCGACTCCTGATTTCTGCTCAGGTCATGGTCCCAAGGTTTCATGAGTTCTAGTCCTATGTCAAGCTCTGTGTGCCAAGTGTGAAGAGCCTGCTTGGGATTCTGTCTCCCTCTCTCTCTGGCCCTTCCCCACTCATGCTCTATCTCTCTCAAAATAAATAAACTTTAAAAATAATAAATAAATACATACATACATACTTACCAAGGACCAACTATGTGCAAAGTGACTAAGGACTCAAGGGTAAATGAGATAAACATAGTCTCTGCATTCTTGGAGTTTGAAGTCTACTAATTATTAATTAATTTCACTCTGTCTTATAGGAGAGAGACTTAGGCAAGGATCAGATCATTCATGGTCCTACAGGCCACAATAAAAAGTTTGAGTTTAATCTAAATGTAATGAGGAGTGTGACACGACAAGATAGATGATTTAAATGCACCAAGTATATCAGGAATCACAGACTTTTTTTTATTATTTTGTAGAGTTAACATTGATTAATTAGACTTAGAGCTTCCATCCCAAAACAAAAGCAGCAGCAACAATGATACACAGCAATGATTTTCAAAGTTTTGTCAAAAGGAATAGCACTTTTCTTTTTTAATAAAACATTTCTTGGGACACCTGGGTGGCTCAGTCAAACGTCCGACTCTTCATTTCAGGAGTTCATGATCTCACAGTTCATGAGCTTGAGCCCCATGTCAGGCTCTGTGCTGACAGCAGGGACCTGCTTGGGATTCTCTCTCTCCCTTTCTCTGCCCTTCCCCATTTGCACATGTGCCCTCTCTCTCCCTCTCATTCTCTCTCTCAAAATAAATAAACATTAAAAAACCATTTCTTATGCCACATTAAATAGAAACATTAGTAATGGAGCCACTTTAAGATGGCCTGATTTCATACTATGTCACCTCCTTCAGTTCTTTCAGGAAAAGTGTATGGAAACACAGCTACAGAATTAAGAACATTGGCCTAGAAATCAGAAGATTTCAGTCCTAGTCCTGACAATGACTTCACAGCAAAGTAACTTTGTGCAAGTCATTTGAAGTCTTCAGTCCTAACTTCTCCTTTATTAAAATAGAGATAAATCTGACATGCTTACCACACACAATAGTAGTGTGGATCAAAAGTGATAGTGTTGGGGGCATCTAGGTGGCTCAGTCAGTTGAGTGTCAGATTTCAGCTCAGGTCATGATCTCATCTCAGGTCATGATCTCACGGTTCGTAAGTTCAAGTCCTAAATTGGGCTTGTTGCTGTCAGCGCAGAGCCTGCTTCAGATCCTCTGTTCCCCTCTCTTTCTGCCCCTCCCCTGCTCACATGTACCTGCTCTCTCTCTCCCTCTCTCTCAAAAATAAATAAAAGATTAGAAAAAAAAGAAAAAAAGTGATAATGTTGAAAGGGGAGGGTTGTCACCAACCAGACTATCAACTGGAAACTACATATTTTATTGCTTATGAAATAAATTCTTTTTGCTTGATTGATGTCCAAATCATATTGAACAATTAAGGCCCCCAAGCATGAATTAAGTTTTGCAAAAGGTCAAGGCAATTTATAAACTGGTAGATGTGGGGGTACCTGGCTGGCTCAGTTGGCAGAATATGCAACTCTTGATCTTGGGGTTGTGAGTTTGAACCCCACATTGGGTATAGAGATCACTTAATAAAATCTGAAAGGAAGGAAGGAAGGAAGGAAGGAAGGAAGAAAGAAAGAAAGAAAAGAAAGGAAATTGGTAGGTGTGGCATTAAACAGAAACCATACATTTACTGAATCCTATGAGGTCCCATGCAATATTATAACCAATTGCAAAGAATAACCATTTGGTTTTTAATGGAAAATGTTATTTATCTTTTAATTACTTAGTGAGTTACAAAAAGTCAGTGAGTTAATAAAAGAGTAAATAATATACTCTTAGATTTCTCAATGCTTTCAACACATTAAACTTATTTACTTCCTATAAATCACTGAGTTAGGTTGTATTTTTTTTTTTTTTGGTTGTATTTGTCCTTAAATATTTCATCTGAACTATCCTAGCTTCAGATACATTAGATTCTCTCTTTTTAAGAGGAGAAAGTAGGTGATGGGCATTGAGGAGGGCACCTGTTGGGATGAGCACTGGGTGTTGTATGGAAACCAATCTGACAATAAATAATTCTTTTTTTTTTTTTCAACGTTTTTTAATTTATTTTTGGGACAGAGAGAGACATAGCATGAACGGGGGAGGGGCAGAGAGAGAGGGAGACACAGAATCGGAAACAGGCTCCAGGCTCCGAGCCATCAGCCCAGAGCCTGACGCGGGTATAATTCTTTAAAAAAAAAAAAGGAAAAAGAAATACCTCAAAGATAGACATTCTCAAGCAGTTAGACAATGCAAAATAACAAATCTCCAATGCAGTAGTTATAGAGACTGTGTGTGTGTGTGTACACGCATATAAACGTGTGTGTGTGTGTGTGTGCATATATATATATATATATATATATATATATATATATATATGGCAAGTTGGATAGACCTATGGGGCTGGAGTTGTAGAAATGGGGCATGAAAGTAGATAAGAACAAATGAATGAGTGAATGAATGTGAATTAAATAGCAGAAAGGCCTGAGATGGATCAAAGATGATACTGTGCCACGAACTGAGGAATATTATTAACTTGGACCTCTATAATTATGACAAAAATAAATAAATGCACAGTTACAGAGATAAATGCACCAAATGTTATAATTTAAAATATCAAATTCTAAATGAATGATTGGCTCAATATTATCAATCTTTCTTTTTAAAATATTTTTTTAAAAGGGTAATAGTTTTAGAAAATATAGGTACATAAAATAAATGTTGATAGTCACGAGAGAGACACCAAAAAAAAAAAAGAAAAAAGAAAAAAAGACTGGCTTTTTCTATGGGTTGGTTGTTTTTTAGTTGAGTGAGATGTTGTATTTCTGTTCTGTCACATGAAAAGGCATCAAAATTAACTTGGCATCACCAAACTATACAACTCCTATCAAGTACACACTTTTCAGTGTATTTGAAAACAAATGCCTTACTCTCACTATTGAAAAACAGCCACAGAATAATTGTATATTTTTGAAAGAGAGGGAGAGAGAGCACACCAGTGCATGGGGGAGGAGCAGAGGGGGAGGGAGAGAGAAAATCTCAAACAGGCTCCACACTCAGTGCAGAGCCCAACTCAGGCTGGATCTCACAAAAGTAAGATCATGACCTGAGCTTAAATCAAGAGTTGGTTACTTAAATGACTGAGCCACCCAGGCACCCCCAAATAATTGTATTTTAAGACATTTTACAGAGGTTTCTGGGTGGCTTAGTGGGTTAAGCAACCAACTCTTGGTTTTGGCTCGGGTCTTGATCTCAGGGGTTTGTGGGATCAAGCCTTCCCACCCTGCACTGACAGCTAGGAGCCTTCTGAAGATTCTCTCTCTCCCTCTCTGCCCCTCTCCCATATATGCGTGCATTCTCTCTCTCTCAAAATAAATAAACTTAAAAAGAAAAAAAGACATTTCACATAGTCAAAAACATGTAATTCTAAAAGTGCGCAAGCTTATTTGAATTTTATCTCTATTGAAAAGTGTACTTCTCATTCAGAGTGACAAACTGAAATACACTTATTCCGTGCTACCATAATTCTCATTTATATCTTATCTTTTAACTTTCTATCATTGACTAGATTTTTTAAAGAAAAACAATCTTCTGATAGTAAAGAAAAAAAAACTAGATTTTTTATAGCTCAGGCCAAAACTAGTAGAAACTCAGGCTACTGTTAAGCAATAATTTCAGTAGTTTCACTTTGGATGACAAACTAAAATAGTGAACATTTTACATCATGTTATTCTTCACTGAAAATGTATTTAATAAACAAAAATGAAATCGCTTCTAAATAGTATTTTTGCATGTGGTAAAAAAAATACATAACATAAAATTTACCATCTTAACCATCTTTAAGTGTACAGTAAGTAGTATTGAGTATATTCACATGGTTGTGAAACATCTCCAGAATTTTTTCATCTAGTAACACTGAAATTCTATATCCATTAAAAAACAAATGTTTGATGGAAAAAGTGTTCACATATATTCTATAAATACTGAAATGTATGACCTTAAGTTTCTAACTGCTTAATCCTCAGATTCTTTGTGGATAAAACAGTGTAACATCTACCTCATTCGGACTGCAAGATGATGATGAAGTCGTTACTTTAATATCTTATTTTCCTTAGGTCATTCAAGTATGTTAATAGTTTATCAAGAAATTATACATTAACCCTTTATCTTTTTTAGATGACCAGATTTAAAAAGTAATGATTGATATTTTCATAGAGTAGAATTATTGCCTTAAAGAAGTAATCACAACAGTCCAGGTGATTGCAAAGCCAAATGAATCTTTGGCAATATCCTATGGAAAAGTATCTTTACTTATGCCAAGCAAGGGTGAAAGATTTTCTGGCTGCCTTAATAAGCTTCAGGCAGTAATGCTTATCCATTTCAAGTGTTCCAGTAACCATCCCAGTAAAGAACTTTAAAAAATAGAAAGTCATCTACCTTATCCAAACACAGTTCAGTTAATGTGATTTTCTTCCATTTCCAGGTTTCAACACATCTATAGAAGAAACCATCATCCAAGTTAGAACATATCCTTTCCCCTTCCTTTAGAAACAATGAACCAGTTATTTGTAGATTACTTGGGAGGGATAATATCCACGACTTTGTTTCTCTCCTCCCTGTTGGTTCTATGTAACTTGGGAAGATGATAAGATAAAACCCAAAACAGAATTTTCTTATATTACAACATTAATTTAAATAGAAAAATGAGAAGTTCTATCTTCAAGGATTTAAAACTGGTTCCAAAAGATCGTCTTTGAGGGGTGCTGGGTGAGCATCGGATTCTTGATTTCAAGGTCATGATCTCATGCTTCCTGGGTTCGAGCCCTGAGTCAGGCTTGGGCTCTGCACTGATAGTACCAAGCCTGCTTGGGATTCTCTCTCTCTCCCTCTCTCACTGTCTCTCACTGGCTCACATTCAGCCCCCCCAGCTTTCTACCCTCCTCCCCACAAGTAAATAAACTTTAAAAAATGGTCTTTGATTTGATCTTATGTCAAATCAAGATTATCTCTGATATCATTCACTTATGTGAATTAGAAAGTCTTAATAGTAATCCTTACAAAGCTACATCAAAAGTAGAAAAACATAATCAGAACCATAATATAAAACGATTTCAAACAAGAACATCCAAAAATCAATGATATATGATGTTAAACCATTTGGCTCTTCAATTTTTTCTTAATTCTTTTTTCTCAGTTTGTAAATATGAAAACATAATTCTCTTTTTTCAAAATAAAGTGGTAATCCATGACCCATAGTATGGATAAATACTATATAAATATGTATTAAAAATTACTGGCCTTTATGGAACAAAGTTATAATTTATATTCTGGAATTCAACACATGCAATAAATACTGATGCCAATGTACTCTGTAAGTTTACTCTTAGTATCTTGCAAATAATGTGCTTAATTTTTAATTTAATTTTTAAATAAAATACTTTCACATGTTCAACTTCCTATCAAAACTCTACCAAGATTAAATGGAATCTCTCAAACTTAATTTTTTGAACTAATCTCTACATCACAATCTACCAGAAGAAATGACAACTTGCTTGTTTTTCCTGTTTTGTTGCTTTTTATGAGAACTTCCCTTTTTACAGGTACAATAAATTACATATGCAAATAAATAAAAGCAAAACAAGCAATCTGAACACTGTCAAACCACAAAGCTGCTTTTGGCATAAAGCTCTGCAGCCTGGTTACTTTGAAAGATTCATATATAAGAAACCCTGACTACAGGTAAAATTGAGTTTTATGCAGATACACCTATCACTAAAATAGAATATCTTATGCCCTTTGTAGTTTAAAAAAAAAAAAAAAGAAAAAAAAGCACTCCCTCCAGTCAGCTATTTTAGCAGCCTAGTACATTGCTATAAGTTATCTCTTGTCATTTTAGACAATTAGGAAACAGTACATTCAAAAAGCATTCAACTTCTGCCTTTAAAAAAGTTAAATGAATAATTCTCTCATCACTGGAAGAAAAGAAGTCTTAGAAAGTAATTCTAAATTACAAGACCCTCCAATTTGGATCAAAATATTTAAATTTCTAAAATATTCTAATAAACTTGTTAAAACTGTAGCCTTCTTTGTCAAGCAAAATAAATACATCTAGAATCTCCCAATAATAGACAAAGGTCTTCCTGAGTTCATTTTAATGTCAAACAACAAGATAAAAATACTATCAATCAGCAAGATAAAATACTATCAGTCACCAACACTATATATATTTATATATATATACACACACACACACATACATATATACACATATATATGTGTGTATATATATGTGTGTGTGTGTGTATATATATATAAACACCCCAACAATCTCAGTATTCCATTGAATGAAAAATGTAACTTGGAAATTAGCCAGAGGAGAACTAGTCATATAGTAGTAGACACAGAGGGAATAGAGAGGGCTCCCATGACTTTCAGACATCAGAAAAATGAGTCTCCTTTGCTCATAATAAATTATGATTATAGGGATCCCCATCAATACATCAACAGCTGGAAGAGAAGGTCAGAAACCCCCAATTCAGCCACACAAGTAGTAATTCATTAGACTTAAAATTGAAATATTCTCACTGATAAGCTATATATTTCACATAATATCAGTTTATTAGAATTTACCTAAAGTAGACTATTTTATTTAAAATCAAACAAGTTCAAGAATTGTCCTTTATAGTGTCTTCCAACTTTGCTAATGGATCTTATTTGTTAAGAAATCTAAGTAATTATTAACCCTAGATTTTTAATGATTCCTTTCCTCTCTCTATATAACTCATTCTGATCTGCCCAAATGTCACAATTTTAGGCAGCATTTGCCAGAAGCAATATAGCTTAGGAAACTGAAAGATCTCCCAAAGCATGTGACAGTGGCTACATTTTGTCAGAATAGGGCCTGAGCCGAAATCAAGTCAGATGCTCAACTGACTGAGCCACCCAGGGCCCCAAGAATGATATTTTCTGATTAGAATTGATAATTTAGACTATTTTATTTGGGCTAAAGCTACTTAAATGAGTTGGTAGATAACACGGAGAAGCAAAATCCTGTTACTTTGTACCTGTACCTGTTACTTTGCCTTTATAATTTCTTCAACACATAGGTAAAAAGATCATTGTTTAATTTATGTATTACTTCCACAATAACCGTAAGCAAGAAAAAAATGTAATAAAATAGACAACATAGCAAAGTATCTCAAAGCCATCTTTAATAATTTAAAGGCCTGGTAAACCTAAAATAAGATATTTTTCACCTTGGTTTTTGTTTAGTTCAATGCAAGCATCTCCCTCCCTCAACTGTAGTTTAAATGACAGCAGGCTACTACTACACAACATAAGTAACTTACATATTTCAAAGTTCCTAGCCTTGGCAAGAGGAGAAGCAAAACAGATAATGAGAAGTATATCCATAGTATAAATTCTTACTATGCACCATATAAGCAACCAACCAGCAAAGGTAAATGGACTTACTACATACAGAGCCTCATGAATTTAAGTAGATTTTTCTATATTTAATAAGCACTTATAAAGAAAACATTCAAAGATGGTAGGCTATACAATCTTTAAGCCAGGACCATCATTGCCTCTCCAATCAACAATTGGTTACTTTCTAATTCATATCAAGACCACTGGCCTTACTGGAAGATCTTTCAAATAAATGCCACTTTATTCAAGTTCCCACAAGAAAAATCAAATTGACCTGCATATGCTCTTCATTGTTGATTTTACCTGAATGCAAGCATTGCTATATTAATGACCAAGGGAAAGTACTTTGGGATTTTGCTTAGAACAGCAATGGTTGTAAACTTTAATTCATCTCATGCTGGATGTTGTGAATTGTATAAAATACATATTGACAAAACTTAATATATCTTTTAACTATATAACAAAAAAATAAATAACAACCCTAATCCTATCAGTTACATTTCAAACCTCTAATAAAACAGTAATGAGATTTATGTAAAAGGCAATTATGCTATTAATGATATGTTACACAGGACTTATTCTAACTTATACTTTAAAAATTAACTGAAGGTGTGCCTGGGTGGCTCAGTCGCTTGAGTGTCTGACTTCAGTTCAGGTCATGATCTCACAGTTTGTGAGTTCAGGCCCCGCATGGGGCTCTGTGCTGACAGCTCAGAGCCTGAAGCCTGTCAGATTGTGTGTGTGTGTCTCTCTCTCTGCCCCTCCCCTGCTCGCGCTCTGTCTCCCTCTGTATCAAAAATTGAAAAATAAAACAAAATAAAAATAATAAATAAAAATTAACTGAAATATACTTTTAAATAAGTAATAATATGGAATTAGTGTTTTACAAATATTTCACAACATATTTTGTAAACCTGCCTGTTGACAGTGCAAAAGTGTTACAAATTTTATTGTGAAATGTTACATAAAAATGGAAGATCAATAATAAACCATACTTCATATCATTTCAATATGTCCATTGCTTTCCTCTGAGCTTACGTTTGTCCTGTTAAAACTAACAAAACATATTTATCAACTCATCTGTGCGTTATTACATCTGGGTAAAATGGAATTGGCATTTTTTAACATCTGGGACGACTTTCCTGTTTTCACAAGGGTAGAGAGTAAACTCTGTTCAAGTTACTTCCCTGCTTAAAAACCTTAGAGTGAGGGGCACCTGAGTGGCTCTGTCTGTTAAGCAGCTGACCTCAGCTCAGGTCATGACTTCACCTCAGGTTATGATCTCACCGTTAGTGAGCTCCAGCCTTGCATTGCTGTCAGCACAGAGCCTGCTTCAGATCCTTTCCCTCTCTCTGCCCCTCTCCCACTCATTTACATTCACGCATGTTCGTTCTCTCTCTCTCTCTCTCTCTCTCAAAAATAAAGTAAAAAACCTTATAGTGGATCCCAAATAGCCTCAAGATGAACACAGAATTGTTAGCCTAGCTTTCAGAAGCTTGCCTTAGCTGATCAATGTAGCTTCCCCCACCTCTCCAAAATCACCCCTCCCCACCCACACAACTAAAGTACTAATGAAACTTTGTTTCTAGAAAACTTCTTTACAAGATGACAGAATCAAATAGCGTCCCCCTACTAACACCTGCACATACAAAATTAGCCAAGTAAAAAATCTCAATCTTTCTGTACTTAGTCTTTTCTCTGCTTCCTTTCTCAAGTGAGGCTGTCCACATTTGATGTCTCCACCTTCCTTCTTTATATTCAATTCCTTAAAACACTGCATGTTAGCTTAGGTCCACTCCAGTGAAACTATTCTCCCTAAATTCGCAGATAATCTCTTATTCTAAAAATTGGACCCTTGTTTAACCTCCTCATTCATTCTACTATATAACTGGCATAACTCAGTAACTCAGGCCTCCATTCACCAAAGTCCCCTTCCTTGACCTCTGGGACACCAGTCCTTAGGAGTTTCCCTCTCATCTCCTTGGTATTCCTTTTCAGTCTGCCTCAAATTCCTCTTCCACTTGTCCCTTAAATATTCCCTAAAGTTCCATCTGTGGTCTCTTCACACTTTCTCCCTGGACATTCCCATGAAGGATGATTTCATTCCCATCTCACAGCTTTAACTGATTATACTAGTGAAGAAAATTAGGCCATGTTAAGGAAGAAAACCAATTTCTGCTGCTAAATGTTGAGGGGCTGAGGGTGCACAGTATGTGTGCAGCTTCTGGGGTGCTGGTGAAGTTTTTTCTTGATGTGGGTATTTGGTCATGCTGCTGTGTTCAGTTAGTGAAAATTCATCAACCTATATACATATGATATGGGCACTTTTCTTGCATGAATGTCATACTTCAATAAAGTTTTTTTTTCGGGGGGGGGGGGCGCAAGTGAATGAGGGACAGAGAGAGAAGAAGAGGAAGAAAGACAGAACTGGGGTTCACCCAAAGCAGTGCTCATGCTTACCCCAAGGGGGGCTTGAACTCATGAACCATGAGATCATGACCTGAGCCAAAGTCAGATGCTTAACCCACTAAGCCACCCAAGCACCCCTAAAGTTTTTTGTTTTTTTTTTAAGAGACAAAGAATGAGCTATACCTGAGTTCAGATTCCTGGTTTGACATGTGTGACTTGGCTAACTTACTTATCTTATTAAAGCTTTAGTTTCCTCATCAAAATGGAGAGAATACTACCAATTTCACAGCACTGGTTAAAGAATGACATAAAATATAAACAAAGGTGTCTGGCACAATGCTTGAAACACAGGTACCTTATGCTTACAAGTGTTACTTCTCTTTCCCCATCCTTTCTTGATTTTGTACCTCCAGCCTAGAAACCTCCCTACACTCCCAGCCCAGCTCAAGAACAACACATCTGATTTCCTCTGAACATGCTCCATCTCTAGGTATGAATGGCACCTCAAACTGAACTCATCATCTTCTTCCTTACACCTCCTATCTGTTGTTCCTTCTGTAGTCCCTCCAAGGCTATGAATGAAACTTCTATCCATAATTACAGCCATCTTAAAAATTCTAATGTTTTCACATTTAAGTCACCAAGTCCTCTGTATTCTCTATCCTCAGACATCTGCTGGACTGCCACTAGGGTAGAAACATGATGTATTATTACCACAGCTTACTTATTACAATAGCTTTCTAACATTTCTGTCTCACCCTTTACCCCACCTTCCATATTACTTCCAGAATGATTCTTCTAAAATGTACATCAGATGATGTCACTTTTCTGCTTAAAATTGCTTCTCTCTCAGGTCAAGCTGTCATTCAAGGTCATTCTTGAAATAGCTCCTGTTTAACTAGCCAGACATATCTGGCAGCCTATCTTACACCTATTCTACAGCATATCCAGTCATACCAAACTTTCTTATAGTTCACCGAATATAGCATACTCCTTAATACTTTCCTGCTTCTGTACATGTTTCTCTCACTTCCTAGAATACTCTTTACTCTGTGCCCCCATCGAACTCAAATGTGGCTAATGCTTATTTCTTGTTTAATAAACATCCTCTTAGGAATATCTCCTGAGAATATCATAGCCCTATGCTGGATTCATGCCTCTTTTCAGAATTCCCATGCACCTTCTACATATGCATAGTGCTTGTTTCCTAGCAAGGTAACATGAGTTCCCTCATGTGATTGCTTCAGCTGCACATAAACTTAAAAAAAAAAAAAAAAAACAACAAAAAAACGGGACCAATAGTTGAGTCCCATCTGGAAAGTAAAGTCCTGGTGGGCAGAGACTGCATTGTTATTCAGATCTGATTCAGGAGGATCAAGGTAAGCCGACAAAGAGAGACAGTTTACATTTCTTTCATTTTTTTTTTTAAGTTTATTTATTTATTTTGAGAAAGAAGGAGAGCAAGAGCATGTGAGCTTGAGGGGGTTAGGGGCAGAAAGGGAGAGAAAGAATCCCAAGCAGGTTCCACACTGTCAGTGCAGAGCCTAATGCGGGGCTGGATCTTATGAACCATGAGATCAAGACCTGAGATGAAACCAAGAGTCAGACGCTTAACCCACTGAGCCACTCAAGCACCCCAAACAGATCTACTCTCTACCCTTTCTGTCCTGCTGTGACCTAAGAGGCTGATCTCTAAAGAGTATATTATCTCATTTCCCTTGACATCTGGACTCCAGTTGGGTTCTACAGAAAGGAGGCATCAGCTTATCAGATGGCAGGAAAAGAGAGAAGATCTCTTCCCTGCTGGGCCTTCAGCCTCTATTTACAGGGGGTTTGACAGTGGCTGTGGCCCTCTTCATAAAATCTCAGGTCCAGGAGGGTGGTCTTTCTGCAATGACCATAGCACTCACCAGATTGTGGTAGATTGCCCCCTTTCCCCTTCAGAACTAAGAGGGGTAGGGGCGCCTGGGTGGCTCAGTCGGTTAAGCGTCCGACTTCAGCTCAGGTCACGACTTCAGCTCAGGTCACGATCTCACGGCCCATGAGTTCGAGCCCCGCGTCGGGCTCTGGGCTGATGGCTCAAAGCCTGGAGCCTGCTTCCGGTTCTGTGTCTCCCTCTCTCCCTGCCCCTCCCCCATTCATGCTCTGTCTCTCTCTCTCTCTCTCAAAAATAAACGTTAAAAAAAATTATTTTTTTTTTAAAAAAGAAATAAGAGGGGTAAAGCTTCCCTTGTTGCTAACTCCTGGGTGTCCCTCCATCCCTGGTGGGTTTTAATCTTAAACATACTTGCATTAAACTCTGTCCGGTTTTCCTTTTGAAGGAGCAATCCTGCTGGGGATACAAACACAGAAATATTTGGCAACTAACAACATTTTTGCCAATGCTTGCTATGAGTTCTCTGGCTAATGATATACTCATCCTATGGAAAAGCATCAGCACCCTTTAAAGTTTAATACAGACTTGCCTACACTCAAATCTTTTTGGTCCTGAATTTATAAATCCAACTCACTTACATAATTGACCCAGCACCAATTTGAATTCAAAATGAATTATTAAGTCATTTCCCAAGATGAACTCCTACCTAAAAACTATTCCCACTATATACACATACACACACACATATATTGTGTGCATGTATTCGATGGTAAGAAACTTCACTTAACTTTTTCCATTACAGTATTTCTAAATGAAAGAATAACCATATCAGTCTCTCAGTTTAAATCAAGATTTTAAAAATGCTAATTGAAATACTTTTAATAGCTTCATAATAACTACTACTGCTTAAATGCACTAAATAAAGCATAATCATCACATAATTTTAATCCAGTTATAAATGACAAGCAGCTCATGATGCTGTAAAAGTTGAACAAAGGAAATGTTTCTATTTTTCTAATATTTAGTACTATAGAAATGTACTATAGTACTATAGTACTAGACTCAGTATGGTTGTACTGTTGTTCCTAGAGCACATGGAACTTTCCAGATGCCCTAGCCAAAAAAACAAACAAAAAACCAACAAGTCATATGCTGGTTGGAAGACTCATAATTAGAGAAGAAAGCTTTTTTTGAGACATTACATATTCCTCATCTGTTTATTTCTGACTCTAAAATTTACTAAGGACAGCAATTTATGCCAGATTACTTCACCTCTACATACAACAAGAATGGAGAAAATGCTTTACTTGAAATTACAACCTGAGCACCTAATTGGCATCTTCCTCTGACAAGCATTACATTCAAGTTGTTAAATCTCAGATACCACATAAAGAATTTGGATCTATCTGTGGAGTACTTTTGGTAGCTATATAATTCTGCCAACCTTTTTGGCAGATGTAAAACGCTTTCCTTAACATCTCTCTTTTCTATTGCATCCCACCCCAACTAAAAATGATGGATATATGAGAAGAGAACTAACCAAACTCCCTCCCACTCCCCACCCTCACAACTCCCATTATTTTTCCCATTATTAAGCAATGAAACACTCAGGCAAAATGGTTAAAATTGGCACTGAAGGAAGAAACCTGAATTTGAATCCAGACGATGCAACTTACTAAGGCCTTGGACAAAGTATATGACTTCACTGAGACTCTGTTCATATGTAAAATGAAAATTATACCTACTTTATGAAGGTGCTAAGGATTTAAACAAAAAAAAAAAAAAAAGGCCAGACACAAAAAGACAAATATTGCATGGTTCCACTCATACACGTACCTACAGTAGTCAAATTCATGTGACAAAAAATAGAATGGTGGTTGCCAGAGGCTGGTGGAAGGGGAAGTGGGTAGTTATTTAATAGGTACAGAGTTTCAGTTTGGGGCGATGAAAAAGTTCTAGAGGTGGATGGTGGTGATGGTTGCATAACAATGTGAACGTGCCATTAAAACGTACACCTAAAACTTGTTAAAACAGTAAATTTTATGTTGTACTATTTTATCACGATAAAAAAAAACAAGAGAATAGTCTATCATTAATCCATATCAAGACTTTCCCTTCCTTATTATAGAGGTTCCCTCTCCCTATTGCTATTCCAGCTCTCCAAATCAAAGCTAACTGGTAAAGGAATAGAGAAGAGTTCCTTCATCAAAAAGCCTAAATGTTCATAAATTAGAAATCCAACCTACCCCAAATTCCAAACCAATTTCTGTAACAAAAGCATAAGGATTCAAACCAAAATCAGGTTTTATTTATAATGTAGCATTCTTGGAGTTAAATAATTGTGTAAGATTGTGTTTAACTCATACTATAACAATATTTTTCATTTAACCAAACTACTGATATATACTTTTAACTATTATTTAATCCATGATTCTAGGTTTAATCAAACCCATACATAAGCCTTCTTAAAATATACATTAATCTCTCATTTTAAAAGAGGTAGCCATAGTATAATAAAAGAAACACTGACCCTGGAACCAAAAGAAAATCTAAATATGCCTCACTTCTCCCACATCTCTATTACCCTACCTGAGTAAGAATTTCTACCTATAAATATCAAGAGTCAATGAGAATTATCATCTATTTCACAGAATTATTATGAGACTTCAATAAAACAATGTATATTAAAATACCTTGAAACTATAAAGTATAATTCTGTTTATATTATTAAATTTGTTGAAATAACAAGAAAAGGAGATTATTCTCCTTATTAATTGAAAATTCATATTAAAAATTCATATTAAAAATACACACATTTCTCTGAGTAATAGGTAGTCTCCTATAGTCCTGAAATTCACAAAATAACCACTAAATTCCCACATTATAGAAAACTCTTCTTTAGAAATTACCTCACAACACTGGTACCAAATATTAGAATATTGAAAAGAAAATAAACCAGATATAGTGACATCCTGTTATGATATTTTTATAATTGGTTACATCCTGAATCCATTTATTCCACAAATACCTAATCAGAATTCCAAGCACTATGCTAAGCAGTAGGAATACACCTGAGATGACGACACTGTGGCTCTTGGCCTCAGAGAGGTTCCAATCTAACCTGGAGAGGAGACATTAAACAAAACATCATACAAATAATTCATTAATTTATGATGGATGTGAAAAGGAAAAGGAGAGGTTGCATAAATAAGAGGGTCTAATCCAACCTGGGAAATTTATGAGAAATAATTACACCAGTTGTACCATCCTTTGCCAAAACAATAGGTTTTAAGTGTTTAATAAATCTTTGCTATTTCTATCAACATTATTATAAAAGCCATATGCTCCACTGTTCTTATTAGAACAAGTACATCCCTGCGTTCAGGAAATGAAAGACAGTCAATCAAAAACTAGACCCACCATCCAATTCCTCAGTAAAAAACAAAGCTAGGCTCTAGGAAGCAGCGGTTCTTTTTCCAAATTTGACTAATATTTTATAAATCTTTGATTAATTATGCTGATGCTAAAAGATTTCCTCAATTAGACCTATCTGAAATGCTCTAACCCTTAAACTTCTGATGACTGATACTTTAAATATTACTCAGGACCCTACTTCAATGTCTCCTTCTCTAAGAACCTTCCCCTGACTACCAAGTCTACCATCACCTCCCACTCACGGTCTATATTACTTTATTACTTTATTACTTTTTTTTTTTTTTAGCTCCTTTGACCATCTGAAGTTGCCTACCACATTTATTTACTTGTTTATTATTATATGTTTTTCCTTCAACCTTGAAAGTAAGACCCATGAAAGGAGGGACCCATTGTATTTTCTCCATATCCTCAAGATACATCTTCCTGGCCAAAGATCTCCAGTTTTGTTTAGGCAGTTCAGGCAAAATGGAGACAAGGTTTCCGATTCAGAGGATGAAGATGACCTATTTAAACCAATTATAATAATCCCATTACCTTTGCCAGTAATTGGTTTAAAGTAGGGGTAGGAAAAGTTGCAATTCTCTTCCACATGGCCTAAGAAGATATCTGCTAAGTAACTTCAAGGTTTTCTTCCTTAATTAATTACACACAAGGAAAAACCTTACCCTTCTTCCTGCCTTTGACTTGGCTGCACGAGGAAGTGATACTGGGAATGGGGTGCGGGGATGTTGTGTTGATTGGAGGGAAATGATGAGGAATGATAAAGAAAATGATCCCTGATATTCTTGAGGCACTGAATCAACTCTGAAACTACCTCTTCCAGACATCCTGTTATGTGAGATTTATTTTTAAACCCTGATCAATTAAACCATTTTCTATCTCCTGTCTTAATACCTGCCGCCAAAAGCATGACAAACTCTTAAGCCTCTGTTTCTTATGTAACATTAACAGAAAATAGCACCTACAATCTAGTGGATTCTTGGAGGGATTAAATGAGACAATGCAAGTAAAGGGCCAAAACAAACAAAATACGCAAATGATAGCACTGCTGTCATTGTTAATATTAAAAAAAATAACTTTCTAATGGCAAAACTCCACAAGCTCTTCATGAAGTATTTAGGATTTTATTTTACAGAAAACATTTATTTTAATCCTGTTTAAATAAAATCAAGTTTAATAGAATAATGAATTTACCTAGCTTTCTTCTATCAGTGAAGTAGCTTTGGTTCTTTCTCAAGCCTGAAGTAGGTAAATAAAAGAAGATTCAAGCCAAATATCAGATCACTAAAGAAAAATAACCATATCAATTTCAGGCAAGAGCCTGTTTTGAGCACCAACTCCTCTCTGAGCTTACATGGACAAAGCCACATATAACTTTTCATCTACTATTCTTACCTTCACAAATATTTCATCAGTATTTTAATATGGTTTAGATTATACTAATTAATAATTAAACGATATTAGTTATTGGGATGTCTAGGTGGGTCAGTAGGTTAAGCATCTGCTAGATTTCAGCTCAGGTCATTATCTCACGATTCATGAGATGGAGCCCCACATCGGGGTCTGTGCCAACAGTGTGGAGCTTGCTTGGGATTCTCTCTCTCCCCCTCTCTCTCTGTCCCTCCCTCTCTCTCTCTCTCTCTCTCTCTCTCTCCCCCTCAGTCCCTCTCTGTCTCTCTCAATAAACAAATTTTATTTTAAAACTATAATAGGTATTAAAACTGTCTTATACTTACAATTACAAAAAAATCCTTAAAAATAGGGAAAAAAGGATAAAATATTATACATCAGTCTCTACAATTTTTTCTGTGCCGAACTATTTATATGATATTCCATGAAGCAAAATTAATGCAGATCAAAAACAGGAGATTGCCAGGTCATTGGTTCAAGCTCACTCCAGCTGAATTGTGATGTGAAATGCTATGATGGCTCATTACTGCTGGAAAGCTGTTTAGGTCCTAAATGAAATAGAATCATCAAAATTCTTAAAGTAAAATGTGAGAGTAGTTTCGTGACTACTAAAAGTGACACCAACTGAAGTTTCTCTTTTAAAGATGAACAAGAAATGAATATTAATTCTTTCATTGCGTCGGAACTGTCCAGGTGCTTCTGAGTCCAGATAAATTTTTAGTTGTGTCAATATTCCAATAACATTATTAGCTCCACTTTTCAAAAATCTTTATTAACTTACTCTGACAAAAATTACCAGTTACCCATTATGACCAACCATAAATTTGGACAGCCTGCAAAGCTATTAAAAGTCACCTGGAAAAACCCTATTATTCCCTGGCTGGACCATTTTTCCACCTGTTTTTCAATGTCCTCACACAGTGAATAAGATAAACAGTTTGGGGGAGGTAAGAATAGCTTCTACTATTACTCTACCATTACTGAAAACAAGACATAAATTTTGATGGACCACTCTTCAGATCATTTTGGTAGTACACATAGGATTTTGGTATAACAGTCAAATAACTTTTACAGTCCTAGTCATATGAAGTTATACACAGATGTTAACAAAACCTTACATGAATAGATGTTAAATATGTAAAATATATACAAAATTGGATAAGCAAATTTTAAAATCTAAATCCAAGCACTTATTTTTTATTCCAAACTCTCTTCAGGTATTAACAAATATATCTTATTCTATGGCTCCAATGCTATTTTAAGTCCTTCCCTAGGGAAACAATAAGTTATTAATAAAATTAACATTTTAGCATGTTTACAGAGGTTCACGTATTACAATTACAAACTAACGTCACCAGCATGCAAATGTTTCATCATTCCCATACCAATGTCAAAGCAATAATGTACATTACCCTAGTAGAGAATATCACTACATATTTCAAAAATAAAATTATAATTATCTTCACTACATATTTTTAAGCTATATATTCTGAGAAGTACGATCATGTCTTCTAAATCCAGTACATTAACCCTCAATCCTAAGCCCCAACATTAATGTAACAGTTGTGATCTCTATGGAAAAAAAAGATTCTAAATTCAAAATTATTTTTTCCCAAAGTTTACTTTTAACTCTAACCTATTGGGTTGAAATGTTAATAAACCGCAACCTAGGTATTTCAACCCCTACCCACAGAATGTGTTTTAATTTTAAAACAACATAATTCTCTTTTCTAGTAATAATTGAGAATGTGAGACACATTTGGTCCACTACTGCAGAGCAACTAAAATTTAACGATGTTTTCATCCTGATTTGGTTTTATATGGCGAACTGGTTCTAAAGACTGAGAATAAACTTTTCACGTTGCAGTGAAAACATACATTACAATATTAATACTATTTCTAAGAGCCAAAATAAATTTCTGGATAAACAATACTAAATTTTAACTCTCAACATCTTACATATTTTTTTTCTTTAGGTTTGTTCCTTCAAAAATTGGTTTTTAGATTTTCCTACAATAATGGAAAAGAGATCAATCAAAAGAAAAACTCTCATAGGTATCTGGAAGAAACATCCTGAGGATTGGGAAGGGGGAGTCAATAAAATACAGAAAATTTCATTCCCCAAAAGGCTTGATTGAACTATGTTAACTGCCCATCAATCAAGTTTCTGAAGAGATTTGTATAACTTCACTTGTCTTAACTTTATTTCTGTCAGAAAGGAAGAAAGAAAAAAAAAGTTTATAATTTTTTTAGGGGAGTAACAAAAAAAAAAAAAAGAGGGGAATAAAATGATGCTAACAGAGACTAACTCCTATAAACACTTCACTATATGGAGCAGTATTTAAATGTTCATTAAACTTTAACCACTTAAAAATGAGCATATGGTATTTGTTTCTTGGTATATTCAACTAAAAAAAGATTCATAATTGAAAAACCAAAGTTACTTTTCAGACAGAGACTCAGGTTAGATGCATAGTTTGATTTCTGTAGTTTCTCACAAGTTTACTTAATATGATGTCATTGTTTGGTATGTGCATCTCAACTTTGCTTTATAGAAGATTCATCTCTCTGTTCTATTATATAATTTTATAAGATAAAATTAGTTTACGAAGAGAGTAGTATCACTAATCATCTATTTACAGGTGCCAGTTATTCTTTTAGTGGCAATGTGGCATACAGTGGGGCTTAAAGCTCAGTAACATTTCATACACCAATTGTTCACAGCTACAATGTCTTATCTCAAAACTTGAATGGTAAAACAAAATTCCTAGATGAAAAAAAAATGAACAAGCATCTTTCATTATTTTAGGCTTCCGACTTTTTACTCTTAAAATTTCTATGCCTTGCCCACAGTCTGTCAAAATGGAAGTTATAAGCATCAAGGTGCACCTAAGGTTGAGAATTCATATGTGAATTCTCTAAAGTGTGTTATATATGATTATGTAATACTGTTCTCTAAACCTGTAGCATTCTACCCTAGATCAGGAAGGCAATCTGGTACACTGAAAAATGTATCTTTCAGCTTTAACCACAGGTTCTAAAGTTAGAGAAATCGTTGTTGGAAACCCAACTAGCAATGTGTCCCTGGGTCTTCTTATTTAATTAAAAACAAAACAAAACAAAAAACACTACTATGTTGCAGAATTGTTGGGAGAATTAGAGAAAATATACAAAAAGCGCCAAGCACAGCGACAGGCACATAGAATAAGAAATAAATAATAATTACTGTTTTGTTGCCACTGGCTATGTTTGAAATACAACTAACCTAGAGAATGTGGAACTCAAACTTTCAAAGTCCCTATTTTGGAGGTCACTGAAATAATTTTTTTTTCCACACTGAAAGAAATTCCTTTGAGTCTAACGTCTTCATTTATTCAACAGTATTTATTTGGTGCTTCAGACATATGAAAGCATTATTCTTAATGTCAAGGATACCTTAGAGAAGAAATTAGAAGCATCATCCCTTGCCCTCAAAAAACTTACATTTTAGAGGAAGCCAGACATTAGGCAAGCAATTACATAGTTACTTAATTACAATTGTGATCAGTGTTACAAAGAAAGCCTGCTAAAGTGGGAAATGACCTAACAGGATCAGAATTTAAATTTCTATACAAACATCCCACCTCCCACCAAGGGTTTTCAATCACTCCATCTACAATTAAACCTAAGCAAAATCTTTGTACAGACATGATCTGTCCCATCTTTAAAACAACAAAATAATTAACCTGACTCTGGCCATTTTTATGTTCAGAACTATATACTGAAACTACACCTGCTATATAAAACCTACAAATTAATTTCAAGTATTCCATATAGTGGGTTCTTAATGAAAGAGAAAGCAAAGATATAATAAGCAGTTGTCAGCTATCAGGCCATGAACTCATTAGAAAATACATTTCCTGACACATTACAAACCCAGTATTTTCATATACATCCCATTATTCATTTTAACTCATTTTTTAGAATGTTTTTATTAAAATACTTACATATTTATTACTGAAAAACAAATTATGTCTGTGATTTTTAAGATCAGAACAATTCTAATTTCCTTACTAAAAGAGAACTCTTCTTTGCTCAGCTACCTTTTAAATATGCCACCTTATGTTTTATTTTTAATCTGGTAATATCCACTTTAAAGACAACTTCAAGATTCTTATCTTCAGAAGTTAGCACACTGTTGTAGAACAGTGCCATTAAAGTCCCAAGTGAATAATAATAAAGGGGAAAACTGAGAGATCAAATCAATGCTCTCATCAAAATGAAACTAAGTTTATTGTATGAAATAGAATCTACCTCAATGTTTGTCTTAGATTTAAACAGCGTTCACCCAGAAATTAATGCAATAACAATTAACTCAGAGCAGTCATTGTCAGTTCCCCAAAAGTGGCCTCTTCATCTATATATAGTTCATAAGGCAAGCTAGTCCAGGATTCCTGCTGCCAATTATAATGAATGGAAGAAACATATTTAAATCAAATAGCACCATCTAGCAGAACCCTCACCACTTTGCTTACAAGAGTAGATGTTACTTGGTGTTCAGTTTGGTAGATTGGACAGCAAAAGTGGCAATTATTTTTCATGGCAGAATCACAGAATTAGGCTAGAAAGGACCACAGATACGTCACATTCTCATTTTTATCTCAGATAATTTTTTTTTTTTTTTACAAAGCTATCAGGATACAGATTAGATTCAACTATTCCTGGAAATCTAACTAAAATCCAACATTACTTTGACTCTAAAATTCAACCACCCCGAAAGGTCTCAATACAGTTCAATTCCTTCACTCTCAGTAATATGAGATCCCAATACTCTGTAATCATTAAAACATCTTGTTTTTATCTTTTCAGGTCTATTACAACCAAATGATTAATGCACATAAATTGGGCTGTTATTTCAAAACTTAAGTTCTAGTAACTGCTATTTCTTAACAAGGCTATAATACTGTCTTTTGTATTTTTCATGGCACATCAACTAAATTCTAAATCTATCTCCTCAGAAAATACCTCTGGAAAACAAAACAAAACCAGCATCGCTCCGTTAATTTTGTTTGTTTTGCTACATCAAGGCCTGCCACCCCTAAATCCTACGGGAATTGTGTGTGTTGCTGCCAACACGAAGATTAGGAAACGTTCCCATCCCTAGGGCAAAAGAAACTTTCAGAAGCCTACTAACTCCCCAAAGCAAGGAGAGAAACTCGGTCGTCTCAGTTTTGGGTTTTTATTCAGGCAGCTACTTCCGAGCGCAAGGTAACCAAAGTAGCTCTTGAAAGATGCTCTCTGACTTTTCCCCCAGTCTGAACCCCCTCGGAAAGGCAGAGCGCGTTCAATGACAAGGATAAGCCTCAAACCTCAGAGTGGAGGTGGTTACTGGGAGTCACTTATCTGCTGCACAGAAAAGAGGGGTTCTTCCTCAGTGGTCACAGTTACTATTCGCTCTCATTTTTAGTAACAACCAAATCACCGTTACAAGTACGTAAGAATAGCAGCAAACAGCCCTGCTTCGCAGTGTGCCGTGACGGTGGCATCCCAGGACGGGAGGGGCTCTCTTCTCGCAGGCCTCCTCTGGGCTCCCACCGGAGTTAACACCTGTGTCTCCCCACTCAACGCTTCTCCCCTTCCGGCAAATCCCTTTTCGGACCACTGCTCCTAGCGCACCCCCAGACAAACCTCCTCCCGCCGGCCGCTGCAGCTCACACAACTCCCACTCCACGCGCCCCACGACCACCGCCCCTCGGGGGCCGCCCCGCCGGGTGCCGAGGCAGCCGCGGCCCCCAGACGTTTGGGAGGGAGACGGCAAATCTCCAAAAAAAGTTCTCCAGCCGCCGCCACGGACTTGGGTCTGCTGCGACAGGCAGAAACACCAGCCTGCTCCAGCAGATCCCGCTCCTCGCCAGCACACTTTTCCTCCCCCAAGAACTCGGTCCTTCTTAGTCTCCCAAACTTCAGCGGCGCCCGACCACCCGGGTTCCGCTAGGCACGGGGCACCACGAACCCCCAGTCCCTCCGCGGGCTGGAAAAAGCCCGGACGCCCACCCAGCCCACGCCCGCACACGCCCTCCGCGCCCAGCGCGCGTCTCCGCGCCCCGCGGGGCCCCGCTCGGTCGCTCCGCGCCCGGCTTCCGCCCGCCGCGCGCCCGGCACCGCCGCCCTCGACTCGTCCGGCGATCCCGGCCCCAAATCCCGGCGCCGGAGCCCCGGCCGCAGCGCCCCTCGCGCTGCCTGCCCCGACCCCAGCCCGCCGCTCCAAACACCCACATTCCCACCGCGAGCCCTCCTCCACGCAGCTGCCCCCTCCCGCCCCCTCCGCGACCCTCGGCAGCGCTCTGGGTCCCCGCAGCCCCGGACCCCAGCTCTAAAGTTACTTTGTGAGGAGGTGAACCCGTAGGTTATTTCCCCCAATCACCCAAACAAGTTTCCGTCCTCGGCACCAGCACCGCCACCGCCCCCCAGCACACTCGTTCCCTCCCGCCGGCAGCCCCCCAAGGCCGCCCGCCCCGCGCGAGCACCTCCTGGGAAACAGCCGCTCCCCGCACCGCACGCCCCCACCTCGCGTACCCCTCCCCCTGCCAGCCCACCCCCGGCTCTCCCCGGGCGGAGAGTGTCTGGGTCTGTGTGTCTCCAAGAGAGTGTGCGAGTGCGTGCGTGTGTGTGCGCGCGTGTGAAGGCGGAGGTGGGTGAGAAGCGGAGACACTTACTTCTCCCGGGCCTGGCTGTCGGACGGGACGGCGCTGCTGTTACTCTTGCCTTTGCCGTACATGCTTGTGCCGAGAGCAGCTCCCACTGTCACGCACCTGTCAACCCATCACAGCCTCCCCGGGAACAGCCCCGTCCCCATGGCGACCCACGCAGCCACCCCCACTATTGGCCGCCCCACGCTAAAGCTCCGCCCCCTTCGCCCAGGCAACGCGCGAGACTGACAGGCCTCCTCCTCCCTCCGGCCTGCCGAAGCGCGCGGTGGCGGCTACAGCCTAAGCGGCAGTCTCCTCCCTCCTTCCCTCCCTCCCGGGTTCCCTCCCTCCTTCCCTCTCCGCTCTCCTCCCTCCTCCCGCTCTCTTTCCCCCCTCCCCCCTCCGAACCCCGGCGCAAGGGGGGAATTAGAAACTGCTCTAGAAGGATTTTAAACAACTGGCTGTTCTCTCTGCCGCCGCCCCTCCCCCCGCGCCGCCCGCGCTCGGCTCCTCACTGGAGAGAAGGAGCCGGGAGGAGGGGAAAGTGCGGCCTGGAATCGCTGGTAGGAGCCGGCGGAGCTGGAGCCGTGGCGGCCCCAGACTTTGGGGCGCCCGCCGAGTACACAGACAGACATACGGCCCCAGCTTTCGTGGGAGCCCCCACCAGCCCCCTCTCCTGCTCCTCTCCTGTCTGTGACCCCGCGCCAGTACCCTGGATTGATCTCTACAGCCCTCAGCCGTTCTCCCTGGGGTGTCGACCCCCCTCCCCCGTCCCCCCACCACGCCCTGCTCCCAGAGGGCCGCAGGCAGGGGACACACGCGCAGTTCCCTGGACCTTCTGTTTGAGCGACCCAGAGCGTCTCGCCTTCCCTCGTGGATAGAGATTGTCCCTCCCGCCCTCGGCGGGCGCCGCTGGGGTGGCGTCGCCTCGCCCCCGGGGCCGCACCCTGCTTCCCTGGGGAACACCCTGCCTCAGGCCTGCCTCCCCTCTTTAGAGGTGAGCCTCCCTCTCCCAAAATGGCCCAGTGATTCCTGGGGACTCACTGGCCCTCTACCCTGGCCCCTGCACGGGACCCTCGAAGCTCTGTGGCACGCCGTGCAACAGCTCCCTTGCCAGAAATGCTGCATAAAAGGGCCCCAGGCACTCCCACCTGGCCTGGTTTTCCAGCCTTGGCCAGTGATGCCTACTCGTCCTAACCTTTGAAGTGGAAAGGGCCCCAGAAGGCCTTTAAAGACAGCTCAGCTGTTGTCCATCAGAGTAGGCCCCAACCCTCCTTCAAGGTGTACAAAATTGTGCCAGAGCTGAAAGGCTGCCTGAGAATATTTCTGGATCAAAGCCCCTAATCCCATTTCAGTAAATGTGCAGAAAGTTTCTGTAGCACAATCTGGTTCCCGATAGAACTCCATCCTTTATCTTGTGGAGATCCTTGGATGCAAAATCAGAGTGCAAATGGGGTTAGAAAGAAGACATGGGCATCAAATAGGGAGTGACAGAGGAAGAGGGGTGCAGGTGGGGGTCAGACTGGGGGAAACATCAGGAAAGGGTGAATAGACATGGAACGGCTATGGGAGGGGAGAGGAAATAGGATTTAAATGGGGAAAGCTACCTTTCTGTTTCTCACATAGAGCTTTAAGCTTTTAGTAGTAGGACCCTAAAAATGCTTATGGAGATACAAAGATAAATGGAATGGAAAGAAATGGGCTTTATGACCAACATCAGCAAGTGATAGGAATGAAACATCAACAGAAGGTTAAGGAAGGGCAGTTAGTAATAGAGAAAGAGACCCAGAAAACAGATTGGCAACCAAACAAATCAAAAACTGGGGAAAATGAAGAAGGACCCGCTATTCTAGTGTTAGAGAAGTTTTTGTGTTTTGTTTTTTTAATTGGAAAAGGTAAAGTGTAAAAAGGTAGGAAAGAAGAATAAAAGAAATAGGATTAAATGAAACCATAGAATATGATAGCAAAAGATGGCAAAAACAATAAAGGACCTAAGTTACTATTGAAGGATGCAAGAAAAAAGTGCTGTTATTAAAAGGACAAAAATTCATCCCATAGAAGAATGAAGAAAGTGAGAAATCACATAGGCTTACGTTGATTAATTTCCAAGAGAAGTAATTTGCCATTTCTAATTCAAAATCCCCCTTTCTGTTTACAATGAACTATAGTGATTTGGTGGTGGAGACATGACATTCATGGACTCAGAAGAACAGGAAGGAGTGATGCTGAGTAAGTCTCTCTTTTAATGAACTTTTGCTCAAAGTGCTCACATGTGTGTAAGGCTGCCACTCTTTACAGAGTCTACCTTCAGAGTTAGCATATATAATTTGTTGTTCAGTTATCAACTTTCATTGGCTTTAACCCAGAAAATTAGCATCTCAAAGCTCCATGACCCATAGAACACTTTGTATAAGGGACTGCTTTGAGAATGCTGTCAAGGATGGAGCTATGGCAGCTGCTAATCCATGCCCACACCTGGACTAAGGTAAGGTTTCCATTAAAGATCAAGAGTGGGCTTTGTACTGTTATCTAAAAACAAATTCGTTATTATCCTTGCACTAGAGTTGGGATTCTCTATGGTTCTCAGTCATGGCACGTTAAAATTGCCCTAAGAGGATTTATTTTTTGTTGGGTTTTGTTGGTTTGGTTTTAAATACAAGTTTCTGGGACATCCCCCGCCCCCCACCGCCCTCAACTAACTCACTCAGAAACTTTGTGGATGGACCCTGGCCTCTGTATTTTTTTGTAAGCTCCAAGTGATTCTTATATGTAATTAGGACTGCTTAACTCTGCTCTTCAATGTCCATTTAAAGACAGCCAATAAACACAATCAGATCTCAAAGCAAGATTTTTAGGTTGTGGCTATACACAGCAGATGACCCTCCCTACATAAGGCATTAAGACATCTTTACAGTGGACTTTACTTTCTACCCACTGAGCCAACAGATTTGTTAATAGGATGAAAATGTATGACCACATGTGATCTTATAGCACAAGACCACGAATAGCCATGGTTTAATTTACTATTTCCTAAAGAGAAAAGAAAACAAGAGAAGCTGTTTCCTGTCTACTGCTGCAATGTATTCATTTGATTGGTTTTCACCCACATTTATTACATGGAAAAGTCCTTTGAGTAATGGCATATTTTCTGATATTTAAGAAATAAATAAATTGTAAATCTGCACAGTAGGGCGTGGAATTCAGAATAATATGGTTGGTCTTAGTATCCAAAAAGAATAAAATGCGAAAAGGTCTTAGTTCAGAACTTGCCAAGTTAATGTCAGAGTTAACTTTACAAGAATGTTATTATCCAACAAATACACTAAGTGAAAACATGACTATCCCTATACGCGGTAACCTTAAAGCTTCAGTAGTAATCAAATCAATTGTCATTAAAACATCTCAGCAGCTATCTGAACCATCTCTATTTTATTTTCTTGTTAATGTTTACACATGTAAATAAAATGCTTCTTTGCCCTTGTTCAAATTATTTTGAGTACAAAGAGTGTTCTTTGCATCAGCAACTGTATCTCGTGGGGCCAATATTGTAATTAATGAGATTTGAAACACATATTCACAGCCAAATTTGAGATCCCAGACATAGAATTGAAGATCCATTGTCTGTTTGTTTTCATTTTTAAGAAAGGGGAAGACAGGAGATTTAAGTCTTCCTGTAAATAACCACAATATATTTTTTAGAAGTTAATCGTTTTTTTTAACCTCACACATAAGGCTGATTAATCTGGGGGGGGCTGGAAGAGAGAAAGAGTGCTGACTAGCTGAGCCACCAGAATGAAACACATGTATTTGAGGGTTTTTTTTTTCTTTATTCTTTCAGATATAGAACACCACAATTACTCAATCATTAGGTCTTTCTCTCCTGCCCTGGTTTTGTTTGTGTACAAATGCACAATTTTCTCTTTTTGGAAATTGCATCTTATTCTTGGAAGTCTTTATCATTTTAAAATAGGCAGTTTGTATACCACCCTGCTCTAGATTAACTATGCATTTCTTTGATCCTCATTTTTTCTATAAAACATTAAGGTTAATAATGTCTATATTCTTATAGTGCATGGAACTTTAGAAAAGATTTCCCTTTGCTATATAGAACAAAGAGGCTACCTCTTTAAGTTTAAATAGAAACTAATGGTGAATTTAATTATTTGCATCACAGAGTATACTTAGCATGTTAACTTAAAAAAAAACATTTAGAGTAGAAAATGTTTAGAAAAATTAAAATAAACATTGAAATGTATTAAAATTAATTTTCTTGTTCTGGGGTAATTTTTTCAAAGGCCGAAAATTTTCTATTATTAATTTGTTTCATAAACTAGTTTATGAAAAATATCTTACATTCATATCACTTTTCATTTCAAATCATTTAACAGATATCTGTTCATGAATAGTCATTATACCTGTTAATTAGATTTTCCTAACCAGCTTTTTTAACTGGGTAAACTGAGTCCTAGAAAGATTTATTAGCATGATCTGATCCATAAAGAGAACAGAACTCGTTCCAGGATGAGAACTCTGTGTTCCTGGCTGACAGTACTGTTCTCAGACCACGGAGCCGCACCTCTTTCTCTCAGAAGTGACTATTCCACAGAGGAATGTGAGCAAGCTCTGAGATGTTTGTCACTCAAACTACTGTATGAAACTTCACTCCCAGGCAGAACAGACTAGCATGCTTAGATTCACAAACTGCTTACATGCCATGTACCAAAGTAATTGAATGAATAGAGTCATTACAACTGTAATACTATGCAACGTGGTCTCTTATACCAGAATAATAAATGAAATGGGGCCTCAAATTAACATTATTTGACACACTGTTATTGGTTTAACATCAGTTAATCTGAGGCAATGACTGTTTTCTTAACCTATTGCCCTAGATTTTTAAAATCCCAATTTAGCTATACATAAACATTTACCAATGGGTTAGGAGAGACTGTACAGATCTACTGTACAGATCTACAGTTCTAAACTGTTCCATCTCTCATCCTAGTCTTTTTTAGCACCATCAAGATTTCAAATTTAATAACTTAGAAAAAAATAATCCTGATATGAAAAATTGCACATAAGCTGAAGATGATGAAAAATGAAAAAAGTGGGGCTACCACATATTGCAATTTCACACACTTTAGCACATTTTGCAAAACAAATCCCGAGTGTTGCAGTATTCACTGGCTGGCTTTTTGTCATTAAATGTTGAAAGTTATGTAATAGAAAGTATGCCAAAGAGTGTTCTTTATTCAAAAGTATTACTATTTTTTCAGTGCATTCCTAAATCTTCACAATGGTTTTTCACCTACTAAGATTATGCCAATATGATGTCTTTGCACTCTTGGATTTGACAAAGGCCCCAGTCTCATGAAGGAGGCTGTGAACATTCCAGGCAGTGTCATTTCCTCCTGTTAGAAATGGAAACATAGGGGGAAAAATAACTACTCATTTGTTTTTCATTATTTTCCAACATTATTGGGTCCTCTCAACGAAGTATGTCAAAAAAAAGAAGGCAATAAATTATTCCACTATTATATTTTATTTATCTTGAAATAGTTTGACTATAAGGGGTTAAGATACATATTTTAACCTCTTTAGCTGTGTTAAAAATATGTTTAAGATAAGGACTGAATTGGGGTACCTGGTCACTTAAGTGTCTCTTGATTTCAGCTCAGGTAAAGGTCTCACGGTTTGTGAGATTGAGCCCTGTGTTGGGCTGTGTTGGCAGCGAGGAGCCTGCTTAGGATTCTCTCTCTCCCTCTCTCTGCTCCTCCCCCACTTGCACACACTCAGGCTCTTTCTTTCTCTCTCTCAAAAATAAACAAACATTAAAAAAAAAAAAGGTGCTGAATATAGCCATTGCCAATAATAAGCAGGGTCATGTATACTTGTCAAAGATACAGAAGGTACTTACATTTTATTTATTTTGGTGTGCTCAAAAAGTCTTTGAAACCAGTTGGGCTCCTTCTATATATTCCAGTATTTGGAGATTTGTAAGTATTCTGTGGTGGCAATTGCTACCTGTTAGCATCATCATCATTAGATTATACATGTATAAACCAGATTCCTCGTCAGACACATAATTCTATAATCTTGTTATCATCAGTTTTTCAAACTCTCCAGGTGTTTTTCCTTGGACCTAAATTCTTGAAGCAGAGGATAGACAGATTCCCTGCCACATGGTGCTGAGCTATTGACTACTGCATGGCAAATCTCCATTAGCCTCACTCAGCTTCTAAGATCCAAGTTGTCTGCGGTATTGGGGGCCAGTGTTAAGAAAGTTAAGAAAGAATACATTTTTGTGATATGGTCTGCTACTACTCTGTGCTTACTTTCTACCCTGTCTTCCCTCTAACACTCATGGGAGTTTTACTTCTTTGAGGATAACCTTGATCACTGTCTGTAGTCCTATGAACACTACTTAGGGCTAAAGTTGTTGCTTTGCTAAGTTCGTTGCTCTGAGTTAAGGAGAATTGTGGCCAAGGACGCTGACCCATGGAATATTCTTCTTTGGCACGGTGTTTGAGGCTGAGGTGCCCAGAAATTAGAGGCTTTAGCAATACTGTATATGTTTACTCTGGCTTTTCTGTCTGGTTCTTCTAGGAAGGAGGTAGACAAACAGCTCACTCTGTTAATGAAAGTAGGTAGTCTGCAGGGAAGGGTGGCCAAGGAAGAATCCAGTTCTGGATACCTTCACCCATCCCTCTGGAAGAGTTATCCCCATATCCCAACTTTCTTGCACTGCTTCCATTGTTCTTGCCTTGGCTCTTGTGTCCTTTTAGGAGGTACCAGCTCTGTTGGCTAGTTTGGTTGTTTTCTTCATTTTAAAGGAGCATTTGTCATTTGTGGCACAAGGAGGCATATGTCACATACATGTCTCAGGAACCTTCTAAAGACCTTCACTAAAGGGCTGTGAGAGGAGGCGGAGGAAAGGGGGAAGAGATGGGCAACAGAACTACATCTCTGCAGCTTCTAGCCTGTGTCGGTTGCTCCAAAGGGTTTTACCACATAACCTCCCATCTTTCCATTCCTTCTTTTACCTGTTCTGTCTTCCCTCTTCCCATTCTTTTCCCCCCAATCCCTGACAAAAGGACAAAGGTGAGAGAAATAGGGAAGTTTCATGGAAACATATTAGATTGAAAATATATGAAACTGCTATTTTTGTAAGTCAAAAATGTTTGACTGCTTAACAGTGTTACATGGTTCAACTTCAACTATGCAAGAATTTCAGTTCTTGCAAGCCACATCACAGACTTCTTAGGTATTAACAACACTAATATTTATCAAGCTTTATGATATGCCGGGCGCCAAGTGCTTTACACAGAGTATCTCGCTCAGTGATCTTTGTAATCCTTAGAGGTAGGTTTTATTATTCACATATTTTGCTGGTTCACACAACTAGTGAATGATGGGATTGTAATTCACATCCATGCAGCCTATCTGTTCAGGCCTTCTCAGAATCCAATACAGAGATCCTTCCAACCACTCTTGCCCCTTAATATTTACTCTTTCATGTACTCAATTCTAGAAATGCAAGCTTCTTTGTGAATTCAGGTTGGATTAAATACAGGCAAGACCACTCAAGCAGGGTTTATGGAATCTTACTTCAGCAAGGTAAGCAGCAGTGAATTCTGTTCTTAAACCTAAACGTCCTGATTAGGCAAAATCAGAAACACGAAGCCACACCCTGCTTTATTTCAGCCTTGGACTTTATCAAGTACATCATTTCCTCCCATTTTGACTATTGTAAAGTAAATACCTTGGCTTATTGTAGGATATTAAAAGAAGAAGTGATTTGGTATGAATCTATTTCTCTTTTGATATTTAAAAGAGATACATATTCTCTGTATTCCTACTAGATTGCTCAATTCATGTCTTCTTTCCAATCTTCACCTTGTTCATTTCTCTTTCAGTGAATCACATTTCCCAGATCTAGGTGGCTCTGAGATCTGTAGTGGATAAAACCCGAAAACCAAGATCTGTTTTAATTCACATTCTGCTTAGGTTAAGGGAGACCTGGATCACTGGGTCACATCACCATCCAGTCACTGGATCACTATAAATATGTGCCCTACCTCTGGAAATGATCACAAACTGTTTCCCTGCATCTAAATAAGTAGATTGCGATTCCTTTGGGGGTTGTTTTTTGTTGTTGTTTTGGGATTTCCCCCCCCCCAGTGTGGGTTGTTTCCTGGTAGATTATTGTATTTCATGTTACCTTTCCTTCGCTTCTTTGTTTTGTTTTGTTTTGTTTTGTTTTTTTGGCTTCACTTCCTCCTTCTATTGTTGTAGATGTCTTTTTCCTCTCATCACTTTTCCTGTTGCCTTTCCAATTGGGTGGGGCCCCCATCCAATTCACTCACTGTCTGGCTCTAGAGTATCTTTAGTCCCAGGGGAAAACAATCTTGTGCCAAATAGTTAGAATCCCTGGGGCATCAGAAGAAAGATCCCAGAGACTAAGTATCCCTAAAATTTTCCTTTATTGATTTTATGTTAGAATGAAATCCAAGGATGCCTAATTAGGGGGAAAAAAATTCATCCTTTTGGCCTCCTAATCCCAGACCATTCTGAACTCTGACAGCACCAACATCCATCAAATCAAACAATGAAATCAACTTTGGTTACTTAGCATAATAGAAATAAACTTGTAATATTCTATTAGTGAAGGATCAATGTCTCCTGTCTTGAAAATAAACATCAGAGCTTGGCCTCAACATTTATGTAGCAGCAGGAGACCATTATTTTGTGGCAACATTCGATTACATTGACATCAAGACAGATTTATTAAATTAATAAATAGTACATGATTTTCAGCCTTTCATTTCCAACCGTCACCACCACCCCACTCCTCAAGGTGATCTTCTGAAATCCTTCATCCTTATTATCTATGACCTCTATTTCCTTTTTGTTGTTTGTCATTTTACTCAAATTAATATTTTTAGTATCTATTTTTTCAGATGGAAATTTTTAATTGGTTATTAAGAAGAAAGCTAATAATGAGAATCATCAAATTATTAATTGTTAAAATATTTTAGTGGTGTAATATTTGAAAAGGAAGTATTTCAGATATGCTTTTCAGAGTTCTGAATGTGGCTAATAACAAAAGGCCACAACTTCTGCTATCTCTTCCTCTAACTTTCAACCTCAGGGCCTTTGCCCTGGCTGTTTCCTCTGCCTGGAACGTTCTTCCTTCTGTTCTTTGCATGGCTGGGTTTTTTTTCTCATACTTAAGTCTGCTGGAATGTCATTTCCACAGAAAGGTTTTCTATAAGAGTCCTTTTTAAAGTGCTTATTCCCCCATCCTCAGTCACTGTTCCTCCTGCTGCTCTGTTTTATTTTCTTTTTAATCACATGTCATATTTGAAGACGTCCATGATTTGAATTACTCTGTTGGCTTGCATAGTCCATGTGGGCAGTGGTCTTATCCTTCTTCTCATACTAGATCTCTATGTCTTAAGACCTGGAACAGTACCAGATACCCAGCAGCGCTCACTAAACAAATGTTCATGGACTGACTGGATGGATGAATGAATGAATGAATGAATGAATCTAATAAAACAGTCATACATGAGTAACCTCAGATCCTAGCTCACTTAGATATTTGCAACATGCAATCTTTCCAGCCCTCTGCCCTACCGCTCCAATGCAGGGGATCCTTATATTTTTAGAAACAATAGTGATTAGACAGAGAGTACCAGCACACCTTCAGATTTTAGGCTTCTGCTCTTACTCCAATTTATTGTTCCAGCATCTAAATCAATTTAGCAGAATCTTGGTGAGCAGGACATGAGAGAGAGAAGTATTTTCTCCTCTTTTGTATCTCCACAGATGTAACTTACTTAGAGTTCCAAGTGGCTTAATGTTGCTGACAATAAGGAAACAAGTAGCACATAGTCAGCAGATTAGTTTTCAGTAATAAGCTTTCATTATGTTACTCTCCTACTCAAAAACCTTAATGCCTCCTCACTGCCTATAGGATAACTTTCTCTCCCCTCAGATTTTAATCTAATCTGATCCATCAGTACCTACAGCCTTCACTATGTTGTAGTTATTTATGCATGTCTGTCTTCCCTACCAGAGTATATATTCCTTGAAAACAGCCTCTTCATTCACAGACGCTTATAGAATACCTACATGTTGAGCCTTATATGAGCCTTATATGAATATATGAATATATTGTTGAAGAAGATGTTTCCCTGCTTTCAAGCCCTACAATTCCTACCCCAGTTTCTACTTTGCCTTTGGGAAATGATTACTAATGTTTCTGGAATTAAATTTTAGTTCCAGTAGCTGCAGTCTAAAAACCTGGATTTGGATTCCCTGCTTCATTATTAGCTGTGTGATCTTAGCCAAGTCGCTTAACTTCTCAGTGTCTCAGTTTTATCAGTTGCAAACTGAGATGTTACTACTGTATGTTAGGGTTATAATGAGGAGTGAATGAGAAAATGCACATACTGGATCTAGCAAAGAGTTTGGCATATCATATGTGCTTAGCGAATGTTTTCTTCCTCAGAGTTGGGGCATGCCCTATGTAGTCTGTTACTTTTCAAATATACCTGGCACATCTGTCAACACTGTATTATTTCATATCATATCATGAGTACTATGATTTCCTCTTGCCTTGCATGACTTACCCTAGTCCTATCCAATTCTTAACTCCTTTGAAAGACATTCTCTGCTCTTATAATTATATCACACATAATAAGTGGCCTTTTACTAGAACTTAACAGTTTCTGGGTCTCATCTCTGAAATGAGTATAACTGTAAGGATAATAATTGTGATTCTTTAGCAGAGCCCAAGATGGTCCTATATTGATAGCATGCATCTGCTATCTCTTATCTGAATTTAGTAACTAGAAAACATGATGCCAAATTCAACAGCTTCTGTCTTGGTTGCAGTTGGTCACTGTGATGACGTCATTCCAAATTTCATGGATTCAAGGGTGAAAACAAGAATTTTGATGTCATTTAGTCAAATCTGCAAAGAAGGATGTTCCACAGTGTTCCTTAATCCCAGTGAAGAAACTCTTATCTTTAACTGTTAATACAATGTTAAGTTCTTTTCCTCATTGAATCGGCAATGCAATGGGAAAAAAATTAAGTCATCCTCCTCCTCATAATAAGCCTGCATATACTTCAAGACCGTCATCAAGTAATCCTCTTCTCCCAAATGAACAATCAAAATATTTATTTGCATAGCTAATATCACAGACGGTCTAGGCAAATAGACAAAGTCTCTCTCCTGTGAATACTATTAGCTTGTAGTTCATGGTTTAGACAACTGCTCTAGAGTGAAATAAAATCTTCAGAGACTTCTACTGGTCAATCAACACTTAAAATGTTTTTCTAAGCTACTCCTGGTAATTGGAATCTTTTAAGCATTTGTTAAAGGTAGAATGGTAATACTTAAAACAGTAGCAGTATAGTCATCCACTCAACAAGCATTCATTGAACACCTACCATATGTAGTATAGAGCAACATAGTATTTTGCTAAGCAATAGGTGGGGATGATGGAAGAATCTGTTAGAAGCAGTAGCCACCGTAAAGAACTTAAAAGGAAGACACAAAGCTTTGCTAAATACTTACCATGAGCCAGGCACTGCGCTAAGTGCTGAGGATGCACATATAAAGTTTCTTTGAGGAGCTCATAATCTAGAGAGAAGTATACCAGCCTTATATTTCAATATGGCATTTTAAGTGTTATGAAGGATGTTAGTGGCACTGGGTATTCTGGGTCATGGAGGACTACTTCTACCTGGAGTTTGCTTGACAGGTGAGAGGAGCCTGGACTAAGGAATAAAGCTTAGCTAAATTAAAATAATAATAATAATAATAACAACAACCTAAAAAATAACACAGGGAAGGGCATTTCAACAATGGGAGCTACATATACTAAGTCAGAAAGGGAAGAGAGATCATGCACATTCCAGAAGCTACAAGGAATTTGCCTGTAGTGGGAAGACTGGAGATAGTTGTGGAGATAAAGCTGGCGAGTCAGCAAAGACTGATTCATGAAGAGTTTTGTATGAGCACTATGAAAAAGACTGGGCTTTAAATCCTTGAGTAGCCTTGGGAAGCCACTAGAGGATTTTAGGCAGAGGAATTACCTGATCAGATTTGTAATTTAGAAAAATCACTCTGACCTTTGTGTGAAGGAGAGATGGGAGAGTCAATGGAGGCAGGGAAGTGGAGGGGTTATTACAAGGATCCAGGTGGTAACTGATGCAGAAAGGACCCAAGCTAGGTGCAGTAAGGGATGGAGAAGAGAGAATCACATATGACATAGAGATGGAGAAAAAGGAGAACTGGGACTACTGTGTATACATTTCATAAGATCGGGCAAAGATTATCTATTTGACCATCTTCACATATCTTTCACATAGACAAGGACAGTTTACTCCATATACTGCATGTACAAGTCCTTTAACTTACTTAAATGTGTCCTATAAAATACTTAATATGATAAAACCAACTTTATTTTTCAGTGAGAATACATCTTTTCAATAACAATGGAAGTTGTCGAGGAAATCAGCATTTTTATTTCTTTTCTTCAGGTTTTTTTTTTTTTAAGTTTATTTATTTTGAGAGAGAGAGAGAGAGCATGTGCATGACTCAGGTGCCCCTCTCTTCAGGTTTCTAATGTATAAAGAGCTTCCTAGAATTCCTCCCAACAGACTCCCAAACAGACAAAAATAAACCAAAAATTAGAACCACAACCAAACCAAAGAAAAATTTTTATTTATTTATTTATTTATTTATTTATTTATTTATTTATTTTGAGACAGAGAGAGACAAAGCATGAGCAGGGGAGGGGCAGAGAGAAGAGAGACAGAATCTGAAGCAGGATCCAGGCTCTGAGCTGTCAGCACAGGCCTGATGTGGGGCTCGAACTCATGGACTGTGAGATCATGACCTGAGCCAAAGTTGGATGCCTAACGAACTGAGCCACCCAGGGGCCCCAAAAGAAAAATTATTTTTAAAAAAAGATACACAGGGGGCACCTGGTTAGCTCAGTTGGTTAAGTGTCTGACTCTTGATTTTGCTCAAGTCATGATCTCATAGTCCTTGAGATCAAACCTTACATCAGGCTCTGTGCTGATGGGCGCCTAGCCTGCTTGGGATTCTCTCTCCTTCTCTCTCTGCCCCTCCCCTGCTGGTGCTCTATCTCTCAAAATAAACTAACATTTTTTTTTAAAGTTACATAGATACATTGATAGATTCAGGATAAGGAACATTTCAAAATTCTGGCTTAGATCATTTAGACCTTGACTGGAAAAGCTTCCAGGTCCTATAGAACTTGCCTGCTGTTGAAGGTTAGGTTCTCTAAAAACAGAGTCTAAGATGAGTATGAAATACACCATGTTTACTAGGCACCAACTCTATGAAAGGAGAGGGGAAGAAGTAGGATTGTGTAAAGGAAGAAGCCAGCCCCAGTGCAGGCCTTACAAAGCCTCAGCCAATATACTGCAGATCTCTAGAGAGATCTCCTGTGGCCCTGCCAAAATGGCCTGGCTTTTATGCCCTAGTCTCACTCATCTGAGGAGAGCTGCCTTAGGGAGGACATGATCTCTGGAGAGGTGGTTCTTAGCAGCTGAGGAAACCCCTGAAGATGCTGGCACTCCCCCTTGATATCAGGTCCTTCTTTGAAAGGAGACCTCTGTGGATGCCACACCTGCACACCAACGTTTGGATAGAGCTTGAAGACAGACCAGGCCATCTTCCTGGCCTTGGTAGAACTAAGTCTGCATACCTACATCACCTCAACCATGTCTCTAGATCTCCTACCCTTATAAGTGCTATTTTCAGAATTATAGAAAAATGAGAAAAGAATTGAAAGCTGAGTTTAAAATTATTTATTAATAATAAAATACCAGTGGGAATTAAAAGAAAAAAAAGAAAAAAAATGATGTGAGGATATTGCTATCTTACCTTTCTACATGTACAGTGGAAAATCACAGATTTAATAAAATATACTAAGCAATTACATCACTTCATGAAATCTAGCACATTAGAAACTGGCGTAGAGCTCTCCTGAACTATGCAAGTCAACTGTGGTTTCCTTTCTCCATCCAGTCAGTTACAGCCTACCTGAGGGACCTTTATGAAGGCATTTAAATTCTCTTTGCTTGAGTCACTAATAATTGAACAGTACTCATAACAGGAATACTATCATGTTGAAATTATGCCACAAGGTACAAGATGGAAGGGGAGATAATTTTAAAAGCCAATAGGATGACTAAAGAAAAAAATGGCTCATCAGAGTTTAGAATATCAGTCTTTTTCAACATTATGGCAGAGTGAGGGGCAGAAAATAGGATCTTTCATTGTAATTCCTAAAATTTAGGACTATGCACTGAGTTCATAAATTCCTCATCCCTCAGAATTTATCTCTATGGTTAAAACTTACTGATTTAGATTCCATAAATTTGTCATGTTGCAGTAGTAATACAGTTGTAGTGTGTCATTCTGGCTGAGAAAATATTTTATAATGATTTTTTTTTCCCTGAAAAGAAGGAGCCTACTAATATTGTCCAAGCATGTCTTCAAACTTTGGGTCTGCCTATTATTTCCATAATGTCAACTGTGGTCATGACCCATTACCATGGGCCAATAATGACTTACATTTTTAAACCTAATTGACCTATTCTTAACAAATATCACTTTTTCTTACATTATGCAAACTATTTAGAAAATAAATAATAAATAGCCTTTACTTCAAAATATATATATTTCTATTGATTTGGATGGGTTTTTCTGTTCCTCTTCTTTTTTTATTTTTCTAAATTTTTTTAATGTTTCTTTATTTTTGAGAGAGACAGAGCGTGAGTTTGGGAGGGGCAGAGAGAGAGGGAGACACAGAATCTGAAGCAAGCTTCAGGCTCTAAGCTGTCAGCAGAGAGCCTGCTGCAAGGCTCGAACCCACGAACTGAGATCATGAACTGAGCCGAAGTCGACGCTCAACTGACTGGGCCACCCAGGCACCCCTTTATCTTCCTCTTTCATTGTAACCCCTCTATCTACCCCAACTAGTGGGGTTCTGCATTCCTTCTTATATACCAGAGAATGTCTGTCCATCCAACCCTAGATTAGAGCAATAATATAGATGTGAGAAGAAGATAAATAAAACCAGATTAGAGCAATAATATAGATGTGAGAAGAAGGTGGAAGAAGAGGGAGAAGGGAGCTCTGAAATGGGTAAATGACAATATGCAAACTAAATGAATATGCTCCCAAAACATGTGAAGAGTAACTACCCCTCACTAGTTTCTCACAAACACCTTGGTCTTGGAATTTATTCCTCACGAACTATATTACTTGCCTATGGAAAATAATGCACTTCAAAGTTGTCATTCCTAAAAGTTGTCATAGCTTTGAAAAAATCCACTAATCAAATTAACTGCTTTGATTTTCAGAATGTATGTGTCTAATCAGCAATTACATTAGATGTCTTTGAAAATTCTTGGGGCGCCTGGGCGGCTTGGTCGGTTAGGCGTCCAACTTCGGCTCAGGTCATGATCTCACAGTCCGTGAGTTCAAGCCCCGCGTTGGGCTCTGTGCTGACAGCTCAGAGCCTGGAGCCTGTTTCAGATTCTGTGTCTCCCTCTCTGTCTGCTCCTCCCCTGTTCATGCTCTGTCTCTCTGTCTCAAAAATAAATAAACGTTAAAAAAAAATTTTTTTTAATTCTTTTTAATTATTGCAGAGAAGATCTTAACACTGCATCCATCACAATTGCCATAGAAGACCCTTGTGGCCCTACCTCCATCATCTCAGTGTTCACTGTTAGCTCTGGACATTGAATGCCAGAACCTCCATTGCTGTCCTCCCTCCAAAGCCAGAAGCCTCCATTGCCACTTTTGCCAGAAAGTGTATTCTGTAAGTCACCTACTTCCTCTCATTGTTCTCTTTCAAAACAATTTCTCCTACACGCAAGGTGGATTGCCTGAGCCTAGGTCGTAACTTGTGCGCCGTTGCTATAAAAGAAGCTGGGAAAACGCATTTGGGCCTTATGCGGTGGGAAGGCAGGACTCATGCTATGGGGAATTCCTCAAACATAGAAAAAGTATCCGAAAGGTGATAAGCAGCCAGAAAAACCAGAACATGGAAGGCAACCAAATACAGAGCTCAAAATGTGTGCATCAAATAACTGGTAGTGATGGTTAAATTTCCCCAATCATGGAACTGAGGGAAATACTGCTCATCCCCAGGGAGCTGGAGAGGAGTCATTTGAGCACTTCTTGCTGACATCTTTCGTTGTGCTCCAGACTGTTCCAGATGGCAGGAAGTCCCTGCTCAGGCCTCTGGCTGGGACTTTCTCCAAAAGCTGACCCTCAACACTGCACGGGGGCAAGCTGCCAGAGCAGCAGGGAAAGACGACTCACCTACACAGGCACAACCCGTTCTCCAAACACCCTGGAAATATAACTGACACACAGTGGGGAAAAGAACAGGTTTTCAAGCCTTGTTACTATGCATATGCTAATTATTAGGCAGAGGGGAACATGATAATTGAGTTATGAAACAACTAAATAAAAATAGACTACCTGACAGAGAGCTTCTTTACATGACGTTTTTACACAAGAATAAACAATGTGTTCTTTGTAGAGCTTAAAAAAAAAAAAAAGAAACAGGGTTAGTTTTATTCTGTAAACTACAGTCTCTTGTTGTAACTAGACTAGTGCTTGTATTTGTTGACATTTTGATTTATAAAAAACCTGAACAAGTTCAATTTCAATAATTCTTTTTGTTCAAGCAATACCAGAGAAATGGGGGAAATAATGATGTCCCCTCCCAGCCCCCCACAAATGGCATATGCAAGAGCTTTCAAATTCTCTTTGTTCAACTCTGGGTCAGATTTCATGAAGAAATAATTGAAATTCCTTTTGCTCCCCATTCTTCCATACATAGAGGTTTGTGTTCCTGATGAGCACCAAGAATCTTCCTTCCACAGAACTTTGTCTTTGAAAGATGAAATAACCTATTTCCCTCACCTCTTCTCAATCTTATTTCTGTGTTTCAATTGCTCTCCATCCTTAACCACAACAAGGAATGTATGCTATTTAATTCACTCTTGAAAAATTCAACCTAATGCCTAGAACTAGTGGCATGTGCTAAGAAGTGGCCAAAGTAGGAAGCACCTGGGTGGCTTGATAGGTTAAGTGTCTGACTCTTAGTTTTGGCTCGGGTTGTGATCTCACGGTTCATGGGTTCGAGTCTGCATCAGGCTCTGTGCAGACAGTGGGGAGGCTGCTTGGGATTCTCTCTTTCCCTCTGTCTCTACCCCTTTCCCATTCATGCTCACACATGCATTCTCTCTCAAAATAAATAAATGAACTTAAAAAAAAAAGGTGGGGGGCACCTGAGTGGCTCAGTTGGTTAAGCATCCAACTCTTTGTTTCAAGTTTTGTGATTCAAACCACACATTGGGCTCTGCGCTGACAGTGCAGAGCCTGCTTGGGATTCTCTCTTTTTTCTCTCTCCCTCTTCCCCTTCCCTGTTCATGCTGTCTCTATCTCTCTACAGATTGACAAATAAACTTAAAAAATACAAAATTGTAGCCTGGGTGGCTCAGTTGGTTGAGCATCAGACTTTGGCTCAGGTCATGATCTCATGGCTGGTGAGTTCAAGCCCCACGTTGAGCTGTCAGCACAGAGCCCAGAGCCTGCTTCAGATTCTATGTCTCCTCTCTCTCTGCCCCTTCCCTGCTCACACTTTGTCTTTCTCTCTCAAAAATAAACATTAAAAAAATTTTTTTAAATAAGAAATAGAAATTTTTTAAAATTATTAAAGAAAAGCAGGGGGAGCATAGGTGGCTCAGTCCATCAAGTGTCTGACCTCACCTCAAGTCATAGATCTCATGATTCATGAGTTCAAGTCCAGCATTGGGCTCTGTGCTGACAACTCAGAGTCTGGAGTCGGCTTTGGATTCTGTGTCTCCTTCTCTGTCTGCTCCTTCCCCCCCACTCACATTCTGTCTCCCTTTCTCTCTCTCTCAGAAATAATAAAAACAAAAAAATTAATGTTTAAAAAATTTTTTTAAAAATAAAGAAGTGGCCAAAGTAGAACCTAAAGCAGAGAAGTAAAGGGTACTTAGGTTCTAGTTAGCATTTTTTAACACTGAGTCACTGTGGATAAAACCAAGAGTAAATTATACCTATGAAATGGCAAACAAATAGTTCCCCATTTATTCATATTAATGATGAATTTGCATAATATTCTTGGAGATCCTTTGTTTAAGAAGAAAGACAACAAGTAAAGATAGTAATATATAATAAAACAATTTAGGAGTCCCAGGTAAGCCATGCTTGCTCATAAAATGTTACTTTCTTCACATCAAATGATAAAAGTGAAAAAAAATAAAAGGGAGTATTCAAAGTACAGTTTCTGATAAGAGGAAGCAACCAGATAATTTAATGAAAATGCCTCTAAATTGGATGCTAATTTGTGTTATCTACAGAGAAATTCCCTTTCCCCAAGTAACCACTAAACATAAATGCATTTGTGACTATGGTAGGAAGCACCCTTCCTTGGATGCATGTTTGCCTTTATAATTCGCCTGCCTAGAATCATCTATGAGTTCTACCATTAGGGTAATAAACAATGGAGATTACTTTAAAAGACATACTTGTCAGCATAGCACATTCACTTTTGCAACCGGTTCCATTTCAAACACATAGAGCAAGGAATTAAACTTAATTGCTAACTCAGGCTTAACATACCAGAATCTTCCAGATAAATTATATTTTAAAAGGTTACTCAGAGCTCCCCTCCTCTAAGTTTCTGAAGCAGGAAGGTTGAATATTGCTCAAGAATACCCAGAATGCAGTGTGATAATTTAACAGATCACTCTATGTCCTAAAGCTGAGAAGACCAAGAAACAGACCCATGTTGTTGTTGCCCATGACCCAGTGATATATGTTTTGCCCCACCACTAGAGAGAGATAGTGGACAAGTGTGGTAACTAATATTTCCTGCTTTTTTGTGAAATGATACGTTCATGGTATATCACAGGTGATATTTTAGGCTTTGTCAGTTGAGGCATGCTGTTTTTGTCAGTGGGAATGTTAAGTGACAACTAATAACTTTGGATCCAAAGTTGCCTGAAAATCTGAGGATGGACTTTGCCCCACTTGCATTGTTTCCAAATCAGTCAGGTCTCACTTGAAGCCCAAATGTGACAATGATCTATCTTATACTGGTTATGTAGTTTATTAAATGGAGGACTTCTACTTCCCTTCCTTGATTTTATTTTTGTCTTGACCACTACACTTCCCTTCACCAGAGAGAAGATCTAGAAAGAAGAAAAAAAATGAAATTCAAATTTATGAATTACTTGTTATTACCAGGGTTGAGGAGAATAATTTGAAGTGTTTGGGGGAAAAAAAGGTTTGAAAGTTATCTATGGGTTTGTATACTTGTTCCTATTGCAAAACCAAGCTACTTAAGCACTAATAAGGTGTTTTAATATGTACTTACTAGGAAAAGTCTACTGTTTTCAGAATGCTTTTATGCTACCATCTCACTAGATCCTCCTAAAATTCCTGTGAGATGTTAAACAGGTATTATTTATCTTAACACCATCATTAATCACTCCATTTTATAGGTGAAAAAACTGAGGGCACAATGTTAAATGTTGCTCAGGAATACCCAGCCAATAGTGGTAAAGTTGAAACTAGATACCGGCTCTTCTAACCTATGATCCCAGATCCCTTCTACTTGGTCATCTGCCTCTGCTTTTGGAACAGTCACAAAAGTTCATAGCTGAAAGGCTCTTACATGCTGTTGTCCACTTCATAACCTGCTGTATTCCAAAAATGCAGTTGTAGAACTTAGAATGCATTGTCCCACTAGAACAGTAATGTCTATTTTCCATAGACCCCTATGTCATTTCATAAGAACCTATGCCTAACCCACAAGAGTTAAATATGTTCCTTTAAGACAAAGTATGTTTCACAGACCAATATTCCCTTAAGAAAGTTTCAAGGAAAAAAAGTTCTAAGGCCAAATAAGTTTGGGAAACACAGCATATCATATATCCCACTCAGAGATTCATAATGTACATTTGCATATTAAAGGCTTTAAGAAGTTCTGCAGGAAAGAAAACTGCTTAAAATTGTTCCATTGAGAATTCATCAACCTTCTTTGACTTTGAAACCCTTTCACTGAGTAACAGATATTAACACCCAAAACTAGAGTTCCCCAAAACACATTTTGGACATTACTGCTGTAGGAAAATATGTTGTCACAATTTAAGATGTTAGGAGCATCTCTGCTGCTCTGAAATTGGGGGATACCTTGAATATAAGATAGGTTCTGTAGATCATTCCCGTAATATCAGTCTGGAGCTAAAATCAACCATGGATGTTGAGACATAAAGCAGGGTCAGACACTGAAGGATAAGGAACAGAACAATAAAGGATAGGAATGGTTCCTGGGAACACTGAGATAAAACCAAGATGATGGGGCTGGGGACACATGAATGATGAGAGTGACAAGGGAGCAGCTAACTTGGAAATTTATCCTACCTTCCTCTTTCTTCTTTCTCAAATCCTGCTGCTATAGACACTTTCCTAGACCAAACCAAGGGTAGGAAGCAGGGATGAGGCTGAGAGGAGGGGTGGACCCAAACATTAATGGTTGCCCTGGAAGGAAAAAACAGAGAATAGAGACATGCCAAAGAGGTGGAGCAAAGAGGGTACCTAGTAGAAGCAACTACTTTCCAGTTACCATGTTAAGAAAAGGAAGAAAGCCAGAGACTCCGTTTATAGCCTATGTCCTCCAAGAGTCAGATGAGCATCCAATGTATCATCCATACTGGGACACTTTTGGAGTGAAAGTGGCACTGTTAATAACCATGCGAGAACAACATATGTAAACTGGGGCATCCCAGGCACACAAAATTAGTGCCTGCGATAAGTTATATGCTGTTCCTTTCTGAACTATGAACCATGGCATTTAGGAAAAAAGAGAAAAAAAGATATAAAAGATATGTATGTTTGTGGTAATAGTGTGAACTATAATGGGTTCTACTTTAAATAAGTTGTTTAGACCAAAATATTCTCATGACCCCATTCAGCAAACATGTATTGAGCATCTGTGGTGTGGAAAGCCCTGTGCTCAACACTGTGGAGGTTGTAGATAAGCAATACACATCAATGCCCTCAAGGAGCCTCCAGTCAAAACAATGAATTAAGAGATTCAAATGACCAAAGCTGCAAGTAAATTATCACAGATGGTCATCTAGAGAGCTAAGAACATATGCTGGGGAAGTTCTGAAGAGGGCTGACCTGAGAGGCTCTGGAAATTTGGCAATGTGGGAAGGACAAAAAGATTATTATCAGGGAGTGCCCGGGTGGCTCAGTAGGTGGTTGAGTGTCTGACTCGGGTTTGGCTCAGGGCATGATTTTACAGTTCATGAAATCAAGCCCCACATTGGGCTCCATGTTCTTAGTGCATATTTTCTCTCTACTTAGGGTTTCTCTCTCCCTCTCTCTCTGCCCCTGCCCCCTTCTCTCTTTCAAAATAAATAAACATTAAAAAAAGAAGATTAATTATCAGGCCTGGAGTGCAGGAAGAAGAAGATAGAGCTTTCTGGGTGATAAGACAGCACCAAGCAAAAGTAGAGAGAAGCCTGTTTGTGGTAGCATGAGGAGCATGGTCCCATTTGGCAGGAATTTAGGATTTGTGAAGAGAAATTGTGGCAGATAAGTGGGAAAAGCAAGTTGCGGCAAGCCTGTATAGGGACTTGAATGCCAATGTAAATCAAGTGGAAATAATTCAGGAAATAATCAAGAGCTTTGATTGTATAGTAGCAGCCTAAGACAACCACAAGTACAACCACAACCACTTGCCACTTTGGAAATCTTTGGAAAAGTTGGGGCCAGTTTTGCACTATCATAAGGTTGAACCCAGAACTCTAAAGGACTTGGAAACATTTGGGTTAAATATAAGTATGTATTAAGATTCTTATCAAATCCAAAGTAGGCAATTATAATGAGTTTTGCATTGCTGCTATAAAACATTACTACAAATATAGTGGCCTAAAAAAAAATAGAAATTTCCTATCTGACAGTTCTGTAGGTTGGAGGTCCAACATAAGTCTCAATGGGCTAAAATCAAGGTGGCAGCAGGGCTACATTCTTCTCTAGAGGGTTGAGGGGAAGGCCCATTTCCTTGTCTTCTCCATCTTCTAGAGGCTATTCACATTCCTTGGCTCATAGCCCCGTTGCTCTGTCCACAAAAGTAACAATGGTAGATGGAGTCCTTCTAACACTGCATCACTTTACCTCCTCTGCCTCTTTCTTAAACTTTTAAAGATACTAGTAATTATATTTGGCTCATCTGAATAATCCAGGAGGATCTCCCTATCTGTTAATTAGCAACTACTTTTTTTTTTTTTTCTGAGAGAGAGAGAGAGAGAGACTATCCTAAGCAGGCTCCATGCTCATCCCAGAGCCCAATCCCACCACCCTGGGATCATGACCTGAGCCGAAATCAAGAGTCAGATGCTCAATGAACTGAGCCACCCAGATACACTAGTTAGCAAGCAGTTTAATTCTCCTTTGCCATGTAAGTAACATACTCACAGGTTCCTGGGATTAGGACATGGACATGTTTGGGGAGTTATTATTGTGCTTAGCACAGTAATGTAACAGGACCTTCCATGATGTTTTTATTCTCCCCAGTCCCCTTTGCCCAGGCATAGGCGAATGGCCTCATCCTTTATTTCTCAAAGCAGCTCTAATACTCATTGTGTACATAACAGACTTTTACTGAAGATCTGTGGATCACAACAGGTGATCACAGTACAGTATAGAAAAGCACTTAAATTTGAATATAAAATTTCTTTGCTTCTCATGTTTTTGACCATAGTTTCTTTTTAGCTGTTTTCTCCTTTGGTCTGCCCACTCTCCTCATCTCCAGGGACCCTCTCCCCCCTTATTCTCTCTTCTATGAGTCTCAGGCCTGCCAAAATACCTCCCTCTGAATCCTCACTGGAAATGGAAAATTCCTGTTACTTTTATTATTTAAAGCAATTTGGCTTGTTTGGCTCAGCCTTTCCCCTCCAGGATATGTCCTCGGCCTTCCCTTTCATTACCAAAAAGATCCATCAGCATCTTTTTTGAGACAGATTCTGTGTCTGCAGTCCATTTTAGTTATTTTTAATAGTAATTATTATCTTCCCCTTCATGCTATTAGAGAAAGCTTTAATACCAATTTTAGAAAGAATGTACCCTTTCCATTATTGGTGGGTTACCTTCTGCAGTACAAGGAGTCATTGGACCAGTGGTTTACAAAGAAATGAAACAAAGTGGCGAGCTGTCACCTGGGATGCCACAATCAACCTGACTCTAGGAATCAGGAGACCTGGGTGCTTGTTCTAGGTTCTCAAATGACCTGGTGACTTTGAGCAAGTTACAACCTCTCTGAGTCACCATTTTGTTAGTATAAAACAGGAAGGTTGAGTTAGATGTTCTCTCCAAAATTCTGTAAATACCTCATTGAATTAGTGGAGTTTATGTTTGTGGCCTAGGAGCTTATTTGACATAATAAACAGTTAAAAGCAAACCAGTGTCACAGGAGATTTTGGGACTCCCAGAAATTTTACTCCTGTGGTATCTGGGTTAAACATCCGGGATTACATTCAGTTTAGAGACCTTAAGCTTTGTTTTTTTTTTTGTTTTTTGGGTTTTTTTGAAAGGGCTGATGGGGTGTAGACAACCCATGCCAGCTACAATGATGGACCGAAAAGAAAAACATGACAGGAATCAGTGTGTTTTGAGAAAGATTAATATAGCAGTTAGGTATGGGATGGAATGATATAGCAGGCGATGGGCAGCAGGAAAACCAATTAAGAGATTGTTGTAAAAGTTCAGGCATAATAAAAATGTAACAGGATGCTAGATGGGACTTTTCCTGTTGTCTCAGGGTTTCCGCCAAAGCTCCACAGCTGAGGACAATAGGCAATAAGAGTTCACACGTTCTAAAGAAAGTTGCTAAACACATCCATGCATGATTTGCTGATTCTTTGCCCATTCTATCATGGCCCCATCGTATATAAGAGAGGTTACTGAATCATTAAAGAGAAGAGTCTGCGAAATAAGGGGATTTGCAAAAGTTGGAAGTACATTGGTTTTTCACTCTTCTCAAATACATGTTCTCTAGAGTTTGGGAAACAGAGAGGCTGATAACTGACCCTTACCTGATGGTGGGTAAGGACAGAGAGAATAGCAATGGAGAGTCTGACCTTCTGGAATTTGACCAGAAAAGGGGAATGAATTTCCCCCCAAGCCAAATATATAGCATGGGAGGGAGCTGGGTTCCAGGGTTGCAATCTGGGCCAGAATATCACTTTTTTTTGGAGAGCAGAACAGTGTTTGGCATTCTTGACAGCAGGGAGGTGGAGGGGTGACTGTTGCTAAAGAACACACAAAAATACTCCATGAAAGAAAGGGCCAGTATTGGAGAGCTGCTAGGACTGAGACCATTTGAGAGAGTATACCATGAGAGAACCAGGAAGGAAGTACAAGAAGCGGTAGGTACCATCTCCTCTAGTCCCCTCCATCCCTATCCAGTAGAAGCAGGTGATGGGGAAAGTAGAGTAAGGAGGGCCAAGGAACAGACTCTGTTTTACTCCCACCAGTGATCTGGGGACTCCCTGGCCAGGCCTAAGCTGGAGTGAGGGGAGAAGCTTTAAACTGGATTGGAAATGGAAGTTTTGATTTAGATTGGACTAGGCTTTTTAAATTCTGAAAATGAGACTGTTGTCTAATATGCTAAAGTAACAAAAAAGTACACAGTATCTGCTTGAGATATCATCCAGGGGCAGAAAAGGAAGATAAGACAAACATGTTTGAAGGCAATGAAATTTAAAAATAATGCTTTTTCCTGTTTGCAACTCATAGAGCCCAGCTCCTATAATAAATTAGTATGACAGCAATAATAAATAATAATGATGATAATGACAATAATAATAACAACCATTTGTTAATTATTGGCATAGTGTGCCAGACTTATGTTAGATGCTAAAGATACATTATTTCATTTAATCTTTACAACAATCTCATGAGGTAGAAACTCTGAAATTTAACCCCATTTAACAGAGGTTTACTTTCAGATGTTAAATAATTTGCCACAAAATACAGGTAATAAGTAGCTCATTTCAGACCCCACAATCCATTTAGGACTAGAATAAAGTAACAGTTATAAAAGAGGAAAGAAGCAAGGAATTAATGAATGAGATATCTGTGTTTATCATTTTAATCCAAGAGTGGATGAAGTAATTGATAAAAAGCAATGACACAATTTATTTACATTGATAGAACTTCAATTATCATGCAACCCACAAATAGCATTTGTTGCTAACTTTAAAACTAGTAAATGCATTTATTAAATAATTTGCTTTCCTTGGGTTGTTTTGGGTTTTTGTTTATTTGTTTTTTAAGAAGTGTTGTCTGGTCACTTTACAATTAGTTCCCTGGAATATAACTAATATGCTAATTTGTGATTTCTACTATATAAATGTTTTATTATGCCTAAAATATTAGATGGAAATAACTGGGTTCACAGGGTACACAGGTTCATTACTTGAGTGGTGAAGTAGATCCTTAAAACAGACACCTAAATTCAAGAATAACTTCTTCACTGTGAACACCTTGAAGCAGGGATCTTATCTTACTTAAAATTGGGGTCTAACCCCCAAGGTCATGAGACAAGTATTTGACATATTGTAGATGCTTACTAATTTAGAAGTTTTTATTGAGCACCATCTGGGTTCCAGACACTGAATTAAGTGTTATATGTATATGACAAGAGTGAATTTCCTTATAGTGTGTGCTCACAGCCCTTGCCACACCCCTTCTACCTTCTAAATAGAATTCTGGATTTTGTTCTATATAGCTTCTATTATCTGCCCTCTGAGGAGAATCAGACTTTGTTGCCAGATTCCTGGACATGTATGATAAAGAATTGAGAGACTGGGAGTCAGAGAAACAGAACTAATGAGATAGGGGGAAGAGAGAGAGAAAGAAAGGATAGCCCTATGAAGGAAGGACTTTGGGGAGGATAATGGGGGAGAGGTTAATTTAGGGAATACCGTGGTCGATTACAAATGAGACCGCCTTTGTTGTGCTCTGAGAAACCCAAGTAAAGGATATGATTTATTTCTTACTGCTTCTAACCTCTTTTTGGTCCCCAAGATAGGAACATGCGGTCCCAGATTACATATATATTATTTCTAATCCTTGGACCACCCTGCCAATGGAAGCATTACTGTCTTTAATTTCCAGGTAAAGTAAGAGCCATGAAGCAGATAACTAATTCTCTCAGGGCTCCACAACTAAAGCTAGGATTTGAATCCAGTTCTGGTGGGCACCCAGCCTGCTGTCTTTCCATGATGTTGGAACTGAACCATCATGTTGAACTGAACCATAACCATAACCATCTGTTGAACTGAACTCATTCAAAAGGCTTTCCTTGTGAGGGACCTCTATTTATTTTGGTATCATACATAAATGGGAAAGGCTTATTTCTGATATTTGATTCAGAAGAGAAAAGCTTAACTTCTAGCCTGGAAAGCAGGCCTGCTTGCTGTACTAAGCTTGCCTGTGGGCTTGATGGTTCATTTTGAAATCCAATCACTCCGCACCTAGGAAATGGCATTGTTTACTGCAAAAGTTCAGCTAAAACTGTTGCTAAAATTGGTCTGTGGCCATTCATGTTTCTGGAAATCAATTTTCTGACCAGGTAGCTACCTGGTACAAAAAAGTGTGGAATAAAAGGTTTCTTCAAACTGCCAACAAAGTTACCTTAGACCTTTCAATGGCCAGGTAGTAAACTAAATTGTATGCACTTGTTTGGGTGAATTATCATTTTAAATGGTTTGAGGTAAAGTTCTCATCTTCTGTCACCATAGAAACTGTTATAAAATTTCATATGAATACCTCAGAAACAGGGCTACCTACTCCCATGGACATAGATAGTGGGTATAATGGACCCCCAAGGAAATAAATGGCTGCTTGTCAGAAAATAATACAACCCATTAAAAGAAGTCTCTTTATGATCCAAGTCCTTCCAATTGGACAAACTAGGTATATGGACAGGTAGGGAGAAAAAGGGGTCTGAAGTAGTATGAGGTGCTTTTGGAGTAGTTTCCAAATGCCACTTTCCAAAGTTAAATAAACTTCCTCTCTTGTTGAGGGAACATTCCGTTGAGGTGTTAACACTGGAGTGATTTCATCTATATTCAGGGAGTACATGCTACAGAGCCATTATGGACCAGACGGGGATGTATAAAAATGATTTGACAAAAAGAAATAGCCAGTGTGCTATGCCAAAATCCAGAGTGCTCTTCTTCAAGGTGAATCGTATTCCATTCCAAAATGTCAAGTAGATTTAGTCATTTTAATCTTTTTATTAGATTAAAACTTGATACCTTTATAAAAGCTAAAGGAAATGGCTGGAATATAGGATCCACCACTGATAAATTGTGTGATCTTGGGAAAGTTGCTTGGCCTCTCTCAGCCTTAGTCTCTCCATTTCTAAACTGAAGGTGGTGTTTATTTTTATGTCAAGATAAAATAACCCATGCAAAGCACTTAACTTCAGTACTGAAGTGATTGTAGAAATTATTACTTATCAAAAGGAATAATAAATGTAATAACTAATAATAAGTGTGTTCAAGTCATCAACATATATTGTTATTTTTTTACATTTTTCTCTTTCCCTTGAACCCATAACAATATCTGATCTTAAGTAATTAAAAAGAGTGTGCTGAGGATTAAAGAAAACACAGAGTCGCTGCAATTTCTGACTGTTCTGGTATTGGTGAATCTGGAAGTTTTCAAGTGCCATGGGCATCTTTTTATTTCTTCCTGGTGCTTGAAAAGAAAGTCTGTTTTCATAAGACCTTGGGTCTGATTTCCAGTGGGAAAAAGGCTGAAGAAATTTGGCTTCATTTCCAAGTATCTTTGCACTTTTCCCAATTGCATAGAACCTCCAAGCTTCCCCAGATTACCTCGTTTCAATGACATCGAATCTTTCAAAGGGAATGTAATAATTCCGCAGAGAACTTAGCATTTCTGACAGCCTACCTCCCACTGTCCTCAGTGCTTCATAAATTATGCTGCCTCTGAATGTGAGCTGGGCAGCACCATTTTCCTGGCCCCTCGTGATTCATGGTTTCTCTTAACTATGTCAGTGCCTCGTCAGCAAAGCTGTTCCTTTTGGACAGAGTGTGATGTGATCTGCTTCTTGGAGGGCAGCTTGCTAATTATGTACTGATTTTATATACTGATTTAATTTTTTATATTTCAAGGTAACTAATAACTATTAACTTTAGGAATTACTTCAAAATTCAGAAAACATTACAATTTAATTAAAAATCTGCTCTCTGCAATACACTGTGACCTGAGAAACCACTCTAATGGTAATATGCTGTTATCATTAAAATTAACTAACAAACCAGAAGAATAGTGCTGTTCAGGTCAGATATAGAGAGACCATAATTAAAAGAAAGTGAAACTAAAAACAAGTATCAGACCAAAGATCAACACAGTGTGGATGGCCACTGTGCCAGCTTCCCTGTTTTGCATTGCCAAAGCAGCTCCCTCCTGACCTGTGTCTGCATGACTCCTCAGGAATTCCAAACGGAGGCCCTCCTTGAGAACAAGCCTGAGCCAATGTATTGGGTGGTTAAACAATAGAGGCTCAAAGGGAATAGGATAAAAAGTTTCTGAAAATGACTTGCTTCTAGAGTACCTTCTTATGTGTCTGTTATCTTTACATGTAAGAATAAAAACCCATCCTTATGAATGTCTTATCTTTTCCCAGCCTCCAGGACTTTCCAGATATCTTCCCAGTGACATGGGCTCTTCCTGACTTAGAAAACTTCTGTTCAGAGAGATGCAATAGAGGATGTAATGTGGAGTCCTTTCCAGCATTTTCCTTAACCCTGTCTATTCAGAAAGTATTCTGCCATTACCAGGATGCTTCTTTGGGCTTAGGGAATACAGACCTGGGAGAAAGAGGATTGGAGAAGAAAAAAGTCTTCTGGGATGTGGCTAGGAAAAAGTTTTACGTAACTGGGAGAAGAGAATTCTGGAAAACCTACAGGATGATGCCAATAGGAATGCAAAAGATTTAAACAAAAATAGTTCTGTAGGCTATGTATTGATAGCATGGTGTTTGAGAGAGGCAGTATTTAAATTATTTTGAGATTACCTTTGTCACTGGGTCAGGTTTCTTGGACAAGATGACACCCTGAGAGTGGACCCCCTGAGTTTCAGCCTCAGTACAATTACTTTGGGGATGATGAATACAGATAAATTTGTCTTACTACACAGTTCTCCTGCTGCCAGAGCCCAACTGACTTCTGAAGCTTATATCCAGGAGCCCCAGAGTCATTGTTGATACAGGACTCCTTGTATGACTCTGATCTCCTGCTCTTGGTAAAACTTCTTCACCCTTGTCTACCAGCTCCATCCTGCATCTCTTTCCTTATAGGGTTTTAGGAGATTCATAAAGCCCTTTTAGGGCTTTTTTAAAGCCCTTTTAGGAGGCTAAAAGCCATTATGGAGTAAGTAGGAGTTTGTTTGCTTTTTTTTTCTTTTTGGCCTGAATTGTTAATCTGTCATTTACACATTGTTTCTATGGGAAAAATGTGTTCTCATTTCCAAACAATGAATGTATATAAAGATTTTTAAAAGACAACCCAATGTAGGTCTATGGCTGCCTTTTAATGCCTCTTGGGTTATACTGGTGTTGGTTTGACTTCATTTTTATTTCTAAAGAACAGACTTACTATTTATAGTTTTTTAAATATGCGTATGTAGATATGCATATAAATAAGACTATTGAATATGCACAAAGATGCTAATAATAATTATCTTTGGGTGGTCATATTATAACTGGTAGTTTCTTCTCTATATCTTTATTTTTTTTCCCTAATGAGAAAACAGTGAGGATTTTTTTCATTTTTTAAGCAAATAGGGTTGGAAAATAAAATTTATAACAGCATCCAAAAAAACATTGTAAACATTTGGAGATAATTTAATAAAAGAAGTACAAAATTTCTGTGCTGAAAAAATATACAATACTGCTGAAAAAATTGAAAAAAAAAAAAAAAGACCTAACTAGAGATTAACATGTTTAGGGATTACATTCAATATTGTCAAGATGTCAGTTCTCACCAAAGTGATCCATAGACTCAGTGCAACCCCAATCAAAATTCCATGGGGCTTTTTTGTAGAAATTGGCATGCTAATTCTAAAATATATATAGAAAACCAAAGGACCTAGAATAGACAAAGCAATTTTGGGCAGGAAAAATAACAAAGTTGGAAGACTTAATCTACTGGATTTTTATTTCAAAACTTACTTTAAAGTTATAATAATCAAAATGGAGTAGTAATGACAAAAGGTAAAACAGATAAATCTTCAGAAGACAATAGAGAAGTTCAGAAATAGACTCACAATTATAGGGTCAAATGATTTTCAACAAGCGTGCCAAAGAAATACAGTGGTATGGTTAAAAGGATGGTTTTGTTCAGCGAATAATTCTGAGACAATTGGATACCTGTATATGCAAAAAAACAAAAAAACAAAAAAACCTGTACCCCTATCTCACATCATACACAAAAAACTAATTCAAGATGCATCATAGACCTAAACATATAAGGGAAAATCTTTGCAATGATGGGTGGGCAAAGATAGGCCAGGGAAAGCACTAATTGTTAAAGGGAAATATCAATAAGTTTGACTTTATCAAAGTCAAAAACAAACCCCTCTGCTCATCAGAAAACACTGTTAGGAAAACAAATAGTCTACAGAATAAAAGAAAATATTCACAACACATGTATTTGGCTGAAGGCTTACATGCATAATACATAAAGCATATCTACAACTTAATAATAAAAAGATAACACACTTAAAGAATAGGCAAAAGACTTGGACATGTCACAAAGATGACTTATAAATGGCCAATAAGTACATGAAAATATGGTCAACATCATTAATAAAATGCCAAGTAAAATCCACTGATATACTGGTATGGATCCACTAAAATATCTTAAGATTTAAAAGATTGACAACATTCAGTTTCAGCCATGATAGGGAGTAGCAGGAATTGCCATGAGTGCTGGTAAGAGTATAGAGTGGTACAACTACTCTGAAAAATTGTATGGTATCTCTTATGAAGTTAAATATATATTGTCTCTGTGATACAGCAGTTCTACTCCTGAGTGTGTTTATCCAAGAGAATTTTTTTTTTAAATATGTTCACAAAAGACTTGTGCTATATTCATAGCAGCTTTATTCATTAAAGCCAAAAAAAGTGGAAACAACTCAAAGGGGAAGCTCTTCCTGATGAGATCTCTCTGTTGTCATGTCATCTTGCATGAATCGCCTTGCCCTTACCATCCTTCAATTTATACTCTCAGAACACACTAGTCTCTGTCACGTTATGCTTCTGAAAGTGCAATTCCATCTGCCCAGAATTCCCCCTCCCTCTACTCTGGTTTTCCTAGTCTATTCCCTCAGGATCAGCTGAGTTGTCTTCTGTCCCTCCTCTTTGCAGTCTTTTTTTTTTTTTTTTTTAATTTTTTTTAACGTTTATTCATTTTTGAGAGACAGAGACAGAGCGTGAGTGGGGGAGGGGCAGAGAGAGAGAGAGAGAGAGAGAGAGAGAGAGAATCTGAAGAAGGCTACAGGCTCTGAGCTGTCAGCACGACAGCTCGAACCCACAAACTGTGAGATCATGACTTGAGCTAAAGTCAGACACTTAACTGACTGAGCCACCCAGGCGCCCCCTCTTTGCAGTCTTAAGCTTGCTTTCTGTTAGGATCATGGAATGATCATGTTGCATTATAATCTGTTATGTGCATATTCATCTTCTCTACTAGTTCATAAACTTCTATCTTCATATATCGCTAGCACCTAGCATTACATCTAGCACACAATAGTTGTTACAAGAAAATTTGTTACATATATGTCAGAATCTAACTTATTCTGTCTCTAATGCTGAAATATATACTTCTCATCTACCTTTATTGCCAAATGCTGGTAAGTTTCATAATAATGTTGCCAATTGAATACTTTCCTTGGCATGACCTCCTGTCCCCTAAGTAGTGCCTGTGGGAAAGTTGAATAAATACTACTGTGATGATATTAGTCAAAATGCTGTGCCAATTATCACAAGTTCTCACTGCATTTTACCAGTTGTTCTTAGTCCTTTCAATTCTTTAATGATTTACATGCTAGTGGAAGATTCTTCTCTGAAAAGTGTGCTTTTTGCTTTTTAGAGTGGCTTTGGCATGTGGGTTCTCAGTTGTTTATATCCTATACATGTCCAAAGGAAGTATCAGCTTTTAAGAGCAGAAACTTTTCAAAAATAGGTGATTTCCTTGTTGTGGGGGCTGTCCTTTGCATTGTATGATGTTCAGCAGGATCCCTAGCTTCTATCCATTAGAAGCTAGAAATACTCTCAAATTGTGACTACCAAAAATGTCTTCAGGCATTGCCAGATATACTGAGACATATACTCACCATCGGGTAAGAACTACTGCCCTGTAGGTTAAAAGAGTGTCCCTGATCTTGGTTCCCATTCATGCTCTATCACTCAGGGATCCAGGTTAGGCTATTGCCTCTCTGTGGTCAGTTACTTAATCTGTAAAATGTGAGTTGAAGGGAAAATTGTCAAAGAATTTTGGTAGGCCCAAAGATTACTGAATGTTTTCAGTTGAAAAAAAGGCATATATGTCTAGCATATTCTTCTACATTATTTGATTTATAATCTCTCACTTTTCATTGTCTTTGAGCTACTTTATAATTCTATAACTTGTAGAAAACTGATAAAAATATAATTCTTGGTGACAAAAGTTCAACTTGTATCTGGTAGAATGAAATCAATTATTTGCTTGTGAACCTTAGTACAGTTTTCTTCTTTTTGCATCTATTTTAAACTTCATTTCACCATACCTTATGTGGCCACATATAAGTGGTATTATGAATTTCCTTTGAATCCATTGTAACATCTTAGCGGTTGCCTTATTTTTAAAAAATTTTTAAATGTTTTTTTATTTTATATTTGAGAGAGAGAATGAAAGCGTGAGCAGGGGAGGGGCAGAGAGACAGAGGCAGAATCTGAGCCAGGCTCCAGGCTCTGAGCTGTCAGCACAGAGCTCATCACAGGGCTCGAACTCACGAGCAGTGAGATCATGACCTGAGCCGAAGTCAGACACTCAACCAACTAAGCCACCCAGGTGCCCTGTGGTTCCCTTATTAATTAACAAATTAAATGAAATCTTTGTTTGACATGTGTTAAAAAAAAAAAGTGGTTGCCTCTACAGTGATCCATTTGTTCTTTTAGGGATAAAAACATGATACTTGCCTAAAGACCTCCAGAGCAAAAGTTTTTAATATGCAAGCTACTTCAGCCAAACCACTCTTCTGATATCTTACAACTCTTACAGTTTTTGTATGCATTAATAAAATAAATTAGGGGAATAAAGTGACGGTTTTGGAAGCAATGGTACTGTCTATACTGCTGCTCGGATTCTCTGGATTCCTTGTTTCACTTTAGAAATTTACAGGTGCAAATGTCAGTCTGTGCTAATCCAGTTGGTGACAAGAACTAGAAAAGGATACCTGATACCCAACAGGGACACAATTACCTCATCATTTGCAAAACCAAAATGCAGGTCATATCTTAATTGATAGGGGTCATATTTCCTATAGAGGTCATTATTTATAAAAATGAGTTTTATTGTTAACTATCCCAGAGTGTTTCATTTCAGTCTACTTATTGAAATGAAGTGTTCCAACATGAGCCCATAGCTAAAAGGGCTTCAGAAGTGTGGGAGGTTTACTGGAACTCCAAAAGCACTGTCCTAAGCTTTAGGAGAAATTGATTTTGGTTCTTTCTAGCTCACTGCCCCTGATTTGTATGTGACCTTGAGGAAGCTCTTGAATCCTCCTGAATCTCCCTTTCCCTGTCTAGAAAGGCATTTGATCTAGAAAGCCTTAGCTTACTGTCAGGTTCAAGATTCTATGACATTGTGATTCTTTATGAGTGTTCTTGAGAATCGAGTGTAGTCAATAATTTTCAGAGGAGCAGAAGTACAGAAAACCTGTGTTGGCATTCTTTCACTTTCCACTGTCCCCAGTTTATGACTCCTACTGCTTTCGACTGGGCCCTACCTTCCCTCTTTGGTTTAGTGACAGGGCTGCCACTTGGGAACTGATAACCAGGAACACCCTTAGCAAGTCACCTTACCCTTTGCTTCTCACTCCACATGGGTGAGAACATCTTAAGGAATTATTTCCTCATCACTATGGACAAAGGGATTTTGCTGTTGGGGTTCCCAATTATTTTCAAGTCCAGAGATTCTTCCTTTATAATTTCCATTTCCTCTGATCCCTTGTCCACCATCTGCTTCTCTTTCATGGCTGCTTGTTTCTTCACTTAGTGTTGAGGGCTAGGTCAGCAGCTGCAGGAGAACTTGATTAGTGCCTTGCCTCTGTGCAGACACATTTCCCTGACAGCATCGATCCTGGGCGGTTTCGCTTTGCAGGCAGCTCCACAGAGGAGGAGCTTATGCTGCAAAGGAGGTGGACTGTTGTCTGGTCAAGGTGAGTTTGGGGCAGGCTCCTAATTCACTCCTCTTTGCTCAGCTGTTAATTTTGCTTAAATAGGAACTGCTTGCAGATTTTTATTTAAAAATCCACTGCCTGACTGAGACCTTGTGATGTCAAGATTCAAAGACAATTTTTTATTGCTAAGTTATTAGTCCTTTGAAAGAAGGAAAATTTGGTGTTTAATATTTAAACAGTTTCTATTTTGCTGAATTCTTTGATATTTGAATGTTAACTGTGTAACCATTTAAGGTCCATTTCTAGAGACTTTTCTAGACATTTAAAGCACTACAGGCATTTATTTGTAATACTCTCGCATGAAAAATTACCATCCATTTCTTGCCATCCTGGTTCATTGCCAGCAGATATGTCTATTAGCAATGAAATAAAGAAATGTTTTATATTTTGATGCATTTCAATATGTCTGTTACACTAGATTTTTTTTTTTTGAGAACAGGAATAAATTCCTTTCATCTTTAAAATGTTATCCCTTCTTCAAATTTTGGAAAAATTAATTGAATTTAGCATAGGGAAATTGCATTATCTCTGTGGCCAAGAGGATAACTCCAAGCATTTTCTTTCATTTTTTTTTTTTTTCCTGGATTTCTGGTTTGAGCTTCAGGAGTCATTGATAAAAACTACTGCAAGTGTGTCTGGGTGTAGATCTGACTAAGGATTCATTTATCTATGCTCTTTAAAGGCATCCCCACCTTTATGGAGCCTGCACCTCCATAAAATGTTCCAGCTCCACAAAACTGTCACATGACATTTCAAAGACATCTTCTATTTCCCGTAAAATATTGAACTACAATTACTCTACAGCCCCAAACTATCTATTCACCTTATTCTTTTCATGGTCTCCATAATTCCTGCAAGTTCATCTATGCCAATATAAGAATATGCATTTATAAGCTTTTGATAGAGTACAGTACCAATCTTAGGTACAACAAAAAATGTAGTACTACAAAGGGAAGCTCAAACCCATTGTAGTTTCAGATTAGCAGATTCATTTATGAATGTTAATTATGAATTAAACAGTAGATTTAAAACCACACCACACCTTTCTTCTGAAAATTGTGTTCATTTTCATGGACAAAGAGGCAGCCGAATTTGGTGGAAAGACACAGGCTTTGGTCTCTAGCCTGGGTACCCCCATTTACTTTGCTAAACGACCTTCAACAGATCAAAAACCATAGTTTTGGTAAGGATCAAATGAGGATAAATAATTTCAGATCAAAGGAGACTATATGAAAACACACCAAAAACTGTAAAGTCGTAGTGACACTTTTTGTTTACAGGTAGAGATGTATTTGGAGTGCCAGCTTCACTCAGAGTCCCCTTCTCTAGGAAATGCCCATACTTGTAACCCTTACTAAAGAGCAAACATGTTTGCCTTTCCTTCCCTGGTGACACTGTTGGACACCTGACAAAGGACACCCAATGGCAATGACAAATCAGATCTTCTCTTAAAATTAAAGAGACTTAAATGTGTCCTTTAATGGCACATTAATACCAGATGGCAGTCTGGTGATCATGAGAATTTGGGATCTATGGTGGCCATTTTCAACCACAAGCATGCTGAAGTAGGCAGAGAACGCTAGAGAATGGAGTGGATGTACAGAGATAAGCAAAAAGGAAATTATGAGGTAACAGGGGAGGCAGAGGAAAGTACCTTGGATCTAGGTCTATTTCTTAGTCTATCCATGGACTGTGCATTGATTTTATTTTCTAGGATGGCCACCTCACAATAAACTCCCCTGGAGTGGCTTTCTCTTCCTGGCAATGAATAGAACTTTGGCTAAAACATTAATACCACAATTGAAAAGGTCATTACCAAGAACACTGTAGATTTTATTGTATGAAAACCAAAAGTTTCCAACTGTCCTTTGTAGCTACCAACATGAAACTCTTTCCAGATTATGCTTTTCCAATTGTAAAAGGCAAACTGGACCGCAGAAGATTCAATAACAGGCCTAACTTGCAGCATCGACTTACCCACTGGGTTTGAAAATACATTTCACATATTCTGAGAAGTTACCCTCCAAATGAAGTCTCTCCTACTGGTCTTCCTTAAATGAAGTTTCAGAATCCAAAGAAGGCAGCACAGTATAGTGGAAATAACATAAACTTTAGAGTTAGATCCAGATGGCAGTTGTGGCTCCTTTAGAGCTGCATGAGTTTGATCAAATTATTTAATGTCTCGTAGCCTCAGTTTCTTCATCTATACATTGAGAATAATAATATTTTTCTTTCAGTTTGTTGTAAGGAATAAATGAAATAAATTATGGAAAGAGCTTGACATATTTCAGATCCTCAGCAAATGTTCATCTCCTTCCCTTCATTCACAATGTGAGTCTTTTTTTTTTTTTTCACAACCAACCACATAATACTACTGCAAATTAATAAGCAGTGTATGGAAACTAGAAAGGAAAAAAAAAACCTATTTTTGACTTCTTTACTTAGCCAGCAAGTTTCTTACATTTGTGTAAAAAAGGAAATACGTAGGGCTTAAAATCAGATTTTAGGCAGAGTGACTGGAACTGAAGAGAGAACCACAGAGACCTCCTTGAATTCAGAAGTGCGTATTTGGTCAACAAATTACTTTCTCACTGCAATACATCTGATGCTAATACATGTCCAAGCTGGCGTGAGCTTGTGTCTACATGTACTAAGAGGGCACAGCCGACAAAGTGGTTTTTTTTCATCACATAAATTCAAGATTGACTTGTTAAGCATACCTGCTCATTTGCATGAAGAAAGCTAGAATGCTTCACATACTGGGCATACTACTTCATTGTTCAGTAATAAAATCTATTCGGCTCCATAAGTTATTATTTAGCTTAAAACAGGAATGTTCTTTGACAAGGAAGCCCTATGAGAAATGTACTACATGATATCACAGGAAATGATTTCTGGAGGATGGTGATGAGTCTAACCGAATCAGTTCAGACATCTCCAGCCCTGTCAGTCCATGAAACACTATAGAAAAACATGTGTGATCATTAAAATGTCTGATTTCCTATGCGATAGCTATAGCGAATAATCTCCTAGAAGCGAGACTTCAGAAGCTATGACCAATTTGCTGCCTAAGATTCACATTGCATGTTTTCAATGGAAGGACACAAAAAGAAAAGAGGGCAAAAAGATCATGCACTATTAGCTATATACATTAATAATTATTCCTCAAACAACCTGATAGAAAACATGCAAAAATGATGAAATACTTTTCTAAGGGTACCCTCCAGACTCTCTCCATTCATGTGTAGTCCTGATGTCAGGCTCAAATAATCTTAAAGTGGGTGTAAAATATAGAGGGGCACCTGGGTGGCTCAGTCCAGTAAGTGTCCAACACTTTTTTTTTTTTTTTTTTTTAGCCAGTTCATTACTTTATTTATTTATTTTTTTAAATTTTTTCAATGTTTATTTATTTATTTATTTATTTTTTATTTTTTATTTTTTATTTTTTAATATATGAAATTTACTGTCAAATTGGTTTCCATACAACACCCAGTGCTCATCCCAAAAGGTGCCCTCCTCAATACCCATCACCCACCCTGCCCTCCCTCCCACCCCGCCCTCCCTCCCACCCCCCATCAACCCTCAATTTGTTCTCAGTTTTTAACAGTCTCTTATGCTTTGGCTCTCTCCCACTCTAACCTCTTTTTTTTTTTTTCCTTCCCCTCCCCCATGGGTTTCTGTTATGTTTCTCAGGATCCACATAAGAGTGAAACCATATGGTATCTGTCTTTCTCTGTATGGCTTATTTCACTTAGCATCACACTCTCCAGTTCCATCCATGTTGCTACAAAAGGCCATATTTCATTTTTTCTCATTGCCACGTAGTATTCCATTGTGTATATAAACCACAATTTCTTTATCCATTCATCAGTTGATAAGTGTCCAACTCTTGATTTCGGCTCAGGTCATGATCTCACACTTCATGAGTTCAAGCCCCACATTGGGCTCTGCGCTGACAGCATGGAACCTGCTTGGGAATTTTTTTGTCTCTTTTTCTCTTTCTGTCTCTCATAAAAATAAGTAAACTTAAAGAGTAAAATAAAATATAGACATTTATATCCTAAAAGAAGAACTTTATTAAAAATGAGTCAAAATACTCTAATATATTCTTATGTTAATGTTCTTTTGTGCTTATGGAAAACCATAACTCCATAAATAATAAGAACAATGCCCTTTTATTTATATTATTTTTCCTACACTGTGTACATTACATGCTAATCCAGCATTGTAAGGAAAGGTATCAACAATGACAAATCAAGTTTAAGCAGGTTATTTAAATTGGGAAATTTGATAGCATACCCAAATTAATAAACCATAATCCCCTGGCCCATAGTTTTATACCAGCCTCTGTCTATTTAAGGTCAATTTAGAAAAGTTTTCAAGCAACTACCCTAAACCTAACCCCCCCCTTCCATTTTGCTATTTGATCAGTGTTTAACTAAATAAGTTCATGATATAAGCATTATGACTCTCTAAAAAAGCATTCCTTCTCCATCCCCCCCCACCCAAACCCTCACTAATTTAGGTTAAAAACAAAGTAATGGCAGCAAAAGTGTCTTTAAGTTTTGCAATAATCCTTCCAGTACTTTTGCATCCCAAAAGGCTCCAGATGTGACCAGCCACTGCAAAATGGTAAGTTGTTTATCAGCATTCTACACTGGGAACTGGCACCTGTAATTTTACTCTTATTTTGCATCAGCATTATTAAAACATCTAAAAAATGACCAAGTGAAGGTTTTGTGTAATCACACATACACCTTCGGGGTGAAATGCCCTGTTGGCTGTCTGTCGTCCTGAAGGTGCCGGCTGCAGCCAGCAGCTTCCTTCTCTGTTGTCTGTGTAGCTGCTGTGAGCTTCCTTCTATACAGAGTTTATGCTGGTCGCTGGAGCTGGAAAATAATGGTAAAATGTTGTGCTGACAGCCTTTAAAGAATCGCTTGTTGATCACTTTTGATAATGCAAATAATCGCAATCCTTTTCTTCTTTTCATTCATTGTTTTCTTTCTTTCCCCCTTGTTTTGTGTTAATAGTCGTCTGTAGCTAAAAAGTTCTCTTACCCACTTCAGTCTGGGGTGAAATTTAAGAAATAAACATACCTGAATCATATAATGACAGTTAACCACTTTGTTAAACCATACATCACATTTCATCTTTACCTCCTCTTTTTAACCCTGGGGCTCTGTTACATCCTGCCTAGTTTTCCTAGCTGCTTGCTTCAGCCTGCTCCCATCTTGCTGGCTGTTTAGAAACATGACAAGCTACCTTTGCTTGCTGGCACTTTAACAATGCAGATTCTTGGAACTTCACTTTTGCTTGACCACTGATTTCTAACCCTGTATGGCAACAGACTGTAATTTAGTTCTGATGTAAAATCAACCCGGCTGGAAGTTGCTTTAAAAAAAAAAAAAAGAAAGAAAGAAAAGTTTCTTTTCTTTGTTCCTGTAAAATGATTTCCTACTCACATGCTTGAAAACAGGTCATTTTTAAAATGTCTTCTTCTGCAAGGTCTTTGCATACATGTTAAAGGTTGATGAGTGGGGAGACTGAGGAGCAGAGGGTTTAAGTGATTCACCTGAGATCATCACCAAGCTGAAGCTGGGACTCTGCTCCTGACGGTTGATGGTCAGCACAATACATTTGATTATATTTCCTTTAGAGTTAGAACTCCACAAAATTCTCCTTTCTGGTTTAACTTGGGCTTTGACTAGTTCTGTTTCAACTTCTTATTGATGGTGATTAATTGCTGCTCGTTGTGCATAAGCATTCTGAAGCTTTGAATGCTGAGTACCCAGCAAAACCTAGTGTTACCTTTATTTCCCTGAGTTAGGTGTTAAATTATCTTTCATGACAATGATGGTCAAAACATTTACAGCCACCCAAATAACTTACTTTTTTAAACAATTTTTTTTAATGTTTATTTACATTTGAAACAGAGAGTGTGTGTCAGAGGGTAAGCAGGGGAGGGGCAGAAAGAGAGGGAGACACAGAATCTGAAGCAGGTTCCAGGCTCTGAGCTGTCAGCACAGGGCCCGAGGCAGGGCTCGAGGCAGGGCTCGAACTCTTGAACTGTGAGATCATGACCTGAGATGAAGTCAGACACTTAACCCACTGAGCCACCCAGGCACCCCATGAATAACTTACTATTAAACAGATTTTATACTCAGCAGTTCAGCCATAGGTCAATGTTAGGAGAGTCTCTTTATCAAAATGCAAGGTTGTGAAATGTGTTAGGTGTATGGGAAGACAAAAAGATGTGGAGTGATTATATCTCTACTCTAAGTAATATGCAGGAGAGTGACCATGGTGCCCGAGTGAGGGCCATGTCAGGATGTATTTATGTTTCATAACTTTAGGGTCCATCATGAAGCATGCCTTCCTCAACAGAGTTGGGGGATTTAAACCCAGTCTTCTGCATGTAGCTTCATTTCAAAAGGCTATTATTATTCAACATTGGAGGAAACTTCTGTAACCAGAGGTCTCAAAGATAAGTTTTTAAATGGTTAATAGAATATTTTCTAATAATATTATTTTAAAGAAATAAGGTGAGACTCTTAAAAGCTCAAGCCAAAGATCCTTCTGATTTGGGTGCAAATGCAAAGATCTTTACATTCTTCATCATAAGCACTCAGTGTAGTAGGGTCCCTTGGGAGCAAAGAGAAGTCTAGAGAGAACCAGGATCTCCCCTGAATCAATCAGAAGCCCTTTGAGGAGTCCTAGAACCACCTGTCTCTAATTAATCTTTTCTACTGTATTCCCTCAGCACTTACACACTCATAATTATATTTATGATTGTAATTGTATTATATTACAGTTCAGATCCCCTTACAATAAATATCATCATAATGAAAACCTCACTATTATAAAAAGATTTCCCAGCCTTAGCCAGTAACTTATTTCAAGCATACACAATACGATACAATTCTAGTGAAATAAATAATTTGGAGGTTCCTTCAATTCTGTAGTAATGGAATTTGACCTTATAACTATAACTGTTGTGTAAAGGTGTATGGGCTCTTCCACTGGATGTCAGATCCCTAACAAAATAGTCTACAACACAAAGCTTTATACATAGTAGATGTTTAATAAACACTAGAACAAGTGAATAATTTGCAATAGAATTAGATGTGAAATATAATCTAATTGTCCTAGTATATAGCAATGGCACCATTAGAATTGTTGAACTGCAATTAACATGGCCTTTATCCTTCATCACCATTTTTTATCATCATTTGAAGGAATCAAGTGTGAAACTGAAGCCTATCTTGTGAAATCTTCTAGCCTCTTTTGTTCATCCCTGATGCTTTCTTCAAAAAGCAACCAGCTTAGGGATGCCTAGGTGGCTTAGTCAGTAAAGTGTCCTACTCTTGATTTCGGCTCAGGTCATGATCTCATGGTGCATGAAGTTGGAGCACACATTGGACTCCACGCTGAGTGTATGGAGCCTACTTGGGATTCTCTCTCCTCTCTCTGCCCTTCCCCAACTTGAGCTAGAGCTCTCTCTCTCTCTCTCTCTCTCTCTCTCTCTCTCTCTCTCTCTCAAAATAAGTAAATAAATAAAACTTTTTAAAAAAGCAACCAACTTAATATCAACCAATAACGGAAAGGTTATTTGTGCCAACATGATGCTAACTGCAATGGCATAACTGGCTGATACTCTTCTGGCCTGGGATATTTATGTTTCCCTATAAAAGTATCATTGATGTAAATCCATTACAAGTGGAAAACAATTCTACATGGATACCAACGGTCCATAGTATCATTTTTATATGTAAAACATAGCATATATTTGTCTACTCTTTCAAAAATTCACATTTTAGGGGCGCCTGGGTAGCTCAGTCGGTTAAGCATATGACTTTGGCTCAGGTCATGATCTCACGGTTCATGAGTTCGAGCCCTGCCTCGGGCTCTGTGCTGACAGCTCAGAGCCTGGAGCCTGCTTCAGATTCTGTGTCTCCCTCTCTCTCTGCCCCTCCCCAACTTGTGCGCTCTCTCTCTCTCTCTCTCTCTCTCAAAAATAAACGTTAAAAAAATTTTTTTTTTAAATCCACATTTTAGGGGCACTGGGCTGGCTTAGTCAGTAGAGATTAGAACTCTTGATCTTGAGGTTTTAAGTTCGAGCCCAACATTAGGTATAGAGATTACTTTAAAAAATTCTTTAAAAAAATCCACATCTTAAAAAAAGATAGTGTCATTTAATTTTGAAAAAATAAGAGAAGCAAAAAGAAATTATTTTTTTTCTTTTTTTGTTTGTTTTTTACCATATATGAGTGGGATCACTGAAATAAGGAAGCAATATGAGTCTTAATGTGTCTACCTCTACTTGATAAGAAAAGACAATATTAGCAGGTAATGGAAATGGGAGACTAGAGTGTTATCCTATGGAAGGATGTTTTTCTGGGTGTATGTTATACATACTCAGGAAGAAAAGTAATTCAATGTATGAAAAGAGAAGAAATGTGTAGACTCTATACTTCAAAATCATGTCTTTCATCGTTGGAAGTGGAGAAGACATCTAAATAAAAAGGAATATGCCCGTAATTTGTATCAATGAACTTAACTTTAATATACAAACTAAAGTGACCTGAGAGCAAATCCCTGTAGTCAGAAATCTGGATTTTTGGGGGTTTTTTGCACCAGCAACTTATGTAAAGGTACATAGATAGTAAGCAAAAATGTTGTTTTTCCATCAGATCTAGTGGTAATAGTTGCACAACCTTGAGGATATACTAATAACCACTAAATTATATTTTTTAAAATAATTAGTTTTATGGCATGTGAGTTATATGTAAAAGAAGAAGGGAATCACTGAGTCTTTTACACATAGGCCCAACACTGTGCATGGGCAGGAATAGTCACCCGTTCCAGACTGCCACTGAGGGAGCCTGGCTGGTTTTGAGAGAAGCCGTGTGTTCTCAAAATCAATCAGTGGATAAACCAGCAAACAAGGGGATAAACTTGTCATTTGTCTGAGTTCAAGTGTGTATTACACTCGGAGCTTTTGGCACTGTGCCTAAAAACCAACCCATTTCCTGAGCTATAAAGGCAAATATAACCTTTGAGTCTATGGCACAGGTTCAAGCCCACAGTGAGACCTGTGAACAGAAGAGTGAATGGACGGAGTCGAGGGTTCTAGCAAATGATATATTACTAAAAAATCACCTAGTTTTGAGCATGAAACAGAGCTAAGTGGACATTTGATTCTTATAGACACATTTTATAGATGACAGCTTGAGACAGTGAACCTAACCCCTTAATCACCACCACAAGAATCACTGCAACAAACAATAAAAGGTAACCTCTGGAGACAGACTTCATCAAAATCCCAGCTCTTCTACTTAGTAACTGCATAACTTTAGGCAAGTTATATATCCTTTCTGAGCCAATGTTCCTTGTTAGTAAAACAGGGATGCTGGTACTACTGGTATGTAGCTCATGGGACTGTTCTGAAGATTAAGTGACAAAATACAAACATCATACTTGGCACCAAGTAATGTTCAACATTATTATTCCTTTTAAAAGCTCTTTGTTGACAAATTAAAATTTGACATCCATTTTTTCAAAATTATTTTTTTAGATGCCCAAATCTCTCTTAATAGATTCAATTTTTTATTATATTTCTCTCATTAGAGGGGAGAAGCTACTTTCTCTTTTAAAGAGATAAATTAATGATCATGCAAACTTCATTCTTCAGTGTTTTTGTAGGATTTGGGGATTTTGTAGATCATTCAGGAAATAACACCAAAATTAGATTAAGGCTCCTAACGTTGTTTCTATAGTTGATAATTTTCCTCAGAGTTGAAATTTTTATAATAATTTATTCAAGGAAGTTATCATCTGGGTTCTAAAATTCCTTCAGATTCATACCCCTGACAAGAAAGAAAGCCATCAGGAGCTTCAGATAAATAATAAATGGGACTGTGACTTTAGGAGATGCTTGAGTAATACTGTCTTCAAAGTTCTCAAGAAGAAAGGATGTGCTTTGGAATAAAACCAATACATTTTGGAGGCGGGGCATTTACACTGCTGACATCCCCCCTCACTACCAGACCACCTGCTCCAGAAGGCCTTCCTGAGCCCTCCTCCCCCTGCCCCAGCCACAGGATTTACCTAGCCCCTCACAGCTTTTTCATGGCACATTGTACACAATTCAGAGGTAGCAGCTATCACACGTATACCTTGGTTTGGTTTGGCTTGGCTTCATTTGGCTTGTATTTCATCCACTGAGATTGTTTTCTAAGGGATTGAAATCTAAATATGCTTCCTTGTCTGCTCAGAACCTCTCCCACTAACTTCAGGCAACGAAAAAAGAAAAAGAAAAGCACAAACTCTTTGATGTGGCATCCCAGGCCATTTATGATCAGCCATACTTCCTTTTGCACACTTATCTTTTTGCACTCTTCCTCTGCTAGCCCTTTGAGCTGCAGCCACAGCCTGGGGCAGACTGTGTTCCCTCTCCTCCTGGGTTTTGGGCCTGTTGTTTGATTAATGGAATGCGGCCTTCACCCTCTTCCTTTGCTAAACACTGTTCATTTGGCTGGTTGGTGCTAATGTCACTTTTTCTGGAAAGCCTTCCTAGACTTTCTCCCTCAAAATGGGGTGGTAGGACTCTTGAAAGTGTTCTCTTTTTTTTTTTGTTTGTTTTTAATGTTTATTTATTTTGAGAGAGAGAGAGAGAGAGGCAGAGGGAGAGGGAGAGAATCCCAAACAGGCCCCACACCAACCAGTGTAAAGCCCAACTGAGCAACCCAGGTGCCCCTTGAAAGTGTTCTCATAACAACCAATATATCCCCCAATATCACACTTACCACTCTGAGTTGAAATATGTATTTTCTTTTCCTTCTTCCATAATAGACAATAATCTCATTGAGGGCAGGTACTGTGACTTGCTCATTGCTAAAGCCCCAGCTTCTAGCCCATTGCTTGGTAGGTAAGAGACCCTTATTAATTGTCTGTTGAAAAGATGAATCTGAATCTACATGCTTAATTTCAATAAACATGATACTACCTTTCAAATAATATAGGATGTGAAACACGGAGAAAACACTATCTTCTTGCCAGCTGGTAAGAGTTCCTTTGTACAAAGAGGTTTGCTTTGCTATACACACTCTTTCAAGCCTGATAAGGGGTAGGTGCAAGGTCCCTGCTGGAGAGTATGCAGGGCTTCCTGAGGAAGGGGTCAAAGAAAAGATTTCAGCTGATGGTCCACTCATAAAGGGACTTTGGGAGAAAATGCATAATGGGGGCTTTATTAAGTTGTTTCGTAGGTGGTGCTTTTGTGTAAAGAGTTTTGTGACTTAGGAAGTTCAAAGAGAACAAAAGGGAAATCAACATATGGTTATTATACATTTTTTTAAAGTATACATCTTCCCGAGTCTCTCTATTGACTTCCAAGCAAGTTAGGCTCCTAAGAGCCTGTAATTTGAAGGTACTAGTAACCCAAAGTTGTCTTTAGATCATGTAGATCTATCCTCCCTGAGGAGACAGGATTCAGCAAGGATCAGCTGGCTCACTTGATTACATCTTGAGAGATAAACCCACCCAGCCTATCATACAACCATACATAGCTCAGCGTTTTTTTGAAGACTTATGTTGTGCTAAGTACTGCATGTGGCTAGGCAAGATTGGAGAAAGTGGAAAAATTTGGTGAAATGGCTATTTCTAAAGCAATTATGAGATTGGGAAAGGAAGGGTGGAGTTTGGAAGCCTGAGCATTATATTACATTGGGACAGTAGGTCAGAAAAGAAAAGGAGGTCTGCTATGGTGTGGGTCTAGTGCATCATGGGTCATGCCACCCAGATGCAGGCAGAGAGGCCCTCTGGGAAAAAGGGTTTATGACAGTGTATAATGTGCAAGGTACAGTGTAAAACCTTCCTTGATCTCCCTTCCAAACTAATAAATTCTATATGACTGATTAATATATTTGTTTTGAGTGGATTTTATCTCACACCATCAATGTTTATAAATGACTTGAAAGTAACTGTAAGGACTATGCAGAAGGCTTTATGCGGGGACAATTGCAGCAGTATTTATTCCTCAATTCCTTTTGTTCTCAGACTGCATAAAATTACTGTTCAGAATCACACACTTCCGACTTTTTTTGTTGTTGTTTTGCAGGATTTCTGATCTTCAGTACCCCAGACTTTGCACTGGGGCAGTTTTATATTCAGTATTGTTCTTCTTCCCACATCTAGTATAGCACAGTTGGGTGACAGCTAGCAGATATGTATGTTGGGATTCTTCTGCTCTCTGAGGGAAAATGAAGCTAAATACCTTTTGCCTGATGTGGGGTCTATTGGCCATGTTCCTGCCACATATTCCCTAGCTTTCTTATACTCCAAATCCTCTCAAAAGAAGGAACAAAAGAAAACACTAATATGTGTTAAGCATTTTCAAGCCATCTATCATGCTAAATACTTAATATTAGTTAACCTCAGACACATGCATTTCCATAGTTATCTAGCAAAGAGACAATGGACCAAGGAACCTTACCTGGTTATGGGCCATTCAGACTTTTGCTTAAATCTATAGCATCCCAGCCATAAAGATTTACAGGGAGATTATTTGAGGCATGAAATCAATTTTGTTTAGACTGAGTTTGAACTACCATCTTGATTTAGAGATATCCTAGAGAACCTAGTTCAAGTTTGTACCAATCCCAGAGATTCAGAGAAGGGGGGCTATTACTTATTAAGACCTTACTAATTGACGGTTGTAGACTAAATACCTTAAATATCATTATAAAATACACTCCCAGGATTTTAATCAATTTAGCATGGTACCTGGTAAACAGGAAGAGTTTCGTAGAGGAGAGCTCGTACCTTTCCCTGAGTTCTTTGGAACTTCTCATTTTAAGATGGGGGAGGGATAATCTAGAACCCTTTTTTTTTTTTTTTTTTTTTGGCCCAATGATCTTCTCGAGTCAAAAGAAATCAGTGGTGGTTCCCATCTGCAATGAATTGCCTGGATCCAAAGCCAAATGGGTTTAAATTCAAGGTATCCCAAAGCCATAAAGTTAGTAAATAGGCCACAGGAGGTCAGGACATACTCTGACCCACTGTGTAGGTAATTTTTTTTGGCACTTAGAAATGGACAAATTGATACTCCAGGTTATATAATATATGTATGGCTTCAGCAACTATCAGTATTTGGAAAGTAACAGATTTAGATTCAAGGAGTGTTGAAAAATCTTCTACTTTTCAAGAGAAAAAAAGCCTCTACACGGGTTAAAAGGCTTATAATTGGGGAAATAGCATTAAAACAAGTCAGCGTTAAAACCAGGTGAATATTTACTTATGACAAAATTAAAAGCATGAATAGGTTTGTAGTTCATTACCATTTTGGCTAATAGTATTCAAAATAATTTTAATTAAGAACAAGGAACATCGTAAGTCCAGTATAAAAATAAAATATAATTTACTATAATAGTGACTTAATGAAAGGTTATTTGTTTTTATTTTAAAATCTTAAAGCACATAGTAGCATTACCTTGAATAAACTTGCTGTTAACCTTCAGCTGTAAAATGATTTTCAATAATGAGGCATAATATCAAAGAAAATTTTCAAATACAAATAAGAGTGTTTAGAGAGACTAAATAAAAAGTAAGACTTCTTCATTGAAAGTGACCAAAGGAAGATCCAAATTAAGAATTTACCCAAAATAGAGTAGGAACCCATTTTATTAGAAGTAAAGCAGAATGAAGGCTTCAGCCACCAAAAGTCTCACACCAGTGATTTAATTGGAAAGGTCTTTCCTTATAAACAGGATTAATTCCAATTAGTGGAAAATTCAAATTATGTTTATAAACACTAACAAAATGCTATCATTCCATAGCATATTACTTGCACAGCACCTATCCTATAAGACATTTTATGAAAGACAAAGGTTCATTAATTTTGCTAATTCTCCATTTTATAGATGAAGAAACTGAAGCATAAAGTATTTAAAAGACAAACCATAGCAAGTTTCCAGAAAAGCTGAAGAATTTCCTTCCTTCTTAGTCCTTTGTTCATGATATTCCCACAAGAAAAATAAATAAAAGCAAGTCCCAAGTAACACAAAATGAAAAGGGGAAAGTGTTATAATGGTCTATAGTGGCAATCCAGAAGAGACATGGGATGAAAAGTAAGAAATAAATGTTAACTTGCAGAAACTTAAATTCCCCTTTTCTCTGGCCCTTCTAATAAGGTATGAATTAAAGGTGCTGATTTTTTCCAGAGGAAAAGCTTCTTTGTAACAAAGCTCTTAGGTTTGTAACTCCTGGAATTCTCTTCTTTAGCACTTGGTAGACATTTAGTATCCTTGGAGCAAGTGAAGTTCATGCCATTTTTGACACCACCAGCCACAGAGTGACCTGGCAAAGTGGAATTCCTTTATGGAGATCTGCCCTAGAGTTATAGGGCCAACTCAACCCCTGACCTGCTGCTCTGGGACCGAGATCTCAATTAGAAAAATCTCACAGCCTGGCAGGTAGGAGCAAAAGGCTGTCTGACCCAACAAGCAGAGAAATATACCTGCTGAGATTCTCCATGAGCTACCTAGAACCCATTGTTGTAGGTGATTGTCCCAGGCCTTGTGTGCATGGAGGGGTGAGGGGATGGGTGGCTAGAGAAAGAGCAAGAGAGAAGTAGAAAAAGCAAGCCCAGGGGATCTTTGTTGTTGCTACCTGTTTTCCTTCCAGAGGAGCTCCTGTAGTTAGTTTACCACGAGCCTAGGGCAGGAGACAACACCAAAAGATGTATTTGGGGAGGAGAGAGAGGTCAGGTCACAGAAGACCTGAACTGCTGGATCAGATTTCATCCAGAAGGCGTGTGGAAGCTGATGAAGATTTTTAGCAGAGAAATGCACTTGAAAATGAGCATTGTGGCTAGTGTAGTGTGGAGAAATGAGCAAGAACCGCCTTGTCCATCACTGTCGCAGTGTCTGCAGTAAAGTAAGTAGGAGCTCAGTAAATATCTGTTGACTGGATGAGTGAATGAATGAGTGAATGGATGCGTTTAGTTGGGGAGAAAGAAGAGCCTGGCAAAGAGCTCACTTTGTTGAAGGTTGCCAACACTATCTTCACTGCAAGACAAATGAGATTTCCTAATGTATGTGTGTGGGAGTGGGGCAGGAGGGGATGGGGTCTACTTCATAGAATTGGTTATGTCTTTGGACACTTTTATTGTAGTGGAGGAGGAAGACACAAAGACAATTAAGTAAACTATTAACAAATTATGATTGGTATCATGAAACCAAGGGCCAGGATAGGGAAGAACAAAGGAGACCTATTTTATTTTATTTTTTTTCTTTATTTTTTTTAAATCACTTTTTTTTTTAATACATGAAATTTATTGTCAGATTGGTTTCCATACAACACCCAGTGCTCATCCCAAAAGATGCCCTCTTCAATACCCATCACCCACCCTCCCTGCCCTCCCACCCCCCATCAACCCTCAGTTTGTTCTCAGTTTTTAAGAGTCTCTTATGCTTTGGCTGTCTCCCACTCTAACCTCTTTTTTTTTTTTTTCCTTTCCCTCCCCCCATGGGTTTCTGTTAAGTTTCTCAGGGTCCACATAAGAGTGAAAACATATGGTATCTGTCTTTCTCTGTATGGCTTATTTCACTTAGCATCACACTCTCCAGTTCCATCCACGTTGCTACAAAGGGCCATATTTCGTTCTTTCTCATTGCCACGTAGTACTCCATTGTGTATATAAACCACAATTTCTTTATCCATTCATCAGTTGATGGACATTTAGGTTCTTTCCACAATTTGGCTATTGTTGAGAGTGTTGCTATAAACATTGGGGTACAAGTGCCCCTATGCATCATTACTCCTGTATCCCTTGGATAAATTCCTAGCAGTGCTATTGCTGGGTCATAGGGTAGGTCTATTTTTAATTTTCTGAGGAACCTCCACACTGCTTTCCAGAGCGGCTGCACCAATTTGCATTCCCACCAACAGTGCAAGAGGGTTCCCGTTTCTCCACATCCTCTCCAGCATCTATAGTCTCCTGATTTGTTCATTTTGGCCACTCTGACTGGCGTGAGGTGATATCTGAGTGTGGTTTTGATTTGTATTTCCCTGATGAGAAGCGATGTTGAGCATCTTTTCATGTGCCTGTTGGCCATCTGGATGTCTTCTTTAGAGAAGTGAGGAGACCTATTTTAGAGGAGATGATAGAGGAAACTCTGAGAATGTGATATTTAAGCTGAGCCCCAAAGGAGGATAAGGAGCTATCTATGTGAAGAACCAATGTATGGGCTTTACAAGAAGTGGAACTTACGCAAAGCCTCTGAGGCAGAAAAGGGCTCATTTTGTTCCAAACACTACTGGAAGACCAGAGTGACTAGCTCAAAGCCTGAGCAAGAAAGCAACAGGCAGGGCCAGATCACTCAGGGCTTGGCATATTAGGAGCTGACAGCTTTGTCCAGCAAGCCCCAGCCCCTATTCCAGCAGGAGGAATGAATGGAATCTAAGAGAGGTAGCAGAACAGATGAGAACTGAAAGTAAGAGGAGGATTTCAGATCAGGTTAATTCTAGATCTTCCCCAAAGGAATCACCATAGCCTAGAAATACTCTACAGGGAAAGGAATGTGTACATTGAGAATAAAGACTTCAACTTGGGCAAAGGAGATGCTTGGGAAGTCACATTCCTGGGCAACCAGACTTTCTCCCTAAGAAGTATCATTCACCTGCCTCATGGAAAGAGAGGGTTTTTGGTTTTCATTTTTTCCTTCAACATTATAGACTACCCCAAAGTAAAATTTACAAGTTGAAAAATGTGAAAGAAATAAAGAAAGAGGGGGAAAAAGCTGCCAAGAAGGTACAGAGCTTAGAAGGGAAGATTGCCCCTTTTTTGTCAGTGCTTCCCATCATCCATCATCCTTATCCTAATGGAGACTGGACTGGCTGGGTGTGGAATTTGGTGGCTCAGAGGGAAGAGTTTACCTCCTATCCTCCTTCAACTTGGTTAATGTTATATTTTACTCCTCAACAAAGGCACAACTACATGGGAAGTTCCCTTTGCAATGGGGAAAATGTCCTTTTATTTTATTCTGTTTGATAATTCCTGATTAAAGTTCTTCAGATTTTGCTTGCAGCTCTGTAGTTCCCTAATTTGTCTAGGAAGAAACATCTTGTAGCTAAAAGCAGATGGGATCCTAGTAGTGAGAGGATAAAGTGTATAACCCCTACGAACTGGGAAAGTCTGTGAGATGAGGAACTGGTTGTGTCTTGGATATCTCTGAATGCCAGGTGGGACTTCTCCCTGAGGCTCATTCACACTCAGCATAATAAACGTGGAGAATATCCCAGATCTACCATTTACACTACATGGCCTTGAGCAAATTGCTTAAGTTGGTCAAAAAATAACTTTTCTATAACTGTGTTTTTCTAAGATTGGTGATCATTAATGGGTCATGAAATCAATTTATAGGCTTGACAATCTTTTTTTTTTTAAAGAATTGAATAGAAAATAACAGTTTTTTTGTTTTGTTTTGCATATGGTAAGGGTTAAGTATTGTTGCATGAGACTTGTTTCAGATAGGTTTACTGTCACAATGTCAAATATATTGCTTACTGGGGCGCCTGGGTGGCGCAGTCGGTTAAGCGTCCGACTTCAGCCAGGTCACGATCTCGCGGTCTGTGAGTTCGAGCCCCGCGTCAGGCATCTGGGCTGATGGCTCGGAGCCTGGAGCCTGTTTCCGATTCTGTGTCTCCCTCTCTCTGCCCCTCCCCCGTTCATGCTCTGTCTCTCTCTGTCCCAAAAAAAAAAAAAAAAAAAAAAAAAAACGTTGAAAAAAAAAATAAAAAAAAAAAACAAACAAATATATTGCTTACTGTGGGTAGTGTAGTAATCAAAGAAGTTTGAAAAATACTGATGACTTAGTTTCTAGCTCCCATTCCCACTCAAAAGTAGGGAAAAAGTTAAAATAGTACATTAAACCCTACTCAGCATTTTCAGTTCCAAAGTGTCTATTTGGGGGGGTTTATGTCCCCTCTTCCCTCCTCTTTTACCTGCTTCTCCCTTTCTTGTGCTCCTCCTGCCTTCCTTAGGCTGGACATCCTCAGTCTCATCTCTCATCTCTCGATGGCATTAGAGCTTTCAGAAGACAGACCAAGCAACAGTAAACCCCTAACTTACCAAGAAATAGAGACAGCAGGAAATGCTTTTTATTCTTGTATTTATTTTAAACATTTATTTATTTATTTTGAGAGAGAGAGAGAGAGAACTGCGGAGGGGCAGAGAGACAGGAGAGAGAGAGAACCCCAGCAGGCTCCAGGCTGTCAGCACAGAGGCCAGCACGGGGCTCTATCTCACAAACAGTGAAACCATACCTCAGCAGAAATCAGGAGTTGGATGTTCAACCAAGTGAGCCACCCACACGCCCCAGGAAATGCTTTTTAAAATAACATTCTACATTAAACATGTAATCTGTCAGAGCCTCAGTTTCCATATCTATTAAACATGCTGAATATGCTTAATATTTAAATTATCTGCCACATTTTAGGTACTGGATAAATATGAAGTCTTTCCCATTTTGGGTTCTTAATATTGCGCAAAGAATTGCTCTAAGCTAGCCCTTTGTCTCTGGGAACATAGGCTGGGTTATGGATGTATATGGTACATAGAGACAGCAAAATGAAAACAAATCAATACATCAATGGGGTGGAAGGTATTTATATCATACTCAGGTCAAGTGTGTTTTATGGCTCATGACTAAGAGTCTAAGATATCTCAACTGATGAATCCTCCAGGAAACTAGCTCCAGCATATTCAGATGAAAAACAAAACAAAACACAAGTATACCATACCAAATTAATCTGCATGGGCACAGGCAGGGCTAACCAACTGTAAGCATGATTGAAAAGGGTAAAAAAAAAAATGTCTGTTCCTAAGCCCCCTGCCTCCCTGCTCTGCTCCCTTGTCAGAACCTGGTAACAGTCCTCTCTTTGAGCATGTGGTTGTCCTTATGTTCCTTTCTCAACCCAACCCCCCAACCCCCCTGACAAGATTCTGATAGCATGTAAAATAAGTGACACCGCACATAAAACCCATTCTCACAGAAGTGTTCCTGTGGGGGATATATATAATATATATATCATATTATATACATTATATATAATATATAAAATTATATATATTATGCAATATATAAAATATATTATACATAATTTAATTTAGTTTATTATATATATTTAATGTATAATATTTTTAATGTAATTTTTTTCTTTAAGAAATTTCCAACAGGATCAAGGGACTTCAAGGAACCTTAATTTAATCCCTTAATGTGGCATAGCAATTGGTGGGGGAGTGGTAGGGGTAAAAGACCCTTAGTCTGGCTTGCCTACAGGGCACACCTGACCCTGAAGCAACTGAGATAAAGATGCCTCTATCCTCTCAGCACCGAAGCTTGCCTGCCTAACAGGAACTGACAGGCCTCAACCCACTAGGTCATTATGCTTCAATCTGTCCCCCACTTTACTGTTGTATTGGTCAGAGTTATTAAAAAAAGAAAAATTCAACTGAGTAAATTTTAAGATCTCACTGCCTTTATTAAATGATTTATGAATCTGGCGGCACCCCATCTAGCAAGTAGAAGGGAGCTCTGAGCAGTTGTATAAAATGGAAGGTTTTTATAGAAGGAGGGTGGGCCAAGAAGGATTGTTCCAGGCCAGGTCCCATTCCCTTAGAGGAAAGAGGGGAATCTTATCATGCAGATTTCCTTTGGGGGGTTGACTACGCCCTGCTGATCAGAAAATTCTTGACTGACCAGTTAAGACTACATTTCTAGGGGAGGTTGAAACTGCAATTAGGTTAGGTATGAAGCCCCAGTTTGGGGCCTTGGCCCAAATGAAGCCATTTGCAGCCTGAGGTTTTCTTTTTATCAGGTTCTCCAGAGAAATAGAACTGATAGGAGAGAGAGAGGAAAGAGAGAGAAGAGAAGAGAAGAGAAGAGAAGAGAAGAGAAGAGAGGAGAAGAGAAGAGAAGAGAAGAGAAGAGAAGAGAAGAGAAGAGAAGAGAGATTGAGATTGAGATTTTAAGGAATTTGTTTACATGATTATGGAGGCGGGCATGTCCAAAATCTGTAAGGTGGACCACTGGGCTGGAGACCTGGGGAACAGCCAATGTTATAGTTGAAGGCTGTGTGCTGGCAGAATTCCTTCTTGCTCTTGGGAGATCAGTCTTTCATTCTGTTCAGGCTTTCAACTGATTGTTGGGTTGTGCGATGCAGATGAGGTCTACCCATATTATGGAGGGCAATTGCTTTACTCAAAGTCCGGCAATCTAAACGTAATTTTCATCCAAAAACACCCTCACAGAATCGTCTTGAATAACGTTTGAGTAAATATCTGGGTACGCTATGGCCCAGCCATGGTTAATTCATCATATCTTCTATACAGCCAGAGGTGGCCTTCCCCAACATACCAACCTTAATCCAACTGTTTCCCAATTCTGGCATTCTTCCAGAATTCCCAGATTCAAAATGTTATATTCTAACACATTTCAAGTTATTCAAGTGTTTAAAGATTGATCATGGTTGTAATTCCCTCCCCTTATTAGACACACAGAAACATTGTAATGTTTTGGGGGGAGAGGGTAGTTTCATATGGTTGTTCTCAATTTGTTTGCATTCAGGACCCGTTTACACTCTTAAAAATTAAGAATGTAAAAAAGCTTGTTTGCAGGGCCATATCTCTTGGTGCTATACCTTACAGAAATATGTGTATCATATTAGAAGTGAAAATGAGATATTAAAAATATATTTTTGAATTTATTTCAAAATAATAATGCTAACAAATGTGTTAGCCATAGATAACATATTATGAAAAACAACTGTTTTCCAAAACAAAAATAATTGGTGAGAAGAGTGGCACTCCTTTACATTTTTGCAAGTCGCTTTAATGCTTGAGTTAATAGAAGATGGTAGGATTATCATATCTGCTTCTGCATTTGACCTGCTGTGCTATGTTTTGATTAAAGTATATAAAGAAAACCTAACCTCACACTAATATGTAGCTGGAAAAGGGAAGACTTGCACAGGACTCTTTGGACCACATTTTGAGAACTACTGGTTTTATAGAAGTACTTCTACCTGTGAGTCAGAGGCCCTAGACCCTCATCTCTGCTTTGTCAGTAACCAGCTGTGCCTCACCTAAACGGTAAAGAAATTAACATATTGTTGAACACCTCCTGTGTGTCAGGCACGGTGTATATAGCATTTAATAGAATCTTCCTAACAACTTATAACGTAAGCAGTTGCACAATGGCAAATGCTTAACAACCAGAGAGGAATTCGTCCAGGCAAGTCACATGGATGTGACTTATATTGTAGAACAGGACATCAAGCCCCAGGATAACTACACCACTTTAATCTACTGCCTGTGCGAACCAGTGTACACCCTAATTACTTCTTTTCTATGAAGAATGGTGATTTGATGATCCAGGTACCTGCTTTTCTCATAAACACCTCTATTGGATTAATAGAGGGTTTTGCTTAATTCACGTTGTAAAATATATTCAATCAAGTGTGGTTGGCATTACATTACAGGTTTCTGTTTCCATTTCTCTTCTTTCCCTACCCCAGGGCATTTGGGAAGGTGAGGGAAAAAAGCAGGTATCTGAGGAGATAAGGGCAGGTGGGGGAGGGGAAGAGATGTAGTGGAAGGGGAAGAACCAAATTTGAATTTGAATAGTAATGTAGTGTTCATCAGAAGTGGAGAGGGAGGGATTAGCGTTAGCCATGCTCAAGAACGTCAGGAGGTTAAGGTTGGCATGTTGGCCTAGGGGAACCCTAATTTGTAGTATTTGCCGATATCCATGGTGTAAATGCTTCAGCCAAGGTCAACTTCAGGCTTCCAACCTGACATGTGAACAAGGAGTTGGGAATAGATGTACACAATTAGCTTTCAAGAGCCGTTGCCAATGTGAGCCTGTCCTTTTTACAGCAGACAGAAGGAAGAAACTGAGGCTTAAGAGATTAAAAGACATGACTGAGAACACACAAGCATGAATACACTGATACACTAAACAAAGTAAATTTCAGATTATATTTAGTATAAATTCAGTCACATAAAAAGAAATACATCTGTGTATAAATTAACTGCACATAAATGATAGAAAAATGTCCAGACAGACTATATACCAAACTATGCATACTGATTTATTTGGGGGAAAGCAATGAAATAGGAATGAAGATGACAAATAATTTTTATTTTTAATTCTCTATATTTCTGTATTTTAGGTGTTTTTTTTTTAACAGAGCCTGTATTTATGTATTCCTTGTGTAATTTAAAGTAAAAGTTTTCAAAGAGATATAGGATATGATCAGATTCTAATTATATAGCCTTAACATATATGATTTCAAAAATTTCAAAGGGCTTCAGAGGGGTCTGGCAAGTGTCACAGAAAGGGAGAGAGAGACATGGGAAAAAAAGACCATCTATTGATGCGGTACCTCTTCTGCCAGGTCGCTCAGCAGTTCTCTTTTCAAATAATTTCTCTCTAGTGGCTAAAATTGTAGTATTGAACATAAAATGTCTTATAGTCTCTGGTTAATTGGAAATGCCAGTAGCTTTTTGAGTTAGACTAATATTAAAATGAACCTTGAATTCCATGTATAAGCCAGGGCTCAGATCTTAGTTTGTCAATACATACGGAACTACTTAACTCAATTGGCTAAATCTTGGGTCAACACAAAACAAGCTTCAAATTGTTAACCTCTTGTTCTCCAGGTGTGTGTGTGTGTGTGTGTGTGTGTGTGTGTGTGTGTGCGCGCGCGCGCGCGCGCGCTTGAGCATATGCAAATGTTGGGTGGAGGTGCTTTTGGTGACTTGCGCTGTGTAAAGTAGGACAGAAAGGCACTACACCAAGATAATTTTCTCACATGTTCCACAAATTAATGATTAACTTACCTGACAAATTCTTCTAAGGGTAAGAGTCATCAATACTTTAGCATAAATTAATTTGGATGGGCAGTTGTCTTACTTTCTTCCTTACAATAAAAACTATAAAGAATAGGAAAACTAGGGAGGAGGAAAAAGGTTTTTGTGGTTTGGGGCACCAAATTTGGTTGGAGAGGAGGGGTCTCTAAGTGGTTTGGTAGAAAAGGCAGCCTGGATATGAATCTATTCTTTGCCTTTCTTTTTTTCCCTTCCTAGTGCAAATTTCTTAGCCTCTCAGATACCAAATTTCCTGTACCATAAAATAGGGATTGAATAAATGACAGGATTGTTGTAAAGATATATGTAAAACATCTGGCATAGAGCCTCTTACATAGTTACTATGCAATAAATAGTAGTTATCATTCGGACAGCAAGAAAAGATAGCTAAAAAGACTTGGGGGAAATTCTGAATTGCAATACATTTTTTTTTTTAACGTTTTTTTTATTTATTTTTGGGACAGAGAGAGACAGAGCATGAACGGGGGAGGGGCAGAGAGAGAAGGAGACACAGAATCGGAAACAGGCTCCAGGCTCCGAGCCATCAGCCCAGAGCCTGACGCGGGGCTCAAACTCACGGACCGCGAGATCGTAACCTGGCTGAAGTCGGACGCTTAACCGACTGCGCCACCCAGGCGCCCCTGAATTGCAATACATTTAAATAAGCTTCAACTCTGCAAATAACTTTTAAGCACCTACAGTTTAGATTATCAGAGGACAAAAGTTGGAGCCAGCCACCTTCTGAAAAATGGGGTATTTAGTATAGGCATTCCAGGAGCTGAGAGGTACGGAAAGGGGTGTGAAAAGAAGCCGAAGGGAAACTATCCCACAGTGACAGAGGGAACCTACACTCCTGTTTCTTAAATGTGTGCTTATGGGCAAGAGGAGATAGAGCGAGGGTGATGGCTCATCACCATTTCTCTTTAACTGAGAAAACAACCCCAGTGGGCAGCCAGGGAATCTGGTCCTCAATACCATCTTTCTAGAGCAAAAACATGACATGTTGACGAGTACCGTGCCTCACCCATAAGTAGCAATGATACTACTGATAATGAATTAGATGAGGGAGGCCAGTCCTCCTCTGGAATTCTCAATGCAAATAGCATTTGTGCTGAGAATGGGATGTGTGAAAGGCAAAGCCAACAGACAGAGAGATTAGTTTCTGCCATCAGTCATCGCTGACAGTGGGCATTTTTGAGATTGTTGTGATGGTCAAGGAAAAAGCCTTATAATGGGGAAAATGAATCTTTTGGAAAGATGTGAGGTTGCTTAATCTGGAAGACAGAGGAGGGCTTTGAAAGAGGAGATAAGACTGGAGTGAGGGGAGAGAAAGATTACTCACAGAGGATTTTGAACTGACTGAAGCAAAGAGAGGAAGGAAAATGAGTTGGCAATAGGGAAGGTGCAACTTGACACTGGTGATGATGACAGTGATTTCCAAGATTATAAAGAGTATAACGTTAAACTACCCTCATAACTTATAAATTACTTTCATTTTCGTCCTTTCACTTTTTTTCCCTGTAATACTCTGGGGGTACATAGGGATGGTAAACAAATCATTAGAACTCAACAACCCAATTCATTCAAAAAGCTGTCAGTATTAGAACCAAGGGAGAAGAGAGGATGTCAAATACCAATTTTCCAAACTCTTTCAGATTATCACAACTTTAAATGTACTTAAATATCTGAGGAACAAAGATTTTGCTATTAAAAAATACAGTTAACCGTATTTTTTTTTAATTTTTTTTTCAACGTTTTTTATTTATTTTTGGGACAGATGGCTCTGAGCCATCAGCCCAGAGCCTGACGTGGGGCTCGAACTCACGGACCGCGAGATCGTGACCTGGCTGAAGTCGGACGCTTAACCGACTGCACCACCCAGGCGCCCCAACCGTATTATTTTTGTAAGACTATGAATTATCCATCACAGAAAGTGTCTCTTAATATTAGTCACCTAGAAGCTCCACATTCCAGGTAGCAGTGGTGACAATGCAACCCACTCAACAATGTTCAACCAATGTAGGTAACTGGATTGTCCCTGTACACTGGCTGTTTCCCCCTCTCTACTTAACATTACTGTAAAATACTTGAAAATCTAAATTAAAATAGTTGCTGTAAAAGCACATAAAGGATTAAAATGAAAATGGCAAGGACAACTGCTAGAAAAAGCATTGTAGAGTCGGCAAATATTACATTTAACTTCACATTAATTCTCTGAAGGAATTTAACACAATTTCTCCCATTCTAACTCAAAAATTAATTTCTGTATATTGTCCTTGAGGTTTGGATTGGGAATGAAAAGGAGAAAACTGTTGAAAGTGTGAAGATTTTATATGAATTAATCAACCAAGAGTTCAGACACTGGGGACTGAAGATTAAACTTTATAGTTTAGAAACCCAAGGACAGTACTTTTTCTTGTGAGTGTACCTCACATCAAAAAAATCTCTGCTGATATATATGTCTCATTTACCACATTCAAGTAAAGAGGTAATCTTTATGACATCGCAATGAGAAGGTGCAAAGAGGTTAAACAATTTATAAAAAAGTCAAGGAGGAGTCAAAATTAGAAAAAGATGGCCTCAGCCCTGGCATTATCTGTATTCTGGATGCAAAGATAATTTTGTTTCTCTATCCATTCATGTTAAAGCCTATGGTGGATGAGATATTTCAGTCTTAAAGACTCAGAGAAACTAAGTTTAAATTGTCCATGGAGTATTGGTATTAAGAAAGAAACTTTGAAGGCCGTAATCACTGCTGTGTTCCAATAGTAATCGTGATTCCAGAGACCTACGACCATCTCTGTCCACTTCAGACAGCCTGTTGAAGCTGTTAGTCACTGCTTGAAAGAATTCAGTCTTCTAGATAATATAAAAGTGCAAAGTTTTCATATAGGTGCATCTGCCCTGGTCTTTCTCAGGGCTAGTCAGAAGTATTCTATGGAACTAACATCTGGATTAGCCTACACATATACCTCACTGTGTGGTAAAGAGCTAACTTTGTAAGGATTGCCTATTCCAGATTTCACAGAGTATCTGAGCCTTTTCCAGAGCAAAAACTAAAAAAGAAATGGGTGAGAAAATGAAACTATAAGATCTACCAGACTTGATCATTTTCAAGCACCAGTCAACTTATAAACAGTCCAGAATAGCACATGGTATGATAGGGGTTGGGTTCCATGTCCTGTACAGTGACCAAACTTTTCATTTCTGTCATACAAAATTAAGTTGGTGGATCTGACATAAAAGATATGCCAGGGGTAATTCATTCTGTGCTAGACTGTAAGGTCCTTGAGTACATGGTGATTTTTTTTTCCTGTACACTTCTCTAAGACTCCCATATTGCTAGTTCTGTGGTAGATACTCTTATTATGTATTCAATCAACAATTATTAGACACCTCCTATGTGGTTAACCAGGTTGAAAAAAAGAAATAGAAGATGTATTCTTTGCCAAAGACTTAACAGTGAAATCAGGCTTACAAGAAATAGCTAAAAATATGTGCAAACATAATGTTATACAAGGAAACTATGCATGAAGTATTAAGAGAGGGTCAGCATGACTATAGGACTGGAAAGCTTAAAAAGAAGTAGCTTTCTCTGCTTTTTGGAGCTTTCCAAATGTTTTATTCCTTCATTCTTTCTATACATGGAAAACCCCAAATAAAATAGAGCTTGTTCACACTCAGAGATACTGAGAATTTAGGGTGCCTTGCTGGCTCAACTGGTTAAGCGTCTGACTCTTGCTTTTGGCTCAGGTCATAATCTCATGACTGTGAGATCAAGCCCTGCGTTGGGCTCTGCACTGGGCATAGAACCTGGTTAAGATTCTCTCTCTCTTTGTCTGCCCCACCCTGCTAGCTCTCTCTTTGTCTCTCTCTCTCTCTCTCTCTCTCTCTCTCTGAAAAAAAAAAAAAAGATTTAAAAATAAAATCTATTTTAAAAAAAGATACTGAGAATTTTCCACTGCTGGGAAGCTGGAGTAGATGTAGTTTTCCCTATTCCTCCAACTAAATACAGTTGAAAACACCAGATATTATATATAAAAATAAGAAGACTCTAAAAGACAGAGAGAATGTAGACTTGATAGGGACCTCAGGATCTGAGGAACAATGTGGTGAGTGCCTTGGGTTTCTTATGCACATGTATCCTAGGCTTGTAACTGAAGAAGCCAGCAACCCCCAAACACTAATGAGCACAGATGAAGAGAACTCCACAAAAAGCCTACTGTCTGTTGCCAAAGGACAAGGAAAGGGGCAGCCAGGAAAGCAAAACTTTTACACAATAACTGTTCTACTCTAGCCAAACATGGAAGAAAAACTGTAGCCTACCTATACCCACACCAACAACAGCCAAAGCAGTGTTAAAGAAGGCAAAATACGGAGTCAGGATATTCATTAGTGCTGGACTTTACTGTGAAAATAGAATAAGATGTTCCCCTATATGCTGTGTAAGAGATACACAAAATCTCTCTGTATTATTTTGTACTGCTGCATATGAAGCTACAATTATCTCAAAATAAAAAGTTTAAAAAATTAAAGGAGTTGAGGCATTTTTGACACTTGAGTTGTCTATACTGGGAGAAAGAATTTCATTCCTTGGACAATCCAAAATAGTAATTTAAACGTTGGGGGGGGCACCTGGCTGGCTCAGTCAGCTGAGTGTCAGCTGACTTAAGTCAGCTGAGTTAAGAGTATGTATTGGTTTTCTGTGGTCACTCTAACAAGTTACCACAAATAGGCTAACTCAAAGCAGTATCGATACATACTCTCACAATTCTGGAGGCCAGAAAGCCAAAATCAGTATCACTGGGTGGAAATCAGGGTGTCAGCAGTTTCTGGTGGCTGCTGGCATTCCTTGGCTTGTGGCCACACCACTCCAATCTTCAGATCTCTGCTTTGCCTTCATGTTACCTTCTTCTCTGTGTGTATGTTTATTCCCCCTCTGTCTCTCTCCTGTAAAGCCACTATGTGTGATAGCATTTAGGCCCCACTGAGTAATCCTGAATAATCTCTCCTTCTCAAATTCCTTAAGGTTATCACACATTCAAGATCCTCTCCAAATGAGGTTACATTAACAGTCTAGAAATTAGGACCAGATATCTTATTATCAGGTATCTTATTATCAGAATACAACGTTATTCTGCCTACCACAGTGTGCTAAGCAACCCATTGTGTAAACATTAGTGTAATATACTTAATCTACAATTTACAGAACACTCTCAGGGTGTTCTGTTTTTCTTTAGTATAAATGTTAACAAATATTTTTCAAGCATCTGGTATGTGTGTGTCAACTTCTCTTCTAGGCACTAGGGATAAAACACTGAACAAAACAGGCAAAAATATTTCCCTCAGGGAGATTATATTCTAGTGGGTAAGGAGGGACATGGGCAATGAATGAATGAGTAAAATGTATAGAATGTTAGTTTATAAGTGCCACGGAGAAAAATAAAGCCAGGAAGGAGGATAGAAAGTACTGAGGAGACACGTGTTGCGATTCTAAATAGGATGTCCGTGTCCAGGGCAGATCGGTGACATCTGAGTAAAGACCTGACTGGGACGGGAGGTCAAGCAAGCCCTATTTATTTATCTAGAATTGCAGTGTGGTCAGAGCAACAGCAGTGCAAAGGCCTGAAGAACAGTGAGCAGTCAGGGTGGCTAGCATGGAGTGAGAGGGAGGATGATAGGGGTTGAGATACAGTTCTTGAAACTCTTCTCTACTTAATGGTAGGTGGGGTTAAAACAAGGATTATCAATTTGTGAATGTTACCATTCTTTACCTCTTTCCTTCCATATCTCCTGGTCCTTTGCCATGGAAGAAGACACATTCTTGGTCTTCTCGGTCCAGAGGAAGAGAGGAGAGTTACTTGGGGTGGAGGCAGGAGAAGTACTTTAGGGCAGAGTATTTGAGGAGTGCAGCTTCAAGGCACAAGGATAGTGATTGGGGAAGAGGACGAAAAGGGATCTACTATATAATTCTGTGAGCCCATCCTTTCCATGGTGTTTGACGCCAATAAGTAAACAACAAGTGTGAGTTATTTTGAAATTACTTTGAACTATGAATTTACTTTGAGTTTATGAACTATATATTAAAAACTTTTTTTAATGTTTATTTTTGAGAGAGAGACAGAAAGAAAGAAAGAGGGACAGAACAAGAGCAGGGGAGGGGCAGAGAGAGAGGGAGACAGAATTCAAAGACTCCAGGCTCTGAGTTGTCAGCAAAGAGCCTGATGCAGGGCTCAAACTCACGAACCTCAAGATCACGACCTGAGCCAAAGTCAGAGGCTTAACCGACTGAGGCACCCAGGCACACCTGAACTATATATTTTAATACACCTGAGATTTAGGACCTGAGATTTATGGGTCATAGCCCTTTTTTCAGAATAGATTCCTACAAGCAAAATTGCTGGGCCAAAAGGAACCCTTTAAATTTTGATACCTGAGCAGGGGTGGTGGTGAGGGGGTGCTGGGTGGCTCAGTCATTTGGGCTTAGGTTATGATCTCATATTTGTGAGTTCAAGCCCTCAATTGGGTCTTCTGTCTCCCTCTCTCTCTGTCCCTCCGATGTGCACTCTCTCTCTCTCTGTCAAAAATAAATAAATATTGCATAAGAGACTGTTAAAAACTGAGAACAAACTGAGGGTTGATGGGGGGTGGGAGGGAGGGTAGGGTGGGTGATGGGTATTGAGGAGGGCACCTTTTGGGATGAGCACTGGGTGTTGTATGGAAACCAATTTGACAGTAAATTTCATATATTAAATAAATATTATAAAAATAATAAAATAAATTTTGATACACAATATCAGATGTCTCCCCTCCCCACAGAACAGTTATGTCAGTATATACCCCAAACCACTTGTTACCCACAAGCTCACCATGCTGAGTATTGGCACTCTTAATCTTTGCCAATATGATATGGGAAGAATGATTTCTCAACAGTATTTGGAAAATATTAATCTTGGAAATGGGAGGGTAAATGTCTTTTCCTATGTTTTTTGGCCACTCGTATTTCCTTTCTGGTGAATTCTCTTTGCCCTGTTTTCTATTGGAATACTCATCTTTCCTTAGTGGCTTGATAGAACCATGTGTATTTTCAGGATATTTTGCTCTTGCCCTTCAAACACTACAGGTAGGTTTCCCACTGTATTGTCAGGGGTTCTGTGTGCAACAGAAGGTAACTAGCTTATTCTGGCAGAAAATGAATGTTTTGAGAGGATATTTGGTAGATCACAGAATCACTGGAAAACCTAGGAAAGTGGATTCTGAAAATAGAGCAGCACCAAGGGAGGCAGGGTGAACTGTGGCCCAAACCACACTTACGAATTGCCTGGTAAGGACCCTGCTGACACTGACACTAGACACTGAAAGCCACTCTGAGCACTTCTGCCCTCACTGGCCCTGGAGACTTGTAGCTACTACCACCAAAATGGATTGTCCTGTGTCTCTGATTCAGAGTCCTGGGCCAGTGTCTGGTTGCCAAACTTTTGTCACAGCCAGCATCCTAGTTGCCTAGGAGTTGAAAAGTTGACTATAGGGACTTTTTGTCTCCTGCAGTGGTAAGGAGGTCCTGGTTTAATCTAGAGTCATACAGTGGACAGTTCTGCTAACATAGGAAGGGGAAGTCAGAGGCCAGGCAGAGAGAGGGGGCAGGGTAGAGAGGCCCTTATAACTAGCTTGTTGTTTAACTTTTTTTTTTTCTCTGTAGTGCTCTTAGCTTTACAGAGAATTTAATTTTTTGGTGAGTATAATTTTCTAAAAATATCTTCTTTTATGATTTCCAATCTTAACAACTCTGCCATGACCTTTACCTTCTCTACCTTCCTGCAACCTCCCTGCTGAATGAACTAGGCCTGCATTTTTTCTTTTTAAGGACTTTCCGTGCCTTTACCAAGGGTTTTACAGACTATCCTTTGAGTTTTTAGGCAGCTTCTGATGTCCCAGATCTTCCTCTCATGTCAGAGATGTGCTTGACCCTGAGACATGTGTGGTTCTGCTCTGGAGGCTAATTATCTTAGGTGGTGACCCTTTCACCTTCTAGGTTGGGAATCTATTACCTCTCAAAATGTTTAACATTCTGCCTTTTAGACAGGAGAATTTTTTGACCTGTTCATCAAATATGTGCTTTCATGACTCAGGAGTCCCCTAACTCTCCTACTGCTTTCGGTATATTTTATTGCTCAGTTAGTTTCAATTGGCCTAGCAAAACGTTGTGGGATACTTGACATTTTGATATCTTAGGTATTAAATTGAAAAGCATCTAGTGGATCATTTTCATATGGTAATCCTAAATTCCCCTTTCCTACTCAGAGGAATATGGTACAGTCTTCAGGTCATCTTGAATATTTTTTTTTATTGATCTTTGAGGGGCTTAGTCATCTTTGCTCTTCTTGTCTACAAAGTTAGAAACCTGTCCACACCTGTTGGACAGACCAATAACCTTAACATGTGCTAGTACAGAGAAGCTTTTAGGGGATTCTCACCTCATTCCGTATATCTTAAGAAAGCTCAAATGCTGGCTCTTTATAAGGCCCTCTCCAGACTCAGCTGTGGAAGGAGGGAGAAGAATTAGCAGGTGTGCAAATGATGTGGCCACTTTCTTTCACAGCACTCCTTGCAAAAACTACCCTAGTGTGGCACATCAGGCACAGAGCTTGGCCCTTTAGATCTATGCCTGGAGGAGCTTCCGCCCCAGATGTGAGACATCCAATGTAGATAAGCAGAGGCTTAGAGACCAAAGTCCCAGTGGATGATGGAGAGAGCCCTGCCAGAAAGGTGGCATCTCAGATGTTTGGAGATAGACTTGAGGTAGAATCCCAAGCAGGGATCTAGGGCAGAGAGGCCTAAAATTGGGTAGAAGGAGCAAAGTTACTGGCTTAGGGCTCAGGGGCAGGGCTTTAGCCCCCAGCGGTTTGTGGTGAGGACCTAAGACCCCAGGTGGCTCATCACCACAGCCCTTAGGCAGATAGAACAAACTGGAGACTTGATCTTTGTAATGGAATAAAAAGGAAGCTTGTTAAGGAGGAAGTGATTGAGTGGTGGAGCTGTACAGCCAGCTTGCCTGGGTTCAAAGTTCCATTCTGTCCCTTACTACCTGTATGACCTTGGTCAAGTTACTTATGCCTACCTCATAGGGTTTTTGTGCGAAGCAAATGAACTGATATATGTGAAGTGCTGAGAACAGGGCTAGCACAGACTAAGTTAAGTGTTAAAAAAAGTTAATTATTGTTATTATTAGAAGTGGCACAAATAAACAAATCAATCACAAATCAACAGGGTGGTCCTGATGTCAAATCATCAAAGTTATCCTTATTCTTCACTTCCCTCTGAGTAAGGACAAGATTGGTCACAGATCTGGGGTAAGGCTAAGGTTCCAGATGGGGGTCTTGGTGTGGAAAAGAGCAGTAGAGGGAAGGAACTAGGCAAATTCTTGCAAGTACAGTTGGGAGAATGACTTTTTTTGGAGGATGGGGTGTGGGGGTGGGGGTGGGGCAAATTCTGACACATGGTCATTGTGTCCTGTAACCAGTCTAGAATCTCTGGGCTCCCTGGGACCCATACTAGAAATGTGAATAGTGAGAGATGAGTCTGAAAGGCTCTCTGGTATAGGCTGATTCCTCTAAACCTCCAGGTTGTACAGTGGCTACAAGAGAGGTCATGCACCTCTGGCCTTTATGCTGGCTCTATTCTGGAACTTAGAACATTAAAATACAGACCCTGTTTCACAAGTCATGTCTTCATGGTTCTGTTCCTCACACATGCAGACAAAACAGGACTTTAAAAAGAGTTTATGGGGTGCCTGGGTGGCTCAGTTGGTTAAGCTGCTGAATTTGGCTCAGGTCGTGATCTCGCAGTTCGTGGATTTGAGCCCTGTGTCATGCTCTGTGCTGACAGCTCAAAGCCTGGAACCTGCTTCAGATTCTGTGTCTCCCTCTCTCTCTGCCCCTCTTCCCTGCTCATTCTCTCTCTCTCTCTCTCTCTCTCTCTCTCTCGCTCCCTCTCTCTCTCTTTCTCTCTCCGTCTCTCAAAAATAAACGTTAGAAAAAATTTTAAAGAATTTATTTACAATAATAATAATGACTACCATTGTTGGAGACTTTAATCATGTGCCAAGGCTCTGTGTATATACCTGTGTGCCACATAGTGAGTGCCTCATTCAGTCCTCATAACAACTCTGTGGAGGCACATCTTATTATCGTTTGTATTTTACAGATGAGGAAATAGGCTCCAGAGCATCCAGTAACTTTCTAAGATCAAATAGCCAGCAAATGGTAGAGCCAGAATTCCAGTTCAAGTAGCTCTGTGTTAGAGCCTGAGATTTTAATGTGAAGAGACAAAGAATGCTTTGGAGTTTCTATCTGGAAGGAAATACAGCATTTTTGACAGAAGTGAAATATGTGCTGTTTGCTCCCTTCCTTGGTGAGCTGACACCAACCTGAAACATTTGCTCCCCTCCCTGGGCGGCATCTATTTTGTTTCTCCAAGGACACAGATTCACTCTGTGGAGACTGTGCCAGAGGCCAAAGTTCCTTATAGCTTCTGAGACCACAAAACCCTTTTCAACAAGATCCCTCAGGCCCAGGCCCTAAAAACCGTGTAATAAATTTACCATCAAAATAATCTCACTTGGCCCCTCTGAGACCATTATGCTACAAACAAAGGTAACGTGATATTCCAATAAATATTTCTCCTGTGAAGTCATTAGGGTTTTTATCCCCCCCTACACAAAACTGTATTTTTCAAATTTAATATAATTTCATAGTTCCCCTAAATCATTCATGGGTATATATACAACATTCAACAGTTCCACATCCTGTCATTTGAATGAGAATGATTATTAAAGTTTAGTCTGAGACTAAAATGCAAAAGCATTTTACTGTTTTTATTATTAAAAATGCAATAATGAAATATTTTTAAATGTTATAGCAATTATCTTTTCATTGCACAAACCTGCATTGTCAACTATGTCACATTAAAATGTTAAATCACTATTTTAATATCAAATTACAAAAAGATAGAAAATGCTAAAATTTGTCTTCTGTGCAGTGTATTTCACTCAGCATTTTAGTACATGTGATCTGTCATGGTTGAGAGGTGCTGCATTATACAGGAAACACCACAGATTTTGAAGGTCCCAGAGTTGAAATAATGACAAGTTCTAGGAAATATGTACATCTTCATCACTTTAAAAAGTTGGGATAATTAGCTATTTTTCTGGGTTCCTAAACCCACGCCTGCAGGACATCACTGGAAAGTGAGCAAATCCTGAACATCTGGGCTTACAAAAATGAAATGAATCACAGAAGCCATTCTGTACATTGTATGCTGTGGGCGTCAATGTTGTGGTCTCCCCTAGACCTGCTGGGCCACCTGCATTGGGTTCTCACTGGCATAGGTAACAGTAGAACAGTAGGGCAGCTCTTGTTGCCCTGGAATGAGTGTTAATGAGGAAGAAGCATGGGGATGAGGGGTACTGTATTCAGACACTTGCCTTTCAATGAATCCAACTTGGTTCTCACAATATTATCTATAAAACTGAACTACATGTCTTCATCACACTGGATGTAATCATTACGCGGAGGACTTCGACCTTGGACTTTGTCCCATTATATTGTTAAAAAACAAAATATATATATATATTTTAATAGATTTCATGAGGAGCTAATTGTGCATAGCTTTGATTGCTTATGGGGAACTATCAGATGAGGTCCACACTGGGTCAGCAATTTATATTTATGCTCTTTGAATCACAAGGTCTTATAATCTATGCAGTTTTTTTTTTTAATGAGCTTACTTGCTTTCAACAAACAATAGCCAAATTATGGAAAGAGTCCAAATGTCCATTAACTGATGAATAGATAAAGAAGATGTGGTTTATATATACCATGGAATACTACTTGGCAATGAGGAAGAATGAAATCCTGCCATTTGTAGCAATGTGGATGGAACTGGAGGGTATTTTGCTAAGTGAAATAAGTCAGTCAGAGAAAGACAGATATCATATGTTTTCACTCATATGTGGAACTTGGGAAACTTAGCAGAAGACCATGGGGGAAGAGAAAGGGGAAAAAATAAACAGAGTGGGAGGGAGGTAAACCATAAGAGACTCTTAAATATAGAGAACAAACTGAGGGTTGATAGGGGTGGGGGTTAGAGAGAAGGGAAAATGGGTGATGGTGGGCATTGAGGAGGGCACTTGTTGGGATGAGCACTGGATGTTGTATGTAAGCGATGAATCATGGGAATGTACCCCCAAAACCAAGAGCACACTGTATATACTGTTAGCCAACTTGATAATAAATTATATTAAAAAATAATAATAAAATAAAAAATAAAATGAGCTTATAATCAAAACTGAAAAATCATCTGAATAGTACCAATTATATTATATTGTATTATAGGCAAATTACACTGCTATATTACAGTGTTAATGGAGATTGCCAGTCAGAAACTACTTATCTTATGGGTGGTTAGTAAACACTTGACTGATTTACACTGGTGTTATTCACATTAATACATCAAATCAGTCCTAAGTGATGCTACAAATTGAAAGCTTATAACTTAAAAGAACTTTACTTTATTAAAATTGTAGGAGTAACTCCTTATACTTGCCCCCTCCTCCTATATTAACATCTTTGTTTAGTTCTTGGGTATCATAGATTTGATTCCTCAGGAGATACAAATGAAAATAAGTGTGCGAGAATTTTTATCAGGATGTGCTTTGGAAAACAACACTTATAAGTGGGTGAGGGAAGCAGGATGGAGCAGAAGGCAAAGTTGAACTGTGATTCTGTTGCAACAAGCCTGCAGCCAATCCCTGAAGTCTGAATGTGGACTGCCCCTGAGAGAGATCCCCAGATTGAGGCAAGGGAGCCTGGACTTGCTGCCTGTCATTGACCAGTCATGGGATGTGGGCTACCTCTGCAGAAAGAAACATAACATTGGGCAAGACAGTTCTTTTTGGCTGAGGGGCATTTCTAGAGAGGGACTCAGCTCTGAGTCATCAACAGGTAACATCCTAATAGCTGGGAGAATAAGTGCCTAGGTCCTGAAGGTGGAATTTAGGTGGCACACCATAGAGCCCACTACCCTGAATTATACCACAAATTCACCACGTGGGAGTTAAACTCAGTCTCTTCTTAACAAGTTAAATTTTTCTTCTGACTTTCCTCTCTTTGTAATCAGCATCACCATTTTTCCTTACCCAAGGTAGTAGAGTAGAAATCTGAAGATTTCTAAAAATTGCCTTGGGCGATTTTTAACAGTCTGTCACATTTAATTTCCAGCATATTTATCCTTTTAAACAATTTTAAATAATTCACTACAAAATGAAATCTGGCATAAATCCTATCTGTCTTTTACTCCCTGAATTAACTGAAGAAGCCAAGACAACAGATTTCTAGGCAGTTTGGAAACTGGTGATATAACTAAGGAATGAGGAGGTGCTGGGTTGTTTTTTTTTTTTTCTCTTTTAGAGAAGAAAGGTTGAGTCAGTGGTCGTCAGGCAAATAAATTCTCAACTATTTTCTGGAAGTCTAACTCTGTTTATAAGAATGAAAATGAATGACCTTGAAAAATAATGTTGTTATTTTATGTTAAAAAAATTAGTTAACATGAGCTAGATGTTTTCAGAGATTGAGATTAAAAAAAAAAAAAACCTAGCTAGGAATTGTGGGTACAATCTCACCTTCGACTCGTGTAACTATGCTGTCAGAGACCTAGCTGCCACTCCAAACACTGTCCTCAAAGTACTCACAGGGAAACACGGGGGATATTAAATTATCATGTAATTAAATTAAATTATCACTTTGCAGTCCCACCAATAAGGCTGAAATGGCACTTCGGTTATGAATCCTTGCTTGCAAATCCTTTTACTCTGGGATGAGAACTCCTTCCTGGCAGAAGCAGTTTCGGCTTAAAGGTGAAATTGTGGATTAGATGTTTGTACAAGAATTCTTGCACCCTAAGGACAAAAATTAAAACTCATTTGTTTTTTGTACTTACGATCGTCGGGTTTTTGAATAATTTTACTTGCTCAAAACATGGGTCTATATTGTACATATTGATAACGTCATGTTCTAAATATAAAACTATTTTAAATCTTAGCAATATTTTCTAGTTAAGTAGTAAGTAGGGACATTTTAATGTTAGGAACTTTAAAATGTGCAAATAGCTATTTCCAAATGAAGAGGCCAGAAACCAGCAGAATTGGTTTGAAGCAAGAGCAGTGGGGGCCACCAGAGTTTATCTCCTTCACACTCATTGTATGCATAGCACTTACAAGATACTATAATGATGTTCACAGTGCAGAAAAAACATTCTCTCAGGTTTCTAATAATATGAAAAGGAAAATAGGGCAGGAAGACTGTTGGTGTTCAGTTTTCTTCTTTAAGCCTGTGAGGTTTCTTAAGCAAGTCCTATTAGATGCATGAGATGATGATGACGTTTCTCCAAGAAACCACCCTTAAAGTCTCGGGGCCCATAATGAGCCTGTGTAGCTGACACAGAGTAGTGCCCCCAAGTATACTTTAGATGTATGTGTTTGTATCCACACAGGAAAGTGCACATCCTCACTGCAAGTGTACCTTTCCACGAATGAGCCATATGAGAGAACCCTATAGAATGTTATTATATGCCCTCCCTGTATCCTTCAAATTCTCTTTGGGATCTATGTGGATGACCCAGGTGGCAATGAATGGATGAATAGTAGTAGCTTAGTGCCTAGTGGCACCACACAGTGGACACACAGAGATCTGCTGAAATACATGTGGTGATGGATGATAGGCCAACATTTTTGGACCCAACAGTCTTCACTCAGGAATGCTTTGGATAAACCGTCTGAACAAGGGGCTGTTGAAAGGATAGCTTAAAGCAGAAATCCTCAAACTTCAGCCTGTTTCAGGATCACTTAAGGGCTTATTAAAACACAGATTCCTGGACCCCATCCCCAGAGTTTCTGATTTGGCATGCCTGGGGTGAAGTCTGAAAATCTGCATTTCTAACAAATTCCCAGGTACTACTGCTAGTCCAGGGATCACACGCTAAGAGCCTAAAGGAAAGAGACCCTTCACTGTTCTCTTCTGAGGTCCTCAAATTCATTCAAGTTGCTGGGCCCAGTGGTGAGTTTGACTGCAAGGTGGAGATGAGTGAATGCCTTCAAGTAATGAAGATGAGCCAGCGATCTGAGATGGGGCAGGGAGTGTGGAATAGGTCTGCACGAAGACCTTGGGAAATTAGACAAAGAGAGCAGTGTACTCTCCTCCTTCTTTGTAAATGGTACAGTAAAGTTGTATAGCTACCCCTCTTTTCTTTTCATACATCCTGTTTGTTTTGTCCACACAAGCAGCATTCCTGCTGCCTTGCAGATCCATTCTTCCTCCACTCCAGTCACTCATTTCTGGTGGGCTTAGAATCAGAGCATTAGGCTCTTGGGCCATAAATGTGGGTGCATAACCTTCTTCCCTTAGTAAATATTCCTGTGGGACATGACCAAAGCCTAGCCAATCAGAGTTCTTCCTCAGGAATTTGTACATTTTACTAGTCAGGAAAGTTCTAACTCGATTTCTGCGCAGAACTCTGCAAATATGTTCAAATATGTTAGCCATATGGCCCACCATGGAGAATATTCAAGAGAATGAAAAAGACAAAAGTCAAAAAGAAAGAAGAGAAGTGAACCATGTCAGCATTAAATCTCTGCACCTAGTCAGTCACTAAGGGCTCAGAGCTATTTGGGTTCTGCAACAATTTCTTCATCAGTGTCTCTCTAACTCTCATCTACTTACTGTCACCCTGGTTTATTGTCTGTTTCTTTCTGAGAGTGATTTTAATTGGTTTTCTGTCACTTGCAAAAGGGAGAATCCTGACTATTATCCCTCTTAATTAAACTCTGAAGGACAGAGGTGTAAGAGGCACAGAAGGGTGTTAGTGATAGGATGCTCACACAGACTGCCAGGCTCTTGCAGCTACAAGGAGCAGAGCCTCACCAAGGTCTCCTTAAGAGAAAGTCCACTGACACATATGCAGAGACTGAAAGAGGAATGCCACCAAAAAGCTGAGACAGGTTTAGGGCCAGCTACTCTCTAGGTCTCTTTCTTCTAGCCTTTCCTGCATGTCATTGCTGCTTCTCAGAGTGTCTGTTCCATTCTCCATTTACTCCTCTTGAGCCGTACTCTGCCAGTTTTCCAGTCCAAATCCCAGGAGGTCGGCTAATGACACTGCTATTCGTATTGCACAGGGCCCCTTGTTCCTGACCACTTGTGGGTGGCCAGCCAACCTCTCTGGGTGAGGCACAGCCTCTAGTCCCATCAGAACCTTCCTCTGAACAATAATAAAAAAGCTGGGGAATTTAGGAGGAGGCAGACACTCCATTTTGTCCATTGTAGGAGATGTGTGTTCCAGAACAGGAGGAATGAAGAATCATGGCATGCAACATCAAGCAAATATTAAATAAACACATTTGCAACAGAACATTGAAAGTGCACCAGAGAGGTGGGTATGGGGAAGATACAGGTCAAGGACTTGCTAAAGTGATCTGGGTCAGAGCCAAAGGCTTCAGGTCCTAGAAAAAGCAAGACCAGGGTGGACACTTCTAAGCGCAGAAGGCTGAGACTGCTCACAGCCACAGCAAAGTCTCTGGCTTCTACTTGGCTTGACTTCTACTCTCTGACTGGTGGAAAATGGGGATAGCCTCCACATGTTCTTCCCTTTCCCCCGTCTCTCCAAAAGACTGGCGTTGTGGTGGGGAGGGGGGGGAGTCATACCGATCTAGAGTGGGGTTCTAGGAATTGACCTTGGGCAAGTTTCTCAGATTCTGAAACCTTAGTTTCCTCATCTAAAGATGACATTATTGGCTTTCAAAGGGTTTTTATGAAGAACAAATAAGACAATGCCTGTGAAACACTTAGCCTAGTTGCAGGCACAAAGTGTTCATTGGATGCTAGTTATCATTGCTATATCATCATCATCATCATTATCATTTTCATTACAATATTTTCAAGGTGAATGAGTGTAATATGACTCCAGGGATACATTTGTGAACAAAGCTTATCTCTCTACCTGTTTACTGATACTAGTCATTTTCTAACAAACATCTCCCACTTAGAAGTAAAATTAAAATCCTAATATATTTAAACTATACAGTTATATGTGCCAAGTGAATACTACTTTACACAATTTAGAAGATTTTTATTTTAAAAAAGAAAGAGAGGAAGGAGGAAAGGAAGGAAAGCAAAAAGGGGTATGGAGGGAGGGAGGAAGGGAAGAAGGAAGGACTTGTAAAAGTCTTTTCCTTTTAAGATTTTATACTTCGTTATAAAAGAGATTGATTCCTATTGTTAATTGATGTATCAGTGCAATAACAACAACAAAAAGCCAGAAAAAGATACCTAAAAATCTTTTCATTTTGTAATACAGAATATCTGGGTATATTTATGTAAGATATATACTTTATGCAAGATAGTATAAAATCATATCTTGCAGAGACCTTATGTAAGATAATGTAAAATCATTCATTTGGTCCAGCATGCCTCTAGCATTATCAAAAGTTCACTTGAAAAATATATGAAAAGGTTGGGAGGATGTGGCTTAAATATAATCTTCAAGTTTAAAATTTAATTTTACATACTGCCATGCTGTTTCATTAAATATGCAGGAGAGGGAAGAGTAGTATTTTTCAGACTTGAAAAAATTAATCCATGTTTCTTGGCATGGACAACCAATGTTATATTTAAAATATACATATATAATGTGAGACCCATTATCTAATAAAAGTCATGAAATCTATCTTACTCACTTTGTAACTTACACTGACTGGAAGTTGATCAAAGAAAACTATTTCCCTTTTTACTTTTTATTACATTGTTACTATTTTTATGGACAAAATTTAAAATGTATGATAAAAATCCAATATACAGTAATTGAAACATACAGTCTGACCTCACATTGTTCTGATAAATCTGTTCATTTCTGGCCATTTTCAGTGTTGCTATAGTGAACAGTGTTGACAAGTGGATGAAAAAAGCTTATAAATGGAATTCTGATCATAGATAAGACTGAACATAAACTGTCTCCCCACATTTCTGCATGTTAGGAGGCCCGGCTTGTGCCCCAGATGGCCATCTCCCAATAATACATAAAACATTTCTTGCTAGAGCTCGGCACACGTTGAATGCACAGGTCATTTGAACAGAACAATAATTCAATTCAGTTAATAATGACCTCACTGGGAACAAACACAGACACAGGATGATGCTGTTAGAAGAACAAAATCGTATTAGAGTTTTAAAAATGAAATTCTTAAAAAGCCGCCATGCTCTCTTGTCAAAATAGCACTTAAATGTATTCAGTGTTTAGCGACCAGGCAGGCTCACTGAGTTTATTTTAGTCTCTTGAATTTTACTGCTGTGTTTCTGTGCCATGTTTCTTCAGTTTTCATGCTGGTAGCTTTCCTGGGAAGGTCAGTGTTGCCTACTGAACTCTCTATTGGCTTACTGGCTGAGCTCTTTGATGAAGAAGCCTTGAGTTTTTCACTTTTTCTTTTCTTCTGGCTGAGATGGCAGTCAATGAGGAATGACTGCAGAAAGTTTCAGAAGGACGCATGGGAATCATTTAATCAGACCAATAAAATAAGCTATTTATGTATATAACAGTTATAGTAACCTCAACCACCAAGGCCATATTTCTCTACAATAATTTTTAGGTTTAAGGATAATTTTATTTCTAGCTTATAAGGCTTAAAATTCAGGATTCCCTTCTTTGGCAGAAATGAATGAACTCAGCCAGGAGAAATCAGAATCTAGAATGACCCCTTTCTGGCATCTACATACTTGCTAACAAGATAGCTTCATGTTTTGACACCACTGATGTACATGAGATCAGGCCCCACCTACATGGAATTTTTAGCCATGATGTTCATTTCTGTATTTTAAAACTAAGCTCAAGTGCTATTGAAATTAGGCCCTTTATTGTCATAATTTTAACTGTTAAAACCATGTTATCTATCTTAATAAACAGCAGGAGCTTTTAATATGCTTTAAAAAAAACTTTTTAATGTTTATTATTTTTGACAGAGAGAGAGACAGAGCATGAGCAGCGGAGGGGCAGAGAGAGAGGGAGACCCAGAATCCGAAGCAGGCTCCAGGCTCTGAGCTGTCAGCACAGAGCCTGACACAGGGCTTGAACTCACAAACCGTGACATCATGACCCAAGCCAAAGTCGGATGCTTAAGCAGCTGAGCCCCAAATATGTTTTTTCTTAATACATTTTATTAAAAAGATCTTTAACTTTTGGGATGCAAATTATAAACTTGCAGAAAATATGGGTAAAAAGAAAAAAGATAGAGTCTGTTCAGATCATTGTGACTTTTTTGAAGTTTGCGTGGTTCTCTCTCTCTGTCTCTGTCTCGTCTCTAGTGGGGAAGAAGCAGAGAGAGAGGGGGGGGAGAGAGAGAGAGAGAGAGAGAGAGAGAGAGAGAGAGAGAGAGAATCCCAAGCAGGCTCTGAGCTGTCAGCACAGGGCTTGATCTCATGAACCCTGAGATCATAACCTGAGCTGAAATCAAGAGTCAGCTTCTTACGTGACTGAGCCACCTGGGTGCCCCACATCATTATTATTTTAATGTTGGAAAACAGGGAGAAAACTTTGTAGAAATTTTGTCAGCAATTGTTTTATAGTTTAATTATTTTATTTATTGTATGCCCCCTCCCCATCCCGTCTATCCTAGTAAGCTTAAAAAAGCTAAATCTACAGAGTTGTGCATTTATGCTTGGGAAACACATTTCTTTTTTGTTTTGTTTTTGTTTTTTGTTTTTTTTTTTTTACTGAGGTTTTCTTTTTTATTCAAGTATAATTAACACATAGTGTTATATTAGTTCCAAGTGTATAACATCATGATTCAACAATTTTATACATTTCTCAGTGCTTATCAAGATAAGTGTACTCTTAATCTTTATTTCACCCATCCCCTCACCCATCTCCCCTCTGGCAGCCACCAGTTTGTTCTCCGTATTTAAAAGTCTGGGGGGTGGCAGGAAACACATTTCTTTATAGGAACTAACTCATTAACTTATTTCTGTACCTGCATCACCAATATCAACTGGAATACCCTGTAATAGTGGCAGTTTATTAACCTCTGCTGTAAAAGCAGAAGTAACACTCATGCTCTTCTGTCATGAAAATGGTGGTTAGGGTTAGGGGTGTTTTAGGGAGAAAGTAATCTGGGGGAGAGGGGGAGGCAGTTAAAGAAGCAGAGTCATTTTCTACTACACATATATACATTTTTAAGGATTAAAGTGGTATCTATAATCCAAACAAGATATCCCTTATTCCTTCATTTTCCTCTCCTTGCTTTTACTGATACTTCTCCCAGAAGATACAGTCCTTGCCTCTAAAAGAACTTACTATCTGAAGGAGAGGAAACATAGAGGGTAAATAAATAAATATACAAGGCAGCAGGTAATTTAGGGACCATGTTCATAGTATAGGAGTTCGGAGAAATAGATAAGGAAAGGCTTCTTGAAGGAATTGCAACGCGTATGTGCAGATTCTGCTCCTTTGATATATACGAGGTTGTCTCTCATTTCTCTCTGAGGCTGAAGGGGGATTTCCCTTCCTGTCACTACCCCCAGGTGCTATTCTGTCTCACCACCTCTAAAGATGCAGAAGATCCTTCTGCAGCTATACCCATTGTGTCAGTGGCAACAGCTCAGCTTCTCAGTTTATCTGCCTTAAGGCTGGCAAGGCTTGTGGAGACTGAGAAGAGTGTTGAAGAGTACCCTTCTCAAGGGAAAAGGGAGGGAGGTGGGGCACAGGAAGCCACACTCCTATCCTGGCTTAGGCACTTGGAAAGGGGCAGCAGGAGGGAGGAAAAGTCCAGCAGTGCCGCTCATCATCACAACAGTAACATTTACGCAGCACTTACTGTGCAGAGAACTGTTCAAAGCAGTTTACATGGGCTATTAACTCAGGTGACTCTCCCAACAACCCTATAAGGAAGTACTATTAATACCCCCATTTTACAGATGAAGCACAGAAAAGCTAATTAAGTTGCCTAAGATCACACAGCTACTTAATTGACATAGTTGGGACTTGAGCCCAGGCACGGCTGGACTCCAGCACCTCTGCTCTTATATGGTTCACAACTCAGGCTGCACATTAGAATCATTTGGAGAGCTGTTAAGCAATATTGATACCTGGGCCTCAATCCCAGAAATACTGATTTAATTGATCTGTAGTGGGGCCTGGGGGCAGGAGTACTTTTTAAATTTCCCCAGGTGATTCTAATGTGCAGCCAGGATTGCCAACCCAGCTCTTCTACCTCTCACTATCCTGTTAACTCATTATCTCTGCACCTCTCCCCTCCGCCCTGTTACTGAGACTATTTTGCTCTGATCTTAGACTCTGCCATGCTCATTTTTCTTCCCACACAAAATGGCTCTAGTAGTGGTGTTAAAATATGTCCACAAATCCTGTGACACTCCTCTCTTCAAAAGGTGAAGCCTAACTGCCCCCACCCTTGGGATGTGGGCCGGATGTAGTGACTTGCTCCTATTAAATAGAATTTGGTGGAAGAGATGGTCTGGGACTTCCAAGACTAGGTCCTAAAAGAGGTTGCAGCTTCCTCCCTGTCCTGTCTTGTGAATCATGGACTTGCCCGCTCTGGGGGAAACTAGCTGCTATGCCATAAGAACACTCCAACAGCCCTATGGGGAAGATCTCATGGCAAGGAAATGTGGTTTCCTGCCAACAGCCAGTGAAGAACTAAGGCCTTCCAGCAAGTAATGACCGAGTGAGCCAAACTGGGAGTGAATCTTCCAGCCCCAGTGAATCCTCAAAATGACTACAGTCCCAGCTGATGTCTTGAATGCCACTTCATGAGAGATCCTGACCTCAAGCCATCCTCCTAAGCTGCTCCCAGATTCCTGACCCTCAGAAACCATGTGAGCTAATAAATGTTCATTGTTTTACACCGATAAATTGTGGGGTAGTTTGTCATGTAGCAACAGATAACTAATAAAGCTGCCTTCATCCCCACCCTCCCACATTGGCTTGGAGCTGGGGAAGTTGCCAGGGCTGCAACAGAAAAGTGTTCTGACATCCCAAGGTGGAATTTTGAATGTATTTACCATAGAAACATAGTTCCATGCATATTTATGTATGTACATATATGTATGTAAATGCATAGGAAAAGTCTGGAAGGAACAAGCCATACTGTTGATAGTGGTAGAACCAGAAATAGGAGAGGGAGTGGGATTAGGAGTGGGGGAGGAAGCCTAGGGGAATTTTCCTTCCTGCCCTGTAGACTACTGTGTTGTTAGGATATTTCACACTGAGAACGTATCTATGTATCACCTGGGTAATTAAACGTATTTTCCCACGTAAAAGCAAGAGGGGTAAAAAAGAAGCATAATTGTACCTGAGTGTGGGTTCTTTTGAAGCAGAGTATTAGGAATATAGTTCTACAAGTACATTATGGATACAACAGTATTTCATAGTCTGTCCTGACAGCCTTAACATCAGGCCCAGCACTGCATTGCGGGCGCTGTACTGATGAATGAACGAAAACAGGCCTTGGAGCTTGACCCGCACGTGTGTGTGATTTCCATCTCTGACAGTCACTAGCTTGGCAAGTCGTGCACCTGTTCCCAGCCTGTTTTCCTCATCTGTACAGTCAAGATAATGATAGAGAATTAAACAGGGCTTTACACAGTGCATGATCCAGAGGTGGCACTCATTAACTGTCATTGTATGGAAAGATATGTTCCTAGTTCCAAACATATATATTTTGGGATCATTACAATGTAAATAAATTGAGGGCTCCATGAATTCTATGTTTTTGTAGTTTTACCTTTTCTTTGCAAAAGGTCCACGACCCAAAACAGACTTTTAAAACACACTTAGTGCATGAATATTGCAAACATTGCAGTGATCAAATATTTGTTTTTTGTTTAAAGTGATAAAAACCTGAACATATTTCATACTTACAGGGGAGAAACTGGGGACAGTGGAGATGCGCATGTAATCCCAAAGAGTTGAAACAATGCTAAATCTGAATTGTACTGGACGTTAACATCAAAGAAAGCTGGACCATTGCATCCTGCACACAGACATTAGAGGTCACACATAGGGATCCTATAGACCCCAGAATATCAACAAAGGCATTTCCTTTAACCCATACAGTGTTTTTGAAAAACATTTGAATTTGTTGCCCATATTTAAACTTGGAAGATTTTATATAAAAATACAGGTCTCAGACTGCTCTTAGAAAACTGACATATCTGGCTATCTTGTGTCACTTGGCTTGGACAGTGTTATGGACTCCTTTTTCTGTCAGGATAAGGGTTTTCCAAGAGGCCACAATTCCTACTTGGACTTGCCTGTGTTACTCACTAGGGCTACTTCCTTGCCCCTGGGTGCATTCAGTTTGCACCTCTGAAACTCTGGATGTTTATTCCAGTGCAATAAGAGTGTTATTGGTATAGGATGATCATGTGCTTTGACAATTATAAAAAACTGCCTAAGCATGCCTACCATGTAGAGATCCCAGAAATGAAGGCCATCTCTCTCTGTTTACCTTTTAATGAGCTGAAGGAAAAAATGTAAAGCTCTCTGAAATGTTTCTATGAGGACATGAAGAGCTGCTATTTATAGTCTACTTCTGCAATGAGGTGATATTTATTAGGAGGATCTCCCGTCTCTCCAGTGCTCTAAAGTTATATGTCATCATAGCCGGTCTATTTGAGTAGGCTGGGACTCTTCCCCTCTACACATGCTCCAATCCTACCAATGGAAGAAAAGGCTGAACCATGACACTGGCCTTTGATATATATAGAGAGATACTTATCAACTTTGGTGATACTGAGTTCATTTTTAATATCATGGAGTCACTTGTAAATTAATACCTATTCGATACTTGTGAAATCAATGTTCTTATCTGGTCATTATTAAAAACAAACAAAAAATCAGTCCTATTTCCTTAACTCTGCTTGAAAATCTCTTCACAGCACAATTATTCCCCATAATTAACAAAAGCTAAAAGATGAATTTGTGGTAAAAAGAGTCTCTCATTTGCTAGTAATATTTTTAGCCTGGGTCATTTCCCCCCAACATTTTATTAAGGAAATTTTCTTTTCTTTTCTTATATTTTCTTTTTTAAAGATTTTACTTTTAAGTAATCTCTACACCCAACATGGGGAGATCAAGAGTCACATGCTGTACTGACCAAGCCAGCCAGGTGCCCAAGAAAACATACAGAAAAGTTGAAAGAATGACACAATGAATACCCGTACCTTTACCATCCAGATTATATGATTTACATTTGCTATATTTACTTAACACATACACATGTATTCTTCTATCAACCTATCACTTCACATTCATTTTTTGATACATTTCAAAAGAAGTTGCAGACATCAGTGCATCCGACCCCCCCCCAAACACTGCAGCATGCATATCATTAGAGTTCAATATTTGCTTATGGGTTTAAAAATGTTTTTAGTGTGGTACAATATGTGTAACATAAAAAAATTACATTCGAATCATTTGTAAATATGCGGTTCTGTGGCATTAAGTACATTCACACTGTTGTACAACCATCACCACTGTCCATCTCCAGAACTTGCCATTTTCCTTCACTGAAACTCTGTATCTATTAAACAAGAACCCCCCACTCCCCTCTCACCTCAGCCCCTGGCAACCACCATTCTCCTTTCTGTCCCTGTGAATCTGACCACTCAAGGTACCCATATAAATGAGATCATACAATACTTATTCTTTTGTGACTGGCTAATTTCATTTAGCATAATGTCTTCAAGGTTCATCCACGTTGTAGCGTATGTCAAAATTGCCTTCCTTTTTCAGGCCAAATAGTATTCCCTTGTATGTGCATAGTATATGTTGTTTATCCATTCATCCACTGATGGACACTTGAGTTGCTTCCACCTTTTACCTATTGTGAATAATGCTCTTATGAACATGGGTGTACACATGTCTTTTCAAGTCCCTGCTTTCACTTCTTTTGGGTATATTCCCAGAAGTGGAATTGCTAGATCATATGGTAATTCTATATATAATTTTTTGAGGACTCTATGGTTTCTTTTTTATGTAAAATTTACACACAGTGAAATACACACATCTTAATCTACAGTTTGATGGGTTGCGGCAAATGCATACTCTAGTGGATATTTTTTTGTTTCTTTTTTAGGTCCTTAATATATGTAAGAATTTTTCAGTTAGAATGCTGACATTTTCTGTGACCAGAATCCTGATGGAAAGAGTGTGGTGTTATATGACACCAGGCATTCATTTTCAGGATCTACTGACCTTACTAATTCTCATATTTTGAAATCTGTAAAAGATCTCACAGTCCTGAAATTAGGAATTTGCAAAAACAATTATCTCCATCTTCCACTACCAACTATTAACACTTAAGCTTGTGTAAACAATGACTATAGTTGTTTCAAAGAGGGATTTTTAAGCAGAAGAATGCATGTTGAGCTAAGTTGCATTCTTACCCTACCCATTACAGGGGATGAGATGATCTCCCCCTGTATCTATCATGCAGATTTTCCAGAGTCTGTAATGAGGCTCTTCCTAAAGATTCTAAGCAGGCAGTGAACAATATTTATCTTGTGTATCAAGAATTTATGTTATTGAAAATGAAAACAACAATGTATACAGCAATCAGATTGGTAAGGTAGTAGTCTCATTGTGAAGGATGTGGGAAAATAGGCATTCTCAGATACTGTAGGTGGCATGATAGGAGGGTTTTACTTACTGCTTGTTAACATTTTTAATATACCTTTTTCCAACCTCAGGAGTTTCACTTCTAGGGATTTTTTTTACAGAGTTGCTTGTACAAGTGCACCAAGATATATATTTGTACACTGTTGTGCACTGCTACATGGCTTATAGTAGTAAAAAACTGGAAACAACCCAAATAACAGTCAGTAGGTAACTGGTAAAAATAATTCCTTATATACCCACGTTTAACTGGTGTAATTTGCTTTAACAGCTTGGACACAAATAAGGTTACATCGTTTCTCTTTTTTTCAAATTTTATTAGGCCTGAACATCTATGTGCCCGATTAGTGCCAGAGGAAGTCCACTGCCTGTCTCCTTTCTTAAGGCCTCTTCCCTCCCCTTAATTATACAACCACCCTGAGGCTTTACTCTTTGCAAAGTGGCCAGTCCTGCTTCTAAATGCCTCATGGAGAGAGAACTAGGGAATCTAGTTTATTACAAGCCTTATTTTCAGCTTCTGTTGCTTCTGTTTGCCATAATATGACTGTTGAAAGCTGCAAAAGTAATAAATAGGGTCTAGCATTGTAAAATAAAGATTAAAAAAAAAAAGGTTTGATTGAGACTTGTTTTAAAAAAGTGAAAGTAAAGATTATCTTATCTTTAAATGTGATTTATCTTTGAAGACATACAGATAACAACTTTAATTGCAACAATGCTCTAATTTTTAGAATAAACAAAAAAATGAATCAAGTATTGATTTGGTTAGGGGGATAATTTTTCCAGCAAAATTGTATGATAGCAAATTTTGACACTCTTCACTTCATGCTGACTTTTAGAGCAGAATCATACAAAGGTCATTTTGAAAAAAGATGTGAAGTCTTCATCAGTTTTCCTGAGAGCTTCTCTTAATCCTTTGATATTCAAATAATTCTCCTTTTGAAGAATTTATCCTCTTATCATCCTTGTTGTTTTTCTCATCTTTAATTGTTAACTGGTCTAACACTGCCAGATACTCATTTGCTTATGGAACAGTTCTCCAAAATCACTTTCAATGACTTCATAAAATTCTGCATCTTTTGCAAGATTAGCAATCTTACATGGCCACTGAAATGCATTTTATTTACATTGTATTGTTAGATGTTTATAACATCTACCATCAGTAAAATGACTGACTGGGTGGGGATAGATGCTGGTATTAAGTCAGGAGGACTATTTAAGTAGAGACTAATTTAGTAAGTGGTCAGTTTATTAATGGATATTTTCTGTTATGACCAATTTTTGCTTTCCTACACAACTTAGCAACTAGTGATTCAGATAATGATAATGAATAGCCGGATAACAAGAAATTACTATGCAGCACTAAAAAGGAATGAGTTGTGTGTTGACATGGAAAAATGTTTCACAATGCATGGTTAAATGAAAAGAGCAAGTTCCAAGGATACGAATAGCATAACAATGTTTCCATGAAATAGTAATAGTAAAGGTTAGCGTATGCATCAAAAATATAAATAAATAAATAAAACAACTTAGAAAAGTATACTGTATTAGCAGTCATTTCCAAGAGGTGTGGGGCAGGGAAGAAAGCTCATCTTGGTGGCCTTATTTTTAATGAGTAATTTATTACACTTTTAAATCTGATAAAAGCCAATTAAAAATATTTTTAACTAATACAGCTTAGAAATGTCCAGAGGTTAAAAAAGAAAAAACGAAAAAGAAAAGAAAGATGGGCTGCCACTACATTAATGTCCAAAGAGTATAGTCTTAGAAAGAGCTTTTACGGACCCATTTTGAAGGGGCATAATGGGATTCTTCAATATAAACCTGTTTTGTTATAAACACCCCAGAACTCATTCTCACAATAGTCAAGCCACAAACATTTACTGAGAATCTGTTATTTTCATGATACTGCGTTGCACTTAACCGCTCAGAGGAATACAAAGATCTATAAGACTACCGGAGCCTGTCCTCAAAAAGCTAACAGCTTTTTGGTAAGAGGCTCCTGACTGAACAAAGTAGGCAACAGCACCTGATCACCAGGACCCAAGGTCTCAGCAAGATGGTACACCTGTGCCAAGGTGGAGACAGTGATTAGTTGAGTTTTCAGAGCCTTTGCTGCTGCCTAAAATTCTGGGCGCCCAAGCATTGGGTGAGTGTCAGAACTGAGCATAGATATTCATCTTCAGAGAAGAATGCAGTTTCTTCATTCTCCATGGGAAGAGAAATTCATAGATTTGTTAAAGACCAGTTAGAGCTCCATTCAGATCTTGTGAAGGCTTCAGGGGGCTTTTGATGGGGATACTGAAATGAGGTGGTAAACAGGGGCGGGGGATTTATTTTTTTACTCTTCTGCCCTATTTTATGAATGAGAAACCTGAGGCTGACTCAAGGTTACACTGCTACTAAGGACAGAATCAGGATTTGAGCCTAGCACTTGTGACTCTAGAGCCTGCTGTCTTAATTTTTATAATCCATTCCTTTCTCATTGCAGGTTATAGTCTAATTGTCACCTGCTACTTGTGGAAGGAAGAGATGTTTGGCATGGCACTGATCAATGTGTATATTTACTGGGAAGTTTACCCCAGGAGAAAAGAGAAAACCAGCTGTGTGAATGGAATTTGGAGAAAGGTAAAACCTCCTTGTAAACAACAACAAGATCCATGAAATCTCTATAGTCTTCCTGGATCAGAAGTTGGCAAGATTTCTGTAGACTTGGTCTTCCTTTTCACTCCTGGAAATAATCCATTTAGGGCAGAGTTGAAGCACATAAACAGAGTAATACTTTCTCTTCTGCCTCTCTTCTGCTTAAGCAGTAGACAATCAGCAGTTCTTTGGATTCTCAACTTAGTTGCAACAAAATTCACTTTGAAAAATATGCTGTTGAGACACTTCAATTACAGACTCACTTTGTATGGCATATTCAATATATAGGATAAAAGTGCTTTATATGTGCTATATAACATATAGCGATAATGTAGTGTGCTGTAGTATTTACCACTTAATTGTACCAACTTGGTCTTTACAGTGCTTCAAAATACAGGGAAAGTATGACCTTATTAGAGTGAGAGTTAAAAACTTTAAAAAACCGTATATTTAAAAAAAAATCCTTTGTGGGGCGCCTGGGTGTCTCTGTCAGTTAAGTGTCTGACTCTTGATTTCAACTCAGGTCATGATCTCATGGTTTGTGAGATGGACCCCAGCATCAGGCACTCTGATGACAGAGTGGGGACTGCTTTGGATTGTCTCCCTCACTCTCTCTCTGCCTCTCTCTCTCTCTCTCTCTCTCAAAAATAAATAAGTAAGTAAATAAATAAATAAACTTTAAAAACATTTTAAAAATCATTTGATCTTTTAGGAAAAGTTTATTATATGTATTATCTTGCAAAATAGTATCATAGAAGAATTGGATATAGAAAAAAAAGGTTTTAGTTCACTACTGTGATCATTATAAAATAGAAGACAAAGTATATAGGTCGCTTCCCTTGTTGCAGAGTGAAAACAAACTAGTATGTGAAATGCAAAAATACCCCCTTCTAATGGAAAATGTCTGGGAGTCACTGCCTTGAAAAATTTCTAAAAAGTACTCAACATCCTAAACAATAGGAAAATAACTTGTGTATAATGAGCTACACATTCTCTTCTTCTTTGCCCTCTTTATCTCTGAGAATGTGAGGAGTTGGCATTGAACATAGCAATGACTTATGGACAACCTCAAAGGTCTATGAAAAAAAAAAACAATCTGCAGTTTTGCTGAGGCAAGCATCAGAATCCCAAACATTATTGTCTGAGAACAAATCACTTGATTAGTGAGTGGGCTCAGCCATCCACCTGGTATTCACATCTTAAGCAAGATCTTATGGTTCTCTATAATCGCCACATCTGCAATAAATCCTGAGAAGAGATAATAACTTTGTTTCTTTGTAAAAATGGCCCTGAAAAGAAAGTCAACTGCCAGTGCAGTGCTAAAAAATGATGGCATTTATTAATTTTCATTATCATATTTTTTATATTTAAAAATATATTTATATTTAGATTATATTTATATTGTAATTAGATGCATGACATTGGAGGCCTCTTGATATACTTATAAATTTGAAGTCTCCCTGCGTATACAGGCATTTCTCTGCAGACTGGCACATGACTTCTGTAAATAGAGATGGGAAGACACCTTCTGGTTTCACCTGTTGGTTAGAAAAAAAAAGAAAATATTGTATTACTGTGATCTTTTGGGGGATAAGCTCCTTGAGAACCTAAATGTACTATGTAACTGCCAGGGTCTGAGATTGCTGTTTGTCAACAAAAGCTCTCTTAGGTCCATGAAGTAGTTGCTTTCCTCTAAATTTTGCTTTTAAAAAACCCTCTGTAATTGACCTTGTTCACCATTCTGCAGCTGAGAAAGGGCTCATTGTTTTTAACTGAGAGTTCCACATAGCAATCACAATAATCCTAGAATTTTATAAACCACAGAATTAAGATGGCTCTCCAAGCAGATATCACCAGGCTGTTGATAGGTGAAGAGCTTATATTTTATGCCATCCTTGATATATATACCTAGGCCCCTCTTCCCCAGAATGTTATTAGGTATGTTAGGTTCTAACTGGAGACTGAAGTTGAATCACTTATTATTCTGCACATGCCCCTTACTGGTAGTCGGTGAAACTCAGATGAGAATACCCTGTCCAGGATTTGATTATGATGATACATGGCAAGATGTCAAGCATCTTCAGAGGTCTTAGATTTCTGGCCTAATGCCATTTGAGAGATGACCTCTGATTTTCATTTGGCCTTCATGAGGATGTTGCAAAACATTATTCTCATAACTGGTTTTAGCTGTAATTCCTTTTTTTTTTTTTTTAAGTTTTTATTTAACTGTAATTCCTAATGGTTGTTGTGGAAAGGTGGTAGCATCATATAGTTGGACTTGTAGATTCTGAAGAATCTTTGTTGTCTCAGAAGAACTCAAGGAAATGTAATTTCCAAACCTGGAAAAGATTCATATCTTTGAATCACTTGTTTAGTCTTATTGCCTTGAGTTAGATAAAGTGAGTTACTCTTTATGAAGCCTGAACAATGCCAGAAACACATCATTAAAATGTTAATTTAATTTGGCATGTTGAGGTAAGAATCCAGACAGTTTGGTTCACCTAAAAGTGAGTGGGATTAATGATACTGTTTTTGATCTAGAATAATTCTGGTCACATGAATGAGAGTTCCAAGGCAAGGAGATGGAGGTTAGTTATGAAGATGCACTCACCACCTTTGCAGTAGGTTCAGGACTAAAGTATAAAGTTTGCTTTCTTCAGAGTTGTTGATTGCATACTTTTGGAAAACATTAAATTCACTTTTAAGAGGAAGGCAAACGTTAAAATTTATTTGGCTAATAAGTTTAATTTTGTGATCATGGGTTTTTCTTTTGTTCTTCACTTCCCTGCCAACTCCTTTGAACTAAAATGGAAGATCCCTTTTTCATATGCTACCACCTTGTTTTGCAAATCACCAGCAGGCCCATAGTAGAAGTTAAAACTTTGCAGGCCCAGATATCACAAGAGTATTCTTTTTCTATTTGCCAAGATAAAATCCCAACTTATGGCTTAGGACCATACTGTAAAATGTAAATAGCATTTTAATGAGCCCTATAGAGGAAGACTGGGCTGGGCCAGTTGCCCGCCACTGAAAGGCTGGATTTAAGGGTACCTTGGGTCATAATGAAACTAGTTTGGTGGTCTTAGCCTCCCTAGTAGACATTTTCCCACATTAGAAACCCAGCACAGGAGATCATGCAATTCCTTACAAAGGACAATTGTAGTTCTGCCCAAAACCAGAACTGGAGTGTGGATGGGATAACTAGAGGAGAAGCTAGATCAGTTAAGCTTTTAATTCTAAATTAAAATACTGCCTAAATTTAGGAGGGAAATGGAAAGGGGAAAATAACTGCATTGTGTATTTTTATTTCTGTCCACATTCTGTAATCTCAGACACTATCTAAGGACATCTCTTTTTTTCCATTTCCTTCACTATCCATGTTTTTGACTCTGTGAGAATATATTTTGCAAAAACATTGACTAAAACCATTGTGTTAAACTCTCAATCCTAATAACTCCAGCTCCTGGGGCTACAGGACTGAACATCTCAACTAGATTCCATATGAACTATACTGATATTTTTCCAACCTCTCCCTGATTCCAAATTCATCTTCTCTAACTAGCTATATCTTACCTGTCCCTTAATCCAGGCACTGTCCCAGTTCCTACAGGGAACCCTCTGTAATGACAAGTGCACACCTTCATCTCACCTTTTTAGTACTTGTCTATATGGAATAGTTAATGCCTAATCATATGCATTTGATGATCAAGTTGACTGAAAATATAAGTGAACATTTAAAAGGTAGATTAAAAAAAAAAAAAACTCCAAAAATAAGATGCTACATTCCTGACTTTACTTCAACAAAGAGGATTCTTTACTCCTTTTACCTCTTTGGAAAAAGACTGGGGCTCTAAATCCCTTAATAATTCTACTTGATTTAAATCTGACTTTAATCCTGCATGATAAATTAAGATTCTGTATCTTTTCACCCTTGCTTTTTGGAGTAATTTGTCTAACCCAGCACCTGCATAAATAGATCAGATTCTCTAAGCAATCCAAAGGCATTCCATTTAGGCAAGGTAGAGCAAATGGTGCTATCTGCCACCCCACCAGAGGACATCCTGACCTGGATAGTGTGTGGGTCCTTGAGGAGTGGTTGTATTTAGAGACCCACTGACTGAAGGAAAGACATCTGACTTCTCTGATTGCATGTAGAGTTCCCTGGACAGCCACTACAGGTCTCCACTTACAGTACTTCCAATCCCCCCCCCCCCCCCCCCCATTAAAAAAAAAAAAAAAAAAAAAAAAAATTGTCCCTGAGAGGCTGCCGGTAGCCATCCAGAAGGAGAAATCTGGCATTTTCCCAGCACAGTGCTGCCCTGTAGCAGGATAATGTGCCTTTCCTGGAGTTGGGCAGACTTTGCCCTAAGGTTACATTTCCACACAAAGAAGTCTTTAAGGGTGCTGTTGCAGGCCTCTACACTGGAGGTTTATGTCTGTCAATCTCAGAAAAAAGGAGGCCGTAATAAAACTGCAGGAGCCAGCAGTGGGGAATTACAACTCCAGGATCAGCGGAGGTCTGCCTCACAGCCTTGCTCTGTGCTGAGAGTTGGCCTCTCTGAGGACAGAGAACAATAAAGCAGAAGGAATTTAAGTCAATTGGCTGCTGGATTGCATTAGCAGGACTAGAGAAGGGGGCACTTGCTGAGGGTGGTGCACTGACTCTTGGCTGCTGCCATTGTGCCAACCCAGCTGGGGTATCCAGAGTCTGAGAAAATGAGAAAAGTTCACCCAAGTCAAACAAGCCACAGGAAGGATTACAGACCCCCAAGTTGGAGGCTGTGTGTGTAGCAGCCAGTGCCACTCCATGTGTAATTCAGTTGATCTATAGTGAGTAAGAACAGATACAAATTAAGATCTCAGTGAATGACCATGATAGGCAGAAAAACAGGAAATGCATCAGAAAGTGGACCTGAATACTTTGTAAAGAGAGAGAGAGGGAAAACAAAGGTGGCGGCATTTGGGACTTAGGCAAAGAGAGGGGTGAGGAAGGCACCAAGTGGATCTGATTGGTTTGGAGGATGGAGGAGCAAGTGGGTAATGGAGCTTAGAATAGAGAGGGCATCACTGCCACCTGTCCGTCAGCTCCACAGCCCTGATTTTGGCAGTGTGGCCCTGATGCCTGCATGGAAGGCTTGTTAGACTTAGCTTGAGAGCTTCCTAAAATATCCACGGGCCTGATGCAATATTACTTTGTGATGGCATTGCATTGCGATGTGGTGACAGGATAACCTGATGGTGAGGAAGGAGGGTCTTTTATGTCTTCATAGGATTGTGTCTGAGAGAGGCCAGGTGATCGGAGCATTCCCAAAGGAAGATGGGTCAGCTGGAACAGTGGTTAAGCTTTCTGATGTGGAAGAACAGAGTTCCCATCCACCCACTCCCACTGCAGAGCCTGGATACCTGGGGAGGGCTCAGTCAGGGGCTGAAGTCTCGGGAGGACAGCCCCAAGGGGCCCCTCAGCAGTCCACAGGGCATTCTAAAAAGCAGAGCAAGCAGGGAAAGGGCTGTGCTAACCAATCTTCATGAAGCAAGCAGCAGAAAGAAGGTAGCTTTCCCCAGAGTAAGTCCTCTGGGCAAAGGCACAGCATTTGGGTTGGAGAAGGGGAGAGGAGGCAGGCCAAATCTGGAGAAAGACACCAAGCTAGTAGCACCAGCCAGGTTTGGCCTAGGTCCCCAAATAAAAACAATTTGCCTAGCTCTAGGCAAGCCCTTGTTCTGCATAATGACTTGAATTCTGAAATGTGAATTAAACCCTGCAAAGGAATGCAACTCTTTCTCCCTCCCGCAGGCCATTCTACTATTCTTAGGGGGTGCGAGGTGGGTTTCAGGAAGGTTTAAAATTTTTACCCCTTTATCAAAACATGGCAAGTGTCAGCCCCATCTCCCGCCATCCCTGCCCCCACTGCTCAAAGTGTTCAAAACTACAAGCTGCAACATCTTTTCAGCAAGTAATCAGCACAAGTTGAAAGGCACATGCTGTCGCATTTCTGATCAGATTGTATGTTAAGCAGGAAAATATACCCCCTCAACAACTTCCCCCCACCCTTTTTTGGCTAAATGCATGTCTGTTTAAAGAGCCACCAGGCAGTGCCTCTCACTTTGTCTTGGCAGGGCACAACCATCAGACGAAGTGGGAGGAAGAAACATTAACTTCAACAGCTGTTTCTTGACCCCGGCTGTCAGTCTTCCCAAGAATAAATTTTGGAGAGTCCTATTTGAAACAAAGAGGGAGTTTTTGAGGAGAGAAAAGTTGGTCGGTTCCAGGGAGGCCACCCAAAGAAGCAGGGAACAAGATGTTTGCAGTTACTACGCAGCCTGCAAGCCTCTGCCGGGTGCAGGGATGGAGCAAAGTAACTTGAAAGCTCCCCTCTCGGCGCCCTGTGCCTGCAGCTTCCCCCCCTAACGCGCGCCCAGATCCAGCGCCGGTGGTAAGAGCCGTAGCTCGACTACAGTAATTCCCCAGCTCGGGCGGCTTGAAACTGCTCGGGCTGAATAGCATTTGCTGTTCCGTCCTGCGGCCGCCTCCCGCCGCCGCTGCCGTGCTCCCTGCAAAGCAGCTCTCATTATCCCGGAAGTTGTGCTGACACAGTCTCGCTGCCACCAGAAGTTTGTCAACATCAAACTTCTTCTGTGTGGGGTACGTTCACCTTCCACGAGTATTTAATCGAGCCAACAGGCAAACAAACAAACCCAAATAAACCTGCCCGTGATGTCATGGTCTTTTTTTTTTTTTTCCCCCTTCCTGGAAGGCTGGGGCTGTTAGAAATTTGCTGGTGGGTGCTAAGAGCGCTTGCGGATTTCTGGGGGAGATAAGGGGCGGCCCCCAGGGTGGGGAGTGGGGAGGGGGCTGCGGAGGGGCTTGCGGGACGGTTGGAGCTGAGCGCTGTGTAGGTCGGTGGAGGGCTGGGGCTGGGGCTGGGGCTGGGGCTGGAGAACTGGTCCTATAGTCTCTCGACTGCCGTTGTTTTGGAGATTACACCGACTGGGGCCAAGGTTGTTGCATTGCGTCCCCAGACCCGGCAACAAAGGTTACCTGGAATCTCTGGACAAGTAAAGACGCTGGGGGAGGGGAGCTTTCTACACTCTCACTGCTCTTTCTACACTCCTGTAGGACATTTTTGTAGACACCTCTTGGGATCTTTCAGAATAAAGGGCATTAGGGTCATAAAATGTATTTTGAGGCTTCAACTGCTACATAAAAGAAATCCTTGAGATTTGAGGGCAGGGGTGTACTACCTTTTCTGTCTTTAATAGGTCTCTTCTGATATCTTGATTAAACCATTCGGTCTAAACTAACTCCTTTCCCTAAGCCAGGTCTCCAGGTTTAGTTCAAGTTGCTGCTACCCAGTTTGGGTGTTTGTGGTTTCCAGTTGCTCCCCGCTGAGGTGTTCCTGGCTCGTGTGTCCCCCACCCCTCCAGCCCAGCTTTGGGGAGGAGGGGAAGAAGGGGATGCTGATTAACCCTTTCCATTCCATACTTTTATCTGGACTGATCAATCCTTCACAGACTGCTGGAGAGGACAAGGCCTGACTTGCAGAGTTGTGACCCTACGCATTCACGAAGCAGTGCCACTTGAGGACCACAGGTTTTCGAGGAGGAGCTGGAACCTCAGGCAGTGATAGTAACTTTGTATCTGGTTTGAAAGATCACATAAGGGGCATTCAGTGCTGAGAGATCAGAAAGAGAATTGCTGTATTCCCGACCTAACCTAAAGTCTGCAATGGGTGGCTGAGAGGGTTCGGTATACCCAAAGTAGGCAACCCCAACCTTGCTCCCTTGAATTGGAAATCTGTCCATTTATGGGTGCAGGACAATTCTTTTCTACTCTTCAAAAATAAGTCAAAGTGAATGCCTCTGAAGAGATTATTACCCATTATCCCACTAGGATATTGTGGGGGAGTGGGGAGGCAAGTTAGATCCATTTAGGAAGCTAAACACTTGATTTACTCTTCTTGTTCGTTGGCTGTTATTAACCATGTTTTTAGAAAAATTATATCTACAGTCATGTATCTATGATAATAAGAAGGAAGGCAGTTTTTCTTTTTTTTCAAAATGTCCTTAACAGGGGGAAAAAAAAAAAAAAATTGTACCCTTCCCAAGGGACCAGCTTACCTTAAACACAAAACAAAAACAGAAGGCCAAAAACAAAATCTAAAGAAAATGCAATTCAGGTGTTTCTCAGGGACTGGAAGATACTTTTGACAAACACAAATCAAACTGATTCAAATACACTTATGAAGCAGGCAGTTCTTAAAAATAAAATAAAATAAAATGTAATAAAAACCCACACAAAGAAATGTGTTTTCTTGAAAGTTTATTCCCTACAGTGAATTTTCCTGTTGGCCATGCCTCAAAATTTCCCCTGCATTATTTAGACTTCTTTTCTTCCAGTGGCATTTTAATTTTAATTTATTCATTTTTTTGTAATCCACAAAGTGCTCCTCAACATTGTTATACCTCTGTGTGGACATGAATCAACAAGGACACGTGGAGGATTCCATTTCCAACTCCACATGCATGAATTATTTGCCCTGGTTGTTAATCTGTCATAGTGTAAAAAACCTGATTTACAAAGGCTAGAGGACTTTTGCAGAACAAGGTAGTATATGGTTTCTATGGTTGGACTTCTTTACAAATAAAACTATTTTCCATTTCTGTCCATAATTTCCTGGTTGCACAAAGATAATTTTCAGAGTTTTCAGATTCTAGTTCCCCAATGGGAGCCGTAAGCATGAGGAAACAATTTCTTTTTACAGTGATGTGAGCGCTATGCTCATCTGGATTTAGTTACTTCATAAGGTAAATATCACTAAATGTGCACTGGGATCTTTGGGGATCTAAGGTGCTGGACGGGTGAAAATACTCTACTGTGAAATGCTAAAGAATGTCAAACAACTGATTTTGAATTGGTTTGCAGAGCTAATTGGGTCAACTATGGTATTCTTTAAAGAGGGAATTAATTTGAATAATTTTAAAAAGTATTTCCAGTTTACTTTTGGTTACATTTAGGTTATTTTGTTCACTATGATTTTTAGAATTTACCCCAGGAATTCATTTAAAACATATCCTTCTGAAAAATATATTCCCTTCAATAAATAATATATGCCAGTGAAAACATAGGTTTCAAATTTCATGCTAATTACATTTTTAAATAATGATGTTCTTGAAATTATTTTTATTTAAAGGCAAACTATCTGCATAGATAATGGCCAAAGCTAACCAAACTGCTTTAAAAATTAATGAATATTAATGAAGTTCATGAATAGCACAATACTGCCCCTGCCTGCCTTAGGAAAAACAAATGTATTGACTCCATTTTCCTAAAATAACAGCCCTTAGTTTCTGATGGTTAAAATAGTTTTGTTGCTAAAAAGCTTGTACATAATGCAATTTTTGCAATTAATAAGACTTGGCCTTGTTTACTAGACTTAGATCTCTTCCCCAAAACTAAACATATTTTATCTTTTTACATGTCTGAATGCTATTTCTTTTTATTAATTTGCCATCTCATGATATTTTGTTATCATTTTTCTAAGTTCCCCTCCTCTATCATTTTGGTAGTTCACATGAATGACTCAGGATTTTCAGGCCTTCATATATATTTGGTATATAGAAAATGGCATCATTAGTCAGCACTTCCATTCATCTAAATTTGTCCAAGCATATTGAAAGCTGCTCACAGCATTTTGCAATGAAAGTGACAAATGGGTGTCAGTCCAGTGGCCCTACCCATTTCAACCTTATTTTGTATGATGTGTAAATGTTTGCGTACATTTCTTCCATAAGATAGGCTATTTTTTGATCTGGACATGTGCCTACTAAGGCAAGTGCCCAGGCAGATTACTGATTGGCATTAGACTAAAATTACAAAATTTAACAAATGAATGACAAAAAGAAAAGAAATAGTATATAAAAATTAAATAATGATGGCATCCATTCAATAAGGTAAATAATTTTTGATGCTCTAAATTTCTAAGATTCAACAGTTTTACTTCAAATGAATTTGTAATGCAAAAGGTAGAATCATTTCAAGCAAGCCAGCAAATTTGGGTCAAAATGAAAGCAGTTCTGAGAGAGAGAGAGAGAGAAAGAGAGAGAGAGAGATGTTCCTGCTTCCCCATAGGGCTGGTTGGAATTTTCTACTAAAAAAAAAAAAAATATATATATATATATATATATATATATATGCATATATATGTGTGTATGTATATATATATATACACACATATATATGTACACACACATACATATATATACACATACATATATATACACACACATATATATGAACACACATATACATGTATAAATATACATATATGCATGTTTAAATGCACACACACACACTATACTCAAGTGTCCTACTTCTCTTTTCCTTCGTTGTTTTTAATAGCCAGTCCAATCGCTAGTGTTATATGGTAAGTGAATGTGCTTATAAGAACTTAATGCCAGTTTTAATCTAAGATTACTTTGACTACACTTGAAATCTTTTGCTGTTTTATAACCTGTAACATGTTTTTACATGTTTAGGAGTGTTGTTGTTACTGCTGTAAAAATTCTGTGTTGATATTATGAAGTTATGTGTTTAGCCAAAAAGTTATGCTAAATTAGACAGTAAAGACTCTAAAATTCTAATGGTTTAGTAAACCCCTGATAATAATTGTAGTTTTATGGATAAAAATATTTTTAATATTTTAATACTGCATGGAAGTATAATTTTTTTCTAAAGTTATTATGGAATTTCTTTGTCCATAAGGAATATTAAAGAAAAATTTATCATTTGAAGTTATTTTACCCGGAAATGCTTTGGAGTGAAGCTAATCTTTACACCTAAGACTACAGATTGCAATTTCACTTGTCATTATCCATGGCAGGATGTTTAGTTTTACTCCTGTGAGCCAAAGAATTTTTAGTGACTTTTTAAAAGTGGAATGTAGAAAGTAGGTCCAGCTATTGTGAATGTGGGAATTTGATAAATAGTGCTTGAAATGACCATTTACTCTATGACTTGTTATATAATGGGTAGATATGAAAAAGAAGCGATCAACTAAACTGTGAGCTTAAAGTTTAGAATATCTTTCGATTGTGGGTATAGTCAGGGTCATCATGACAATCACATTTAGCATTCAATATGAATTTTGGTCCACCGGTGCTTTTCTTTCCAAATTTTCTGTATATAAAGGTACAAATTTTCCAACTGCCTTTTCTGCAAACTCAACTTGCTTTCTAAAAATCAAGATAGTCATCTTTTTCTGTTTACACGTGGAAACAAAGAATCTTGAATTAGAAAAAAAAAATTGGCTCTCTTCCTTACGATTCTGGAAACGAAGGGTTATTTTTTTTATATATAGATTTATATCAAAGGGCTGCCTTTTGTAGGAGGAAAGAAGAAGCCTTGGTTTTGTTAATAAACAAGACTAACTCAGCTAAACTACTATTGGGAATTAGATATGGAAAGGTTCAAGCTGTTCTGACTTAAATTTTCAGATATGTAACATATGTGATGACCACCCACCTAGTGGTTAAATAATATGTTTACCTTCCTACAATTTCCTGAACCCATTTGACTTTGGAGATTTAAATATGGCATAAATCTCTGTGCTCAGGAACCTGGTGTGGAAACTCTGAAGGCACAAGAGCCTCCAGCCTTGACTCCAGTTCATGTCAGTCTTTGTTCCAAGTCCATGTTTTGTTCTCCATCCCACACACTTGACTCTTCTCTCCCTCTAGGCCATCCCCTCCCAGTGTGCACCCACTGGGCCTGTCTGGGGCACCCAGAAGGCAGCTGTTGAATGGCTGTATAACATCCTAGGGGTATAGCTTGACAGGTTTAACCTAACATACAAGGCTAAAATTAGCCAGGGTCCACTCCCCCTCCCTTCTTCTAAAAGGCTATGTTTAGCCCAAGGATCTGAAGGATGGAGAAGTTCTACAAGAGACCTGTAAGCTGAGGCTGCGTTCAGGTTCTGGTTCCTGAAGAATCCACAGTCCAGGGCCCAAAGGCCCTTTAAAATGTTTTGTGATCCCTGGGGTCTGTGGAGGAATCCCCAAATGCCTTTAAAAATCCAGCACCCTCCCTTCTCATTTAGCCAGTGCTTGCAACCACACTGGGCCCATTCCCTTAACAAGGGCATGAAGTAGCTTTTGGGTAGGCTTGGAAAAATGACAAGAATGGATGTTTCTCATCCCACTGTTCCAAGGAGAAGATTGGAGGACAGGCGACTGAAGGGACAGATAACCGGTGCAGACACTTGACAACTCCTGGGCAGAGGGCCAAGCGCTGGGCCAAGCACTGGGCGAGGCTCCAGAGGCCGGGCCCATGCCCAGGGCACTCAGTGGTTTAAAGCTGGCACAAAAAGAACACTCCTGCCGGCAGGAAACTGAGTTGAACAGATTGGGGAAGAGCAAAAACAGGCTGCCCAGGAGGCTGTCTCCCAGGCCTACAGTTTCTAGTTGTCAGTGGCAACCCAGGATAGAGCAGATTCTGGCTTTCCTCCTGCCTGGGGGGCTGGTGGAGGTGGGACTGAGTCCAGGGAGTATGCAGTGCACAAGGACCCAGCTCAGGAAGGCACAGAGGCAAGGTCTGGCATATCCCCGCTGGAGAGAAACCCTTCATCAACTTAAATTCCCAGGCCAGCTTTGTCTTGGCTGTGAGAGTGAGTCCTAACACTTTATAATTTCTGTAAAATATTAGAACTTCCTTGCCCCGGGATTTATTTCAAGAAGTTTCTTTGAAAGGGTAAGGTGAAGAGCAAAATTTTCTTAGCCTCTTATTTCATTCCTTCTATTTAGTGCTTACCGTGTTTATAAGAAAAATAAACATTGAGGACTGTGATCAATTCCCATCCTGTTACGATAGTAGACTCATATTTTGATGTGTTAAACCACGACAGCTATTTCTTAAGGGCTGAAAGTTGGTAAATTAGTGCCACTTCCATACTCCTAGAGGAAGGCAAAATAGTTCTGAGCTTTATTAAAGAATTCTGGACGCTGGGGAGTCCAGGCATTGTGTTGGGGCCAAAAGAACAAGAAAGAGAATGAAGCCTTGGATTTGCAGAAATCCAAATGGGCTTCAGGTTAATAACAGGGGATTTCAGCTAGTGGCTTATATAATTAACAGGAAGAAAAACACAAAAATACAAAAGCATATTTTTTTTCTCTCCTTAAGTAAGACATGACAGTGAAATGCACTAGTCACTTCAGACCTCCTGAACCAGCATCTTTAGGTGGGGAGGGGAGAGTGTGTTTGGGAATCTGAAGCTTCAGCAAGTTTCACTAGTGATTTTTATACATGCTGAATTTTGAGAGCTACAGTCATATAGCTCAAGAATAATGTCATCCTTCCATTATCCTCAGTCATGAAGGTAAATGAAGACGTTAACTTTTCTAAGTGCTTAGGTAAGTATCCCCATTTTACAGATGAGGAAACTTGGCCATAGAGAGGTCAGACAACTTTCCCAAGGTCAAGATGAGTGGCAGGGCCAGGTTTAAAACACAAACTAGTGGCATTAGAGTCCCTCCTCCTAATCATTCTGCTCTGAGCAAGCTATATAATCTTTATAAATTTTAGTTTTCTTGTGTCTATCATGGGGACAAAACCTACCTCAAGAAGGTATGTGTGTTACATATTAACATAAATAAAGCTCCTGACACATTAATAGTCACTCAATAAATTATCGCTTTTACTATTACCAAGTAATGGAGTAAATCTAATAATGGATAATCCACACAGAGATAACCAGTAATTGACTGGACTTTCTGAATCAGCTTCATGATTACATTTAATTTCACCTGCATACCTACTGCATCCTTATTTTGTACAAGAAAGTTATTTCCTAGTCTGTCCAGTGCTCTGATTTGGGACTACAGTAAATGGGAGGTGAACAAACCACAGAGAGGCTAGAAATCTATTGCTGGCTTTTCTAATGCCAATCTGGATAGAATCTAAAAATATTTTCTAAACACCCAGGATAACTGGCTGAATTTTTCTTGACTAATGTATACAACATCTAAGGAAAATTTCTTAAAGCAGCTATGATGCCACATGGCATTTCCAGAGCTTTGAAGTCCATTTTAAGAAATTGATTTGGTTACATCATTGCTTTATTAAGGCCATAAAGTCTGTCTACCTCGCCTGGTTCATCTCCCTAGACAGACTTTCCAACACATCCAGTACGCCTTCCCACATGTTCTTTGTGATGGAATATACCTTCTCTCTCTTCCTGGAATGCTCCAATGCATTTTTCAAGGCCACATCTCAAATGTTGCTGTCTGCATGAAGTCCCCCCATCCCACTTCCCCAGAGATAATCATTCTCCTGGGTGCTTACACAACACAGAGTTAAACCTCCATTATAGCACCATCATAAGATATTATATTGAAATGATTTGTCTTGTGACCACTTCCAGGCCAAGGACCACGATTTATGCATCTTTGTGTATGTCAGAAACTGGCACATTTGGTGGCACATTTTAGGTGCTGTATAAATGCTTGTTAAATGAATGGAAAGTTGTAAGTGGAGCAGGTTGGGGTTTTTTTGGTGTGTTTTGTTTTGTGTTTTGTTTTTTGTTTTGTTAAAGGGAATTTGCTTGTACAAAGTCATCTGACTGGTTTTCAGTGTGCTAACCTAGGAGTTCTTGGTTATTCACTGTGATGGAAGAAATAAACTCAAAGAAATGAACCTTCCTTCACGAATGTACATACTGTCTCTTCTCATCTATAGTGGTGGAAGTCAGGCTTAAGAGCCTGACTTTGGAGAGGTTGAAGAGAACAAACACCAGCAGAAACAATGGCCGCAATTGCATTGCTAGGAGTAGGAACCCAGAGTAGATGGCCTTGAATTACCATCCTAGCTGAGTTTGAAGTGAAAGATGGCCTTGGAACACTTTAAGACTAATAATGTCTATCCAGTTTTCAGTTGTCCTCTATTCTAAGCTATATCATGTTACCCCCTCCTTTACTTCCAAACTTTGTATAAAAATTCTACTCTTCAGAGGAGTCTTGGGCTAGTGGTGAATGGAAAATTAAGGGAAAGAGTATAGTGAAGTAAGACATTTTCTTCATTTTTAAATGGCGTCCTATAATTCCATGTGGTCACCAGTGGGAGAATGAATGGAAATACCACTTTTCCTTTCCAGCATTATCTAACACAACATATCCTCTGTTTCTCTCTGCTCCAATCACACAGGGCTTATTCTTCATCTCCTCCTTATTACAGAAATTACGCTGTTTTCTTTGTGTAAAGGAGCTCTTCCATTCCCTTTCATCAAATTCTTTCTCATCTTCAACTCGAGTTTCATTTACATTGGGAAACTTTCCCCAACCTCCCTGACTAGGTCAATCTCCTAGGCTATCGATAGCCTCCCCTTAAGAGCACATATCATAGTTATAATTTTACATTTATATGTAAGATTATCTCAGTAATGTCTGCCTCCCCTGTGGTCAGAAACTTTATGAGAGCTGTTTTGCAGCATCATATTCCTAGTGCCAGATGCAAAGTGGGTTTCAACAAATAATTGTTCAATAAAATCAGGCAGAAAGCAAGTTTTGGTGTGGACTGAATCAGAAGCAGATATGAGAATAAACTATTTTTCTTCAAAGGCATTAGAGGTAGGTGATCCTTGAAATGGAAGGCAGCAGATAACTTGGGTTCCATATCCATTCATTGAGTCCGTCCTGTGTGCCAGACACTGTGCTAAGTCTTAAGAATACATGATGAATAAGACACTGACTGTTGCTCTTATGAATTCTTTAAAGCTTCTCTTAACTATGTATAAGCTGATGACAATGATGATAATGTAAAAGGGATAGTAAATGTTCAGAGTAGATTTAGCATCTATGGCAAATCAGATACAATAAAATGTAGGTATATTTATCAGTTCACTTGACTTTCACGCAACTTATGAGGTAAGAATTTTATCACCTCTGGTTTATGGTTGAAAAATGGGAGTTTCAGAAAATTTAAATTTCTTTTCTTTTTCTTCTCTCTGTTTTTTTTTTTTTTTTTTTTTGAGTCCTCTGTTTCTTTCTTGAATCTGGCTAAAGGTTTATCCATTTTATTGATCTTTTCAAAGAACCAGCTCCTGGTTTCATTGATCTTTTCTAGTGTGAGTGTGTGTGTGTGTGTTTGGTCTCTATTTCACATTTATTTTGACTCTAATCTTTATTATTTCCTTCTTTCTACTAGCTTTGGGATTTTTTCCCCTTCTTTTTCTAGCTCCTTTAGGTGTAAGGTTAGGTTGTTATATTTGAGATTTGTTTTGTTTCTTGAGGTAGGCCTGTATTGCTATAAACTTGCCTCTTAGAACTGCTTTTGCCGCAACCTAAAGATTTTGGACCATTGTGTTTTTGTTTTCATTTGTCCTCATATATTTTTTTGGTTTCCTCCTTGATTTCTTGGTTTACTCACTCATTTTTTAGTAGCATATTGTTTACCCTTTATGTATTTGTGTTCTTTGCAGAATTTTTCTTGTAGTTGATTTTCAGTTTCATACTATTGTCAGAAAAGATACCTGATATGATTTCAGTCTTCTTGAATGTTTTGAGACTTTTTTGTGGCCTAACATGTGAACTTTACTGGAGAATATTCCATCTGTACTTGAAAAGAATGTGGATTCCTCTGTTTAGGGATGGAATTTCTGTATATATCAGTTAGATCTTTCTGGTCTGTTGTATCATTCAAAGCCACTGTTTCCTTATTGATTTTCTGTCTGGATATTCTATCCATTAATGTAAGTGGGGTGTTTAAGTCCCCTACTCTTATTATATTACTGTAAATTTCTCCCTTTATGTCTGTTAATAATTGCTTTATGCAGTTATATGCTCCTGTGTTATGTGCATAGATGTTTACAATTGTTATATCCTCTTGTTGGATTGTTCCTTTATCATTATGTGATGCTCTTTTTTATCTCTTGCAACAGTCTTATTTAAAGTCTATTTTGTCTGATATAAGTATTGCTACCTTGGCTTTTTTTCCACTTCTATTTGCATGGTGTATGTTTTTCCATCTCTTCACTTTCAGTCTACATGTACCGTTGGGTCTGAAGTGAGTCTGTTGTTGGCAGCATACAGATGGATCTTGTTTTTTAATCCATTCATTCATCCTATACCTTAATTGGAGCATTTGGTCCTTTTACATTTAAAGTAATTATTGATAGATATGTATTTATTGCCACTTTATTTCTTGTTTTCAGTTGTTTTTGTAGTTCTTCTTTGTTCCTTTCTTCTTCTATTTCTCTCTTTTTATTTGGTGGCTTTCTTTAGTATTATGTTTGTATTCCTTTCTCTTTACTTTTTGTGTAGAAAAGTTAAATTTCTTGTTCAAGCTTACTCATTTAAAGCCAGGACTCAATCAGACATAGGTATAGATGATTTTTAAGCCTCTCCTTTTGTAGATTAGAGATATAAATGAAAGGCAGAAATGAATCTGAAATCCCCCTAAAATCTCAAACTCTAATGTTCTGCTCTCTGACCACAATTTCTTGTTCTTCCAAGTCTGTCTTTCTCTCACTCCCAATCCCAATCAGCCTCACAGAGACTGTCAACTTCTTACTCTCTTTATCCACTGGCCTCCTTCCAGCCCCACTTCTGTCCTTAGCTTTCACAAAGGATTGATTCCCTCAGAGCCTTCTACTTTCACTGCATCCATCAGTGAAATCCCAGTGTTATGATCAGCCTCCTCTACTCACATACAACCTGATTCCTACATCACTCTCAGAGAGTTGTTATAAAGATTTAATAAGTCAGTACATGCACTTTCTGAGAAATGCCTCACACATACATAGTATTATTGTTTTTGTTTATCCCTGAGAGCTAAGCACTATTGGAGAAAATCTTGTCTGTACTGACTTAATCAACTTCAGGTGGATCCTCAATGTTTCCTGACTGTCAGTCTTATTACTTGGCAAAGTTAAGCCCACATCTATTTTTTTAGGACTATTCCAAATCTCTATTCTTTAGAAGTGTTCTGCTCAACTCCTAATACCCTTATCATTGGCAAATGACCTTGATAGTGGACATCTTTTGTTGCTTGCTCACTGTCCAAGCCCCTTTTACTCTGCTAATTACCACTCCCCATCCCCCCCCATTCACCTTTCTCATGTCTGGTTTATGTGGATGGCCATATCCTCTTAGCCATGGTGATTGTTTCAAGGGTAGGCATTTTACCCAATATAAGCCAATCAAAATTTTCCTAAGACCTCAGAAGCATGAATGTAAAAGAGACATTTTCTTTTCTTGATGTTATTGCTGCTAAGTAGTGCTAAGTAGACATAGCCTGCCTGGAAATGAAATATAATCAACAGAGGACAAGGGAGCCAAGAAAAAGACAGATCTTGATTCTACTACTTGAGTATCTAGTTCTAACTTCACGTGATGATCGTATACTCCTTTTAAGTTATGTGAACTAATGTATGTCCTTCTTTTCTTAAATTCTTTGAGATTGGTTTGTATCACTTGCAGTTGAAAAGGTCCTGACTACGATACTTCCTAATCACTGATAAAATGAAGGACAGTGAACTTCTTTCCTTGATATTTTCTTTATCAGTACATTTCTCAATATTATGTCATTTCTTCTTGGCCCAGAAAATGAATGCCACCCCCTGGTTCAAGGCTCACTCCCTACCCTTTTGCCCCCCTCCTGTATCCCCAACTGCTCTCTTCCTTCTGTTCTTTACTCTTAGCCTAAAATGCACTAATTTCCAACTCTTCTCTAACATGTTCCATCTTTATGTTTCCTTTTTCACCAAAACTTTTCCAAGGGTTAGTTTACATCACTTTCTCTACTTCCACTTCCATTCCCTTCTCTGCATACTGTTTTCATATTCCAGTCACTTTAGGTCACTAGTGGTTTCATATTGGCAAGTCCATTAACATCTTTGGACCTCTCTTTTACATTTGACAATGTCTCTCACTTTACTTCTCAAAGCCGTCTCTCTGGCCTAGGTTCTGAGATGAGACACTGCTCTCTCCTAGTCCCCCTAAAACCTTCCTAGCCACTCCTTTTCTATTCTCTTATAAGTTATTCTTCGGTCCACTGCTTTTTTCATGCTACATACTCTCTTGGGTAATCTAACTGCTTCATGATTTTCATTTTTACCATATACTGATGACACTGAAATGAATTTCAAATATTTGCTATATATTTACATCTTGATGTTCTAAGGGCATCTCAAATTCAACTTAACAAAAACAGAACCTATTATCTTACTCCTAAGTCTGCTTTCCCTGCTATATTCTCTGTCTCAGTTCATAGTGCCATGATTTTCCAGAGATGCAAGCCTAAAGTCTTGAGTACCATTTTTGTCTTCTGACCTTCACCTCCCAACACTTTGTTGGTCTTCCAAAATATTTACCGAATTGATTTGCTCCTTGTAGTAGACACTGATGGCCACCTGTCCAACAAATGTTCTCCCCGTCTTCTTCCTTAGTAACAGAATTCCAATTTTGTTCAGGTATCCACATGATTCTGTAAAGATATATGCTTGAAGGAAAGCTGGCATCCATCTTTATTCCAGTTCCAAAGGATGAGTCTTGATTTGTCTGTTCTACACTAACCATTATAATTCTTGTCAAAGAATAACTCAAAAATATTTGGGTACTAGATGATGCTTTCTATAGTTATTTGTACAGTTTAGGGGGAGAAATACTTGTTACATGCTAAATGTAGACCTATTTGGGTATGGTGGGATTTTTTTAAAAGGGAAGAAAAGGCCATATTCATTGCCTCTGATTAGTTGTGACTGAGGAATGTTGGTGATCTGCAATTCCAGAAGTTGGATTTTCTTATCTACATCATTTCTGAAATGCATGGTTACTAAATTTGAACTCCTATAACTGGAGAGAGACTCTCTTAAGGAAATATACACAACTAGATCTGTCATTTATTTAGCATGTTATCAAGTATTATAAAGTGCTTCATCATAGCCTTGTTAATAGATGCTTGCCCAGGGCAAGTAATAATTTACTGGACAAGGTATAAAGGTTCTAATTTTATTCATTTCCTACTATATATTTTGTATAAAGGAAAACAGCTTACAGAGCCTTCAATTCCCCCCCCCCAACTTTTTTATTTTGAAAATTTTCAAGTACAGTGAAAACTCACCATACCCTTCACCTAAGATCACCAATCATTAACATTCTGCCACATATGCTCTCTATCTTTCCCCAACATGAACACACGCACACACACAGACACACACACTTTTTTGTAGCTGAACAGTTTGAAAGTAAGTTGCAGACATCATCCCTTCATCCCTTCATCCTTCCACATGTATCTCCTAAGAATAGAGACATTCTCCTACACAGCCACAATATCATTGTCATATTCAAGGAATTTAGCATTGATACAATAAAAGTATCTAATATAAAGTCTATATTCAAATTTCCCTAATTGTCCTAAGTCTAATTTAGCTTTTTTTTTTTCTCACTGGGATCTTATCAAGAATCGTGCATTGTACTTAGTTATGTCTCTCTAGTCTTCTTTTCTCTAAAACAGTCCCTTTGCTTTTTAAAAACTTTCATGACATTGGTATTTCTGAAGAATCCAGACCCATCATTTTGTAAAATGTCCCACAGTATATATCTGATAGTTGCCTTATGGTTGGATTCAGGTTAAACATTTTTGGCAAGAATACTACATGAGATATTTTCCTAGTACAGAACATGAAAAACTTGTTCCATTAATGGTGATGCTAAATTTGATCAATTCTCTCCCTCTTCCTCTCTCTCTTTCTGTCTCTATCTACCTCCCTTTTAGTGCACTTCTCAAGTGAATCATTTATTATGGGAATTTCAGAGAGATGAGACCAATATCTCCATTCATTGAGCATTTAGTAAAGTGAAATGGACAATAGGGTATTTATTTTTAAAAATACTTTTAAAATAAAATGGTCAGGTTTCAATTATCTGGATATTTTCATTAAAACATTTATAACATCTTGGGAAACAAAATTATCTGCATAGTTGTCTCAAATCTTCAATTCTCTTTGTTCAAAGAGATCTGGCCAGCTAATGGCATCTATTATCTTCAATTCACAAATCAGCACAAAATTTAAATGGCTTAAAAGCAACATGATATAGTGGAAAAAAAGAGATTAATCCAGAGTCTAGAGTCATCAAACCTGTCTAATGACCTTAAGCAAATCATGTGTTCTTCCTGAACCTCAGTATTCTCTTCTGTGTAATGGAGAAACAGGACTTTAGGATCTCTCAGCTTCTATCAATTTAAAGGTTTATTTATATCTCTAGTTAACTGCCATATATGCTGAATAATTTGACTCATAAATGCTTATCTTTGAGCAAGATCAGGTTAACTTATTATTTTATTTATTTATTTATTTATTTATTTATTTATTTATTTATTTTGTGGGTGGAAATAATGGAATATTAGGGCTAAGAAAGAGCTATGGGAATTATCCTTTCAACCTCCCACATGATGTGAAAAACACATCCTATTGGTGGCCATCTGGACGTGCTTGAACACTTTGGGTGATGTGGTAGTAACTATTGAGGCAATGTTTCCATGTATGGACTCTGAGGTTATGCCTCAACCATTTTAGATCCTTCCTGATGATCTATGACACCCCCAGACTCACTATCTTAGTCTGTTGAGGCTGCTACATCAAAATACCATAGGCTGGGTGGCTTATAAACAATAGACATTTATTCCTCACACTTTGGGAGGCTGGGAAGTCCAAGATCAGGCACCAAGATCAGGGTGGTTGTGGCCTGATATGAGCTCTCTTTCCTGTTCATAGCTTGAGCTGGCACTGTATCCTTACATGGGGGAAGGAAGGGTCTCTTTTATGAGGGCATTAATTGCATTCAATACATAAAGCTCTACCATCATGACCTAATCACCCCAAAAGCCCACCTCTTAATACCACCACATTGGGCATTCGGATTTCAACATATGCATTTGGAGGGAAAGGAGGGATACAAATATTCAGTCTCTAGCATTCACCTTCTCTTGACCTCAGATGTCTCTTCCTTCTCTCCCTTTCAACAATGCACCTGTGAATCTATACCTGGAACTCATAGCTCAGCTCTTCTCTGCCTTTGAGAACCAGACATTTGGTTTTCTCTCCTTTGACCATCCCTTCTACCCTCCTCCTTGCTCTTGAATAACACTAGGATGTAAAATCCCTTGATACTTTCCTTCCTCTCTATCTAGCCTACCAATTCCTTATGACTATATTTATCTTCTACCCAGCCTGGGCAATCACTTCAGCATTGCCCTTACAACTTCCTCGACACCCACAGCATTTCTAATTTTACCAGGTGTACTTGAACATTTATTTATATGTGAAATACTGCACAACATAGTTGCATAATATAGAACAGCTGTGCAGAGAAACAAAAAATCAACTTGTGAAGAAAGCTATAAGGTGAGTGTAGACTTTTTGAATAAAAATATGTGATTACCTTGGTGACCAATCAAGCAAATACCACTGACCAAATCATATGCTGTTCATATAGAATAATAATGGCAACTTTTCCAAGTGAAAATGAGATACTTGCCAACTTGCTAATGTGAAATTGAAAATATTACATATGGGGCGCCTGGGTGGCTCAGTCAGTTAAGCGGCCGACTTCGGCTCAGGTCATGATCTCGCGGTCCGTGAGTTTGAGCCCCGCATCGGGCTCTGTGCTGACAGCTCAGAGCCTGGAGCCTGTTTCGGATTCTGTGTCTCCCTCTCTCTGACCCTCCCCCCTTCATGCTCTGTCTCTCTCTGTCTCAAAAATAAATAAACATTAAAAAAATTAAAAAAAAAAAGAAAAAAAAAAGAAAATATTACATATGTAATCTTAAAGGCCGTAAGACGTTAAGGGCTGTAGACATGTGAGGTAACAAATATTTTCTCTGATGTGTAGTGATGTGCTATGGTTTAAGCTGGAGATGGAACATAATGATTGTAGATCAAGAAATGTGACCCTAAGGGTTTGGATGACTTTTTGTTGTATTTTTCAAGAGTAAATAAGTACACCATATTTCAGAACAACATGCTTTTAATGCTAATGTAAATCATGGGTGCCTTTCTTCCTGTATTACTTCCAATAGATTTCTTTGCAAGTTTTTAATGTGAATAGTTATATTTAGTAATCAGAAAAAAATACTGGCTCTCGAAGGACTCTTAGAGATCATTCATTCTGTGAGAGAATTGAGGCTCAAAGGAGCAAAAAAATTTTTTCAAAGTCCTATAGCTCTGGTGATTGAGCCAGATATAGGGTCTGGCTTTAAAGTCTAGCTACTTTCCCAGTGATTTTCCAACTGTCTATCTGGGAGCTTTAGGGGTCTCTGGAGGTGTGTTAAAACTGCTGGGGGGAGAGAGTTGATTGTTCCTTATCTTCTTCAATTAGAACGATACTACTTTTGAACATCTTAAATATTGCAGTTCTACTTAAAAATTTAAACTAAGGAAAAGGATCCCAGTGTTAAAACATACGTACTTAAAAAATTGATAACCATGCCTTATCCATCCAATGGTGGTTGAATTGTTTTTCTCTGTAGCACTACTCAATACTAGTATGAAGTTATAAATTATGTGCATTTCATATATTTTTATTTAAATTAGTTCTTTAAGGAAACACATCATACATGTTGCTCCAGATAAAGATGGAGATATAGATAAACTGAATTAAATCTTTTTTTTTTTTTTTTGCTGTCTTCACCATCAGCAACCTTCTCATTGACTTTGCCACCATGCTACATAGCTATTTCAAAATGAAGAGAAATAAAATATGGTGGATGTCTTGAGATGAAATAAAAAACAAGCAAGTTTAGGTTTCTAATAACTGACACCCTACTCACCTTGTGGGAACCTGATGTATTGGTACATAAATGGCTAGAAACCTGTGAGATTCATATTGTTATGTAGCAGGAACATTTATTTTCACAGTTTATTTCTTCTCAAGAATTTCTTCTCTAGGAATGCAAATGTTGATTGATAGCTAATTAATGACAGCACACATTTTCCTCAGTTTCCTTGCATATTGCTATTAATAGTAAGAGTCACCGTTCTAATATTATGGTGACTATAGCTACCCATGTCTTCCTGGGGTCATGGAATGGTATATATTTTAGTCCCTATAGGCTTTCTGACTTTCTAGTCAACTGATATTTTCAAAGTTAATTTAGACTATTTGGTGTGTGAAAATTTTCATTGAAAAATTCATTTCATTTAATCTGTCCTTAATTCTAAAAAGACTTTGATTGCCAAGATAAATTTGAGTAGACTATTAAAAAAACAAAATCCTGGGGCACCTGGGTGGCTCAGTCAGTTAAGCGTCCGACTTCGGCTCAGGTCATGATCTCACGGTCCGTGAGTTCCAGCCCCGCGTCAGGCTCTGTGCTGACAGCTCAGAGCCTGGAGCCCATTTCAGATTCTGTGTCTCCCTCTCTCTCTGCCCCTCCCCTGTTCATGCTCTGTCTCTGTCTGTCTCAAAAATAAATAAACATAAAAAATATTAAAAAACAAAAAACAAAAAACAAAATCCAAGTGTGAATATTTTTCTTGGAGTGGTTGTTCTCCCCATTGGGACAAACTCAGTTTGTACAGTGATAATTCACAAACATTTTGAATTCCAGTTATGAACTTCCCTTTATTAGAGCAATTAAGTTCTATGAAAACAGAAGTGCATTTCAAAAATACCATTCATTTCCCTTAAAACTTAAAAAAAGAAAATTTAAGTGTTTTTATTTATTTTTGAGAGAAAGAGACTGAGCACAGGCAGGGAAGGGGCAGAGGGAGGTGACACAGAATCCGAAGCAGGCTCCAGGTTCTGAGCTGTCAGCACAGAGTCCGATGTGGGGCTCGAATTCGTGAACCACAAGATCATGACCTGTGCCAAAGTCAGACGCTCAACAGACTGAGCAACTCAGGTGCCCCATTCCTTAAAATTTTTTTAACTTTCACAGAGAATTGAGATTTTCTGGAGCTATAAGTGTGCTCCATTGACACTTTAAGAGATGTATAACTTTCCTCAATCCAGCTGTTTTACTTCACTACCTGTGGTGATGTGGTTGCAATATTAAAAACCAAAGGCGTGGACTAAACTCTGGCAATGACGTTTCTAAACTAATCCAACATGAGAAAAAAGTGATTAGAAAGAAGACAGGTCCCAATGGAAGATGGATAAGCTATTTCTAGAAACTACCATTACTACTGGAAAAAACTAATTGCTTTCCTCTTGTTTTTGGATATTTGCACCAGTTCAAGAAGGACAAAGTGTGAAGAAACTTCACCTTGCTTCTATTTATAATGGTTTCTTTCCTGAAACTGCTGAGAGCTTTGTATTTCCAAAGTAAATTTTTGAGACAATACACTAACATGCTTAAGAAAGAAAAGATGAAAGTATTTCACTGTCTATGCATAATTAGATTAGTAATTCATTGTTGATTAAATAAATATTATGGAGGGGATGCGTGTGTGGCTCAGTCAGTTACACGTCCAACTTCAGCTCAGGTCATGATCTCACGGTTTGTGGGTTCCAGCCTCACATTGGGCTCTGCCTGACAATGTGAAGCCTGCTTTAGATCCTCTATTTCCCTGTTTCTGTGCCCCTCCCCTATGTGTATGCAATTTCTCTCTCTCAATAAACATTAAAAAAAATAAATAAACATTAAAAAATAAATATTATGGAGTTCTTATTATGTGGCAGGCACTATGCTAGACAAAAACAACCAGTCGAGAGTCTTTGCCCTGGATGGGCTTACATATTAATTGTAATTTGACCTAAGATTATAATAGCAAGAAAAATTACTATGAAAGTGTCAGGAGAAGGAATGCCTGTAAATACAGATGGTCCCTGACTTACAATGGTTCAGCTTATAATTTTTCAACTCTAGGATGGGATACTCAGTATCAGTAGAAACCATACTTTGAATTTTGAATTTTAATCTTTTCCTGGGCTGGCAATAGGTGACACAATACTTGCTCTCTCACGATGCTGGGCAGTGGCAGGGAGCCACAGCTTCCCATCAGCCATGCAATCAAGAGAGTAAACAACCAATACACTTACAACCATCTGTACCCATACAGTCATTCTGGTTTTCGCTTTCAGTACAGTATTCAATAAATTACATGAGCTATTCAACACTTTATAATAAAATGGGCTTTGTGTTACATGACTTTGCCCAACTGTAGGCTAATGTAAGTGTTCTGAGCATGTTTAAGGTACGTTAGTCTAAGCTATGATGTTTAGTAGTTGGGCATATTAAATGCATTTTCACTTATGATGTTTTCAACTTAAAATGAGTTTATTGGATGTAACCCCATTGTGAACCGAAGAAGATATCACCCTGGTACCCTCTTGGGACTTTGCAAAATTTGTTTTAAGCCAACTTTGGTAAGTTCTACCAAAACTTACATTAGACTAGCAATTATATGGGTATGGCAGATATATATCTATTCTTAAGTTCTATAAAGTTCAATATAAATACTAATAACACATCATGAGATCTGGGAATATTTGGGCTGATGGCTGAGAGCCCCAGAACTGTCCAAGTGACTGTTCCCCATGGCATGGTATTGTGGAAAACATAGTCTTTGCTCTAAATCCAAGTTCTTCCAGGTATTAGTTGAGTTAGCAGGAACAGTTCTCTTAGTTTTTCTGTCTTGGTGTCCTTATGTGTAAAACTAAGCTAAAAATAATGCCTGCCTTGGGAGGTTTTTGTGAAAATCAATTGAGCTAATATGTGAAATATGAACTAGTCTGTAAACTTTGAAATCTAACCAAAAATTACTTTTTGAAATGCCTGAGTGGCTCCATCATTTTAGTGTCCAACTCTTGATTTTGTCTCAGGTCATGATCCCAGGCTCATGGGATTGAGCCCTGCATTGGGCTCTGTGTTGAGCATGGAGTCTGCTTGAGATTCTCTTTCTCTCCCTCTGCTCCTCTCCCCAGCTCATGTGCACTCTCTCTCAAATGAAAAATAAAGTTAAAAAATTGCTTCTTTATGGCAAATACACAACAATGTCCATTCAACATGGAAACAGTACTATTGTAGTCATAGTACTAACCTTTCAGATGAATGCTTGTCAAATTTGTCAGAATTCTCAACAGAAAATGATTGCAATTCTGTGTATTAATGGTTAATATTACCATATAGCTAGTTAATATTTTTTTTTTAATTTTTTTTTTCAACGTTTTTTATTTATTTTTGGGACAGAGAGAGACAGAGCATGAACGGGGGAGGGGCAGAGAGAGAGGGAGACACAGAATCGGAAACAGGCTCCAGGCTCCGAGCCATCAGCCCAGAGCCTGACGCGGGGCTCGAACTCACGGACCGCGAGATCGTGACCTGGCTGAAGTCGGACGCTTAACCGACTGCGCCACCCAGGCGCCCTAGTTAATATTTTTAAGTAATAATTATTTGATTTCAGGGAAAGAACGATTCTCTTTCTTTTCTTGAGGTTACTGGTTATATGAAATTTGGATTAATAAACCAAAAAGGGAAACTAATGAAGAATCATCTCCATAACTATATGACAAAGTAATAAAACCTCATGACCTGAAAGAAGAAGAACTGTGTTGGTTGGGATGTTTTTGATTGCAAATATCAGAAGACCCAATACACATGGGTTTATCAAAGGGATATTTATTGTTTATTTAATAAGAGCCTAGTTTTAGGCAATTCCAGAGTTTATTCAGTGGCTCAACAATATTAAAGTTCAAAAAACAACAACAACAGTAACAATAAAGCAGTGTTAGGGCTTGGTTCAGTATCTTTGACATTATCTTCATCTTCTGTCATGCTCTTGCCTCGTGGGCAGTCAGTAATTAGATGTATGTTTCAGTGCCAAGCATCAGGCCTTTACATCCATATCGCAGACAGGAAGAATAGCAACATTCCAAGAAAATCTCCTTAAATATCCATCCCTTTTGTCAGAAAGCAAAATATTACCCGGAAGGCCCCTGGAGATTCCCTCTTACATCTGATTGACAAGAGTTGGATCACATGGTCACCACCTACTGCTGAGAAAATAAATAGCCAGCAAAAGAGGTCCTTGCTGTACCATAAGAATCTTAGACCAATCATGGTTCATTTCATGTGGCCAAACAAAATCAGCATTTTAAAAATTAGAATAAAGGAGGATGGGAAGACTGTTGGAAAATTCCCTGATGGTATCGCTCTGAGATATTCGAATGTATATATACAAATGTTAATGAGAGGCGCTTGTGTGGCTCAGTCTGTCTGACTTTGGCTTGGGTCATGATCTCATGGTTCATAGGTTCAAGCCCCATATCAGGCTCATTGCTGTCAGCACAGAGCCGCTTTGGATCTTCTATTTCCCTCTCTGTCTGCCCCTACCCCACATGTGTTCTCTCAAAAATAATTAAAACATTAAAAAAATAGTTCACGAGCTAGACTTTATACAAAAGAAATATTATCCTTGATTTTTAAAAGAGAGATTCTAAAAACTATAGTCTGAATTGTAAGGTTATGGTAAAACAAACAAACCAAAAAACCCAGTAGGTCAGCAAATAAACTATTATATAGTATAGCAAAAAAAAATGTCACATTAAAAGCCAATTGCCTCTATCCCCTCTGAAGAATGTCCAATCTATGACTCAGTGGTTGTTTTCTCTTTTGTGAAGTACTGATCCTCTGAAATGATTATTTTAATGTTTTAGTCAACAAGTTCTTATCCACCCAAGTATAAATTCTGTGATTAATTGCAAGGTATACAGCTCTTGTCAAGTTATCAGCCTTTTCTCTTAAGCCACTTAAAAATTAGTTTCCTAACCTAAGCTGGGCTTTGATGATACAAACAGAGACAGTTAAGAACCAACTCCTACTTTCTAACTCAAATGAAGGCTATTGCAAATTGCCTTCTTTCCATGTTATATCTCATTGATAGCTGACTTTATGTCATTCTCTGTTTCATTAAAACTAGGTCTAAGTTGTGACAAATTGCTTTTTTATAAATGACATCTTTTGAGCCCCCACTAGATCTAGGCAGAGACACACTATTTCATGTTCCCACTGAATATCCTCTTAGAAGGAACATTAGTTTCAAAAGGAACATTAGCCAAGGACAGTCTAGAAAGGTGATGACAATGTGTATTAGTTCAGACTTTGGATCTCCACTAAATTTTAAAAAGTGATCAAGTCCTACGGGCTATTTCCTTGGCACTTAAAATAAAAAATCTTGCCTTTCCCTCCTTCATAGTTTTAAGTAAATTACAATGGTATTTTTGCCATACCAAATATCAGATTAAATGAGCCCCATTGGCAAAAGAAAGAAAGAAAGAGAAAGAAAGAAAGAAAGAAAGAAAGAAAGAAAGAAAGAAATCCAAAAGAATAATTCATACAATTATGACTTCTCCCCCACCCTCTCTTCCCATTCAGCTTATACCATCTTTCAGTCTGGTTTCAGATATTAGTGAGTAATGGAATAATACACAGGAAATGAATAACCCCTTCCCTGCCCTGTAAATCAGAAAAGTCATTTACAGGAGCTGAGTGAATGGAGGGAGAGGTGTGTGGCAAGGGAATTGAACCTTAATGGCCCCTCAAGAGCTATAACTGTCTGTTTCTCTGCCACTATCTCTGTCTTTTCTCTCCCTCCCACCCCATCTTTCTCAGTCTCTCTCCCCTCACCACATTCCCCTTCTCTTCTCTCTCTCTCTCTCTCTCTCTCTGTCTGTCTTTCTGATTACAAATTTCTCAGGCCTGGTGACTGTTGGGTCTGTGTATTTTGTAAATTTAGTTTTTATTTTTAATTTTTATTAAGTTTTTTATTTTAATTTCAGTATAGTTAACATACAGTGCTGTGTTTATATAATTTCAGGTGTACAATATAGTAAGTGGTCTGTGTATTTTAAACATTGAATGAAAAATTCTCCCAAGTACCTAAGTCATTCCTTGGGCTAAACTTTTCTTTTTTTATACAGTGGGGTGTTTGCTGATTGGTGCTCCCCTGTGGCCCCTGTTTTCTCTCTGTGAACTTTTCTGCAAGATGTTAATTTGGGGTTCAATTCTATATTACTAATGAAAGAAAAAAATGGAAAAAAATCAAGGTTAGTAAATAAAAGAGTTATCAAAACACTGCTTTGGAATGTATTTCCTTTTTTTATTGAACTGAATGATTTTTTTTAACATATAATTTTTTGTCAAATTTGTTTCCGTACAACACCCAGTGCTCATCCCAACAGGTGCCTTCCTCAATGTCCATCACCCACTTTCCCCTCTCCCCCATCCCGCCAACCCCCAGTTTGTTCTCAGTTTTTAAGAGTCTCTTATGGTTTGCCTCCTTCCCTCTCTGTAACTTTTTTTATCCCTTTCCCTCCCTCCTGGTCTTCTGTTAAGTTTCTCAAGCTCCACATATGAGTGAAAACATATGGTATCTGTCTTTCTCTGCCTGACTTATTTCACTTAGCATGATACTCTCCAGTTCCATCCACGTTGCTACAAATGGCCAGATTTCATTCTTTCTCATTGCCAAGTAGTATTACATTGTATATATAAACCACATCTTCTTTATCCATTCGTCAGTTGATGGACATTTAGGCTCTTTCCATAATTTGGCTATTGTTGAAAGTGTTGCTATAAACATGGGGGCACAAGTCCCCCTATGAATCAGCACTCCTGTATCCCTTGGGTAAATTCCTAGCAGTGCTATTGCTGGGTCATAGAGTAGATCTATTTTTAATTGGATTGTATTTCCTACTTAGTTCCCATTGTGGTAAACTGAGAGTTTTCAAAACTTCCAGCAAGATAATGGGTAGCTCTATCAAGTTTTTCAGCAAAAGATATAAGGAGGGGTGCCTGAGTGGGTCAGTTGGTTAAGTATCAGACTCTTGATTTCAGCTCAGGTCATGATCTCACAGTTTGTGCAATTGAGCCCCACATAGGACTCTGCACTGACAGCACAGATCTTGCTTGGGATTCTCCCCACCCACTCTCTCTCTTAAAATAAATAAATAAACATTTAAAAAAATAAGATGAATCCTCATTCTATATACTTTCTACTACCTTCTTTACTTTTTCCAACTTCAAAGATACCAGCTTCCAACTTCTCAAGATACCAGTAGATCATCTAAAGTATCTAAACCTTGGTTGTACATTAGAATCACCTGGATAACATCAAAAATACTGATGCTTGAGTCTTTCCCAGAAATTCTGATGTCATTGATCTAGAAGTAAGCCCTGGGTATCAAGATTTTTGAAAAATGTCCCAGGTAATTACAATATGCAGCCAAAATTGAGAACTACCAATGGTTATGGAAAACTTTGTAAAACAAGGGTGGAAAAATGTGTTTGGTGGACAGGTCAGTTTGTGAAGGATTGTACTAGTTGGGCTATAAGTTGACTGCTATGACAGAGGTCCCAAATACCAATGGCTTAAACACAGTAAAAGTTATTTCTATTTTATATTATACACTGAGCTTATGGCATCTTTGCTCTGAAAAGTTGTCAGAATCCCAAGGTCCTTTTATCCTGTTGCTTTGCTCTCATTCACATGCTTCAGAATAACTCACCATTATGTCCATATTCTAGTTAGCAAGATGGCACGCTCTCTTCCTTTTAAGGATCAACTTAGAGATTGCCCCTGTCACTTCTGTTACCATTCTCTTGACCAGCACTTAGTCACAAGGCTACATCTAATTGCATGGAAAGCAAGAAAAGGTAGCCTTTATTGTGAACAATTGTGTGCCCTGATAAAATTTGGGGCTTCTATTATTTTGAGGGTAGAGGAGGGAGTATTGGAGGAAAACTGGCATTCTTATTGTCTTTCCAAAGTGAGGTTCAAGAGGTCCTGAAGAGGATGGGTTCAGTAGGAGGGAAGGCATGATAGAAGAAAAGAGATAGAACTCTGTGGTTAGAGAGAGTGATTTTGATGTTCAAGGTATTATTGTAGGATTTGGGCAGGAATTGGCTTGGTGAGTCGAGTAATGATAGATGAGATTCCCAGAATAAAAGAGACATAGAAAACACAGGGCTATAAGTCCTATATGTAGAAACCACTGGTACAGAAGGCTGTTGTCACCTGATCCTGCACTGTAGATGCTATTGCTTTTCCCATCCCGTGTATTTTATAACTAAAATAAAATGAAGCTGCTTATCAGGTCATATTCTGATCCCTGGATGGGTTTAGAAAGAGTGTTTTTTACAGTTTAGGATTGCAAAACTTAGTGCTGGGTGAGGGATTTACACTTTTCTTTCAAATACAGGCCACTGCTGGTGGGCATAGAACACTGGGTGTGTTGATTGCTAACGTGATTTATGGCCGTATTCAGCTACATTCTATGACCTTTCTTCCACAGTGTCCTCTGCCTTGATAAAATCGCTCTATTCTATGTCAAGTCCTTTTAATCCTTTTTTGGAATCAAGTATAAAACAATTTCCAATGCATTCAACTCTAACTTTCTTTGCTCATTGTTTATTCCCCAAAGACTGAATAATACATTTAGAAGTTGAAAAATTGCAAGCTGCTGTTTTGTACACAGTACCTTTAACTTTTTTGTCCAGGTTTTCAGCCTGGCCTCAGATGAACCTTTTTTTTTTTTTTTAACATATATTTTAGGTCTCCAAAGTGAATTATTTGAGATTGCAGTTAATCATTTATATCCCTGCAATATGTGGAATCATCTGATTGGGCACATATGAAAAGAATGGTAATGAAGTGGTTATGAAGAAAAGTAGTATTGCAAAAAACAAAAACAAAAACTATAAGGTCATAGAAAGGACCTGAAACTTTGGCCTCTGGAGGCCCATTTGTTTATCCATCAATCCATCATCAATTTATCCATCCTTCCTTCCATCCATCCTTCCATCCATCCATCCTTCCATCCATTATTCCATTCAAAAATCTTGTAAAATGCCAGTTTCTGTAGAACTCACTAGGGTTCAAAGATTATTATACAATGTTTACAGTTCTTGAAGACTATATGTCATGTTAAGCAGACTCAGTTTTGAGGCATGGTTGGGAAGAAAGAAATGAAGAGAGATTAAACACCAATTGCATTTTAACTAGTCTGCAAAGCTTTACATATATAATCTTATTAATGACTGAGACTAAGAAAGACAAAAGCTAATATCACACTTTAATAGAAGAACACAGATGTATAAATAATTGTAACCTCATGTCATTGGTGCTATAATAAATGTAGGAAACCAGGTAAGAGACAAGCTGATTCTGCCTGGAATAGATGAGGGAAGCTTCCTAGAGGAGCCCCAATTTCAACTGGATCCTGATGAATGATTAAGAGTTGTCCAAATAGGAAAGTGGGAAAGGCATTGTAGATGAAAAGAACAGTGTGTACAAAAGCTTGGAGATATAAGGGTCAAGGCAGGTTTGGGGAATCTTGAGTGGTTAAGTGCTAAGAGGAAAAATTGGAGAGTTGGGTTGGAATTCTTTATGCCAAGGAAAGGCATTGGAATTGTATTCTGTAGGTAATGAGGAACTATTGAAAGTTTATAAGAATGGGAGTAACATGATTGGATTTATGTTCTGGCAAGGTGATATTAAAATAATGAAATGGAGAAAAGACTAAATTTACTCACTGTTACTTTGCAAATATTTATTGCGTACTTATTATATGCCAGGCTTTTTCTTGGGACTGGGGATACGACACTGCAGTAGTCAAAAATTCTTGCCCTTCCAATGGTGGAGGGAGACAGACAGCCTATAAACAAAATTGTGTATAATCATTCAGGTGGTGGTAAGTGCTATATGGAGAAAGTACAACAGGGAAGGAAGAGAGATATAATCTTTGCAATATATAACATAAGCTCCCACTGAGAAGGAATAGAACATTTGAGCACAGACGTGAAGGAGATGAGAGAACAAGACATGTGCATGTTTGCAGGAAGAGACTTTTAGGCAAAAGGAACAGCAAATACAAAGCCTCTGTCTTATATGAAAGCTCTGGAAACCCTGAGATGACAAAAGAGAGGGGTTTAAGACTTAAACTCCCATAGTTATATGAAAAGGGGCACTTAGCCAAAAAATGACTGATCATCTCTTATACATCATTCAGAACCTCTAGTCGTTTATCTATAAGTATTGAGTTTGACCAAAACATGATCTCCTTTTATAGATCATTGTGGGGCCAGAATTTTGGACAGAGGTTACTAAACTATTTTCTGCTATCACTCAGAGACTGGCAGTTTTGCATTTATGCAATGAAGCCTAGTCATCATGCTAAAGCCAAGAGAATATAATTCTTTTTCTCTTTTGTAGTTTTAATCCATTTATTTCATTTTCAGATGCTCCAAATCTGTACTTGGTGACCACATTTAAGGGAACTTGCCCCCAAATCTAAGAAATACAGTGGTGTGGATGGCACATGTGGAAACCCTTTAGCAAATAAGCAAGATGAGTGGAATTGGGACTGTGTCTGGCTGATCATGATCTAGCTGAGTGCATTGCACACAGAGAGATAAAAATGAAGCCAGAATCTGGAATGAAATCATTAGTGTATACCATCCTGGTACTGTATAAGACCACACACATATTTAATGCACTGAACCCACCTTGAAATGCCCCACAGCCCCAAGAGAACAAAGTACTAGAAAAAAATAAAGGGGAGGAGAGGATGCTGAGTGATCCATAATGCTATCAATGTCACAATCCATCCTGAACAGCAGAATAAAGTTAATAGGGAAAGTTTTTAGTGCTTGTTCAGCTGCCTGCCACCCAACTCTGTGGCAGAAAAGCAGGGAGGAAACAGATATGTCATTATAGAATATATCAATAATAAATTATAAAGATGACTTATATATATATATAAGAAGCAGTTCCCTGTATTTATTTGAAGTATCAGTCTTTAGGATTGTATATTTGACCACTCAATGCCAAAAAAAAGTAGACAGTCTTAAATCATTTTTTAAGGCTATTGATATTTTGATAATTAATAATCAAACTTGTAAAAAATATTGAAGACAAGAACTTAGAAGTGTCAAGAAAATAGAAGTAATATTTTTCCTAGTGTTCAATAAATAAAAATTGCCTTAGAATAAACACAATCTATTTATAGCATAGGTAAAGGAACATCTCTGGAAGTCAAATATTCTATCTGAATTCTAAGTATTATTTTTCACCTCAGAGGATTTCATGGTTTGAGTAGACTATTTTCATTCCAAATCTATGTGCCTTTTACCTCCTAAAAATATGTCCTAAACTTTTGCAGCACCACACTGCTTGGTTATAGAGTCAAGAACTTATACAATTCAACTAACAGCTATCAAACATTTATTTAGAGGTTAAACAACTCTATGTGCAAGACTCCGATTGGGCAACGTCCTGCAGGAAATGCAAGCTTGTAAAACCTAGTGTCTTCTCCCAAGGAGCATAGCAGGTAAAGTAAAAAAAATGATCACAAGATGATGCAAAATATGCTCAGTGGCCTAAAGGTTCACAGATAACCATGAGTAGAGAAATCAAGGAAGGCTTCAAGGAAAAGTGACTTGCGACCAGGGATCTTGATGGATGGGTGGAATTTCAATAGGCAGAAATGGGTTGGTTTGAATAGGGTGGGGAAAGCAATTCAAGTAAAGACAGGGCTCATTTGAGAAGAGAGTTTCCTGTTTTGCTGGAACATGGTGTATGTACACCATGGGAGTTGAGGGACTAAAGTTGGGAAGGTGGGATGTCAGCCTGAGGAGTCTGGACTAGACTCAGTCAGCAGTGGGGCTCTATCCAAATCGATGTGACATGATGTGACATGACACTGCTCTGTTTATGCTCTAATGCCCATGCTTTTGTATTCATCTCATTCTGTTTCTGAAAGGGTGAGGCTGGTTCTCCAGCCCTTGTGGGAGAGATTGGTTCTGTACTACAGATTTATTTAGAGGGCAGAGCACAGTAAGGGTCATTTGGGTGTCTTCCTCCTTCCCCCCAGGGATAGTGTAGCTGCTGAGTGTGGCCTTTGTGTCCTGGCTATTTAGGCATCATTTGAGCTCCTGGATATTTTCAGATGTGAAAGACAGAAACACTATCTTTCATAAATATTTGTTAAGGGCCTCCTACATGACCAGCAGTAGTTTTGCCCTGCTCTAGATTGGTAATAAATTAGCAATCAAAGCCAGAAGTCAAATAAAATCTTGAACTCACATCAAAATAGGAAAGGGCTAATTTTAATGATGGTCCACCCAGTAGATAGACCATTTCCAGTACTGCCTTTGAATGTTGTACTATTATATAATATCTTCTCTGTAGAGGCTGCTTTTAGGCAAATAGGCTTGAACAATGGAACATAGAAAGGGCCACAGCAACCACCTGGCTGAATATAAACAGGCCCATCAGGTGACCCACCTCAAAATATCCATAGGCCTTAACAAACCAATGGGCTACTGACAACTAGGCATGGTTACCAAAAAAGGGAACACTGCCATACCTCCTCATGTTCCCCCTTTAAAAACAGCCCTCTCCCACTACCTCATGGCACACAGCCTCTTCTCTGCTATCCTGCCTGCCACTCCCTTGCAGTGTATTCTATAAACTTCTCTCCTCTGTTCTGCATCAGATGAATTCTTTCACCTCCCATGCCTTTGAGTTCCATGCAATTGTTGCCCCACATTTGGAGGCTCCCATCTGATCAAGAGACACCCCCTTTAGACATTATATTCTCAGCTAATTTTTCTGAAGATCTGATTTAGGAAAAGGAGGAACAGCCTTAGGTGTTTAGGGAGATTCAAAAGAAGTGATAGCCATTCCTGAAAGACAGATGTTCAGTAGAAACTTTAACCTATAAAAAATATACAACATATAATGTGGTATTTAGATAGTATATAAAGACTCCATAGGTTTTCTGCTTGGTTATGTTCAGTAGACATAAATGTTGTTTAGACGCCACCTTACTGGGGGATCCATTCTGAGCATCAGAGGCTAGGCTGCAGTGGTCATTTGGGTCCCTGTAGTCCTAATAGATTTCTTTCTCTCTCTCTCTCTTTCTTTCTTTCTTTCTTTCTTTCTTTCTTTCTTTCTTTCTTTCCTCTTCTCTTCTCTTCTCTTCTCTTCTCTTCTCTTCTCTCCTTTTCAACTTAAGTAATCGCTATACCTGACATGGAGCTTAAACTCACAATCCTTAGATCAAGAGTTGCATACTCTTCCGACGGAGTCAGCCAGGCACCCTGACCAAATACTGATTTTTAACAGAACCTAAAATGGTTCTTTACTTGAGACTTTTTAAGGACATAGAAATCTTAAATAAAAATGACTGAAACCCTTGTAGAATGTAGAAACTCTTATTTGGTAAGACCAAAAGCAGTAATGAGTCAATTAATCAAAAAATTCAGTTAAAGCCTGAAATCCTAAAAAATGCAATAATAAAGCATGATTCCTCATTTGACAATATTTTGATGTAGAGTCCAGATCTTCCCCCCCCCCTCAGTGTAGATCTGTATTTTGGAGACTTTCTTGCATAAATCATATTTATACTGCATCTATTTCTAGTTTCAATTTATTTAAGCTAAAGCAGACATTTCTGAGGCAACCTAAATCTGGAACCTGATAGGCCTTTCATGATTCCTACTGTAGTCTTTGAAACTTTTCTCTCTTTTTTTTTTTAATGTTTATTTACTTTTGAGACAATGCGAGAGACAGAGTGCAAGGGGCAGACAGAGGGAGACACAGAATCTGAAGCGGGCTCCAGGCTCTGAGCTGTCAGCGTTGAGTCCGATGCTGGGCTCGAACTCACAAACTGTGAGATCATGACCTGAGCCGAAGTCAGACGCTTACCCGACTGAGCCACTCAGGCGCCCAAAACTTTTCTTGCTCATACCCATGGTGCTAGTAATTTGTTTTAAAAGTGACTTGGAATCATTGAGTCCCAAGCACTCAGCTTCATTTTCAGAATAACAAGTACTCTCTTCTTTGCTCTCCTTGTTTGTCAATTTTCATAATATTTAATTAAAATATGCTTAATTTAATTAAAATATTACAATCACAAGTCTAATGAACCCAAGCAGGCTTGGGAACAAATACAACTAACTCTGGGGTAGTAAACTACAGCAGAGTGGGAACAGAAATCCTTGGTATAGGGGTGCCTGGGTGGTTCAGTCAGTGAAGTGTCAGACTCTTGGATCAGGTGATGATCTCACAGTTGTGGGATCGAGACCCATGCTGGGCTTTGCACTGACAGCTTGGAGTCTGCTTGGGATTCTTTCTCTTCCTTTCTCTTTGCCCTACTCCAATGCATGCACATGTGTGTTCTCTCTCTTTCAAAATAAATAAACTTAAAAAAGGAAAGAAGTCCTTGTATATTGAAGAGTAGTTACTGCCCTCAAGTGCTCAACGTGTTGTGTGTAGCAGAAAATTCAGTTTGCAGGGAATGGAAGAGCATCTGTGGATCTGGCAAGTTAGTTAAGTGTAAGTAGTTAAGAGCTTGTACCGTATAAAGTTAGCTAAGGAGTTAGATTATGTGTTTTTAACTACCCAGAATATGCTATGTGATTCTGAATTAATATCACTGGAGAACTGGTTAAACACACACAAACACATACCTAAAAGCAAAAATATTTCCATCAGTTGTGGATAAAGGCATTGTTCTGGCTCTGTTGAGAGTTTCCATTTGTTTACCTGTTTATATCCTTGAGTTTTATCCTGAATGTCCATCTGTGCTGTAATATCTATGTATCAGGACTTTTATGTTAATTACAGAACTTTAAAATATCTCAGTAAATTATAGATAGTACTTACTTCATAGGCTTTTGTAAGAATTAGTGAAACAATATGTGTAGAGTGTTTACCATAGAGCTGATTAGTTTTAGTCCCCTCTATCCCTTGTGCTCCTGAGTATAATTGTCCAAAATTCAGACTTTGAGTACAGTCTTCATAAAAAACATATTGACCAACTTGAAGGGGTTCCCTCTGGCCAAATTTGGAATAACCCATGCATCAGAATGAACAATGACAGGAATTGAGTGAACATTGAATTTTTAAAATATCTATGAATTCATACAGGTTAGGAAATAAATTTAAGAAGAGGAGAAGGGAAAGCTCTTCTTTGGGAAAGATGCCAATTAATATATGTATAACGTATAATATACATAGGAAATTATCATTTTACAGCCACCATAGTAATTATAATTATTTAGTCAATAATTATCGACGGATACTAAAACCATTGGATGAAAGAACATTGGGGAATATGATATTCAAATAATTTAATCCCATGCATTTATATTTACCACAAAAGGTAAATACACTTTTGGGGCACCTGGGTGGCTCAGTCGGTTAAGTGGCCGACTTTGGCTCAGTTCATGATCTCACGGTTTGTGGCTTCGAGCCCCATGTCTGGATCTGTGCTGACAGTTCAGAGACTGGAGCCTGCTTCGGATTCTGTATCTCCCTCTCTCTGCCCCTCCCCTGCTTGCACTCTATCTCTCAAAAAATATTGAATACATGTTAAAAAAATTTAAAAATAAGGAAAATACACTTTTAACAATACAGAAATCTCATGAATATCACCTTAACCAAGAGACCACACTTAGCACCACCAGTGAGATACCAAACTGACATCATGAGGTTTTTATTTGATGTACACCAGGTCATGTGTGTAGTATTTCTGTCCCACCTCCCCAAATCCCAGTTTAACCTGAATCTAATTATAAGAAAGCAATCAAAGCAATCCAAATTGAAAAACATTCTGTAAAACAAAACATCATCATCAACAACAAAATATGCCTATCAATATTGCAAAAGAGAAAGAAGGGCTGGGAACTAATTTAGGTTAAAACACACTACAGAGATATTTGGGGAATTTGGCCTGTGTAACACATAATGGCATTTTATCAATATTGAATGTTTTCAGTCTTATGGTTATGTAAGAGTATATCTTTATTAGTAGGGGTATGATGTCCGCAAAATAGTAATGGTAAAAATAATATATTTATGTGTGAATATATATATAAACACATATATATTTATTTAACTCACATATATAAACAAATACACACATATCCTGACAGACAAAGCAAATGTGGTAAAATATTAATAATCAGGGAACCTAGATAAATGTTATATGTGTGTTCATTGTACTCTTCTTAGAAACTCTCTGCAGGTTTGTAATTTTTTTAGATAAAACCTGAGGGAAGTAAAGGTATATCCAGAGCTCTAGGTATTGCTCTTACCAATTTGCTGTTACACAGATCTATGCAATATGGGACCATTCAGTGCGGACTGCACAATTGTCCTCTGTCATCTAGAAATAAGTTTGCTTTGTGATTTTCATTCTCTCACAAAGCCACTACCTATAGCAAAACACTAAGATTTTTTGTGTATTACATAATGGTATCTAAGGATTTTCTCTTGCAAAATAAAGCAGAAGCAGCCACAATATCTTTAAGTAAATTAGATTGTAATGAAACTTGGTCATGGCGGGAGGACATGGAGAAGAGCAGAATTTTGACAGGGCCTGAAGGGTGCTTGCTAGAATCCCCACTAACCATTAAGGTACAGTCCAAACCACAAGCCAGAACATTCACAAAGGAGAGAAGGTATAACAGAGAGGCTAAGGCTGATTTTCTGTTTACAAGGTTGATTGAGACACATCCAGCTCTTAAGCCGAATAACTGAGAATGACTGTTTTAGAGATTGACTAGGTTTGTGTGTAGTAAGTCTCTTCTTCAAAGACATAGCTTTCTTTGCTGTTAGTTAAAGAGAAAATGCAGAAACAAATTATATTCGAGACAATAATCCCCCCATGTTGGTTTATCCTGTAGTCACAGGATCAAAGTAATAAGAACTGTATATGATGGCAACAGAGCCACCTACCTGTGGTGTGAAAGAATGGTCATATTTGCTTAAACCTAGAAGGGGAAGACATTTTGAATATGCAGAAAAAGTCAGTGTTAGGAGAAGTATAAAAACCAAAGAGCCAAAGTAGACAGGCCATGGAAATTCATGAGCATATGAGCTGTTGCTCCACCTACATTAGTATATATTGGTTTTGTGACCCTAGGATTAGGGCCTATAAGAATCACAAACATTCTAAAGGATATAAAACATCAAAAAAAATACAGAAATGCTTTAAATATGGTAATACACGTAGGTTAATAATATCTAAACTGTTCAAGTATTGTTGTGTTCTAAGTATTCTATCTCATTTACTTCAATTCTGTGAGTTAGGTGTGCTATTATTCCCTTATCATTAATGGCAAAACAAAGGCATAGAACCGTTGAATGGTGTACCCAAGGTAGAACCAGAGTTTGAAGCCAGGCAGGTTGGCCCACGTGCTCTTGACTACTCCATGCTGGAATGTTATTAAACCATTACAATAATCTTTTTGGAGACTATTTAATGGCACAGCAAAGAGTTAAAAAAAATTAAGAAGAGTGGCAGATCTGTATGTGCAGCATGTCCCCAATTTTAAAAGCTTGAAGAATAAAAGATTGAGAAAGAGAGACTGAGCAAGACTGAGAGAGAGAAAGCAAGCATGAGCAAGCCCGAGAGAGGAAAGACAGGAAGGCAGTTTCAAGATGTAAGTGGTAATCTCTCAATGGCAGTAATTGTTACTTTCTTCTGCCTATTTTTGTGAAGTTTTCAAACTTTCTGTAGTGAAAATGTAGCTTTTATAATAAAAAAAAAAGTACATGCTATATATCAAAGAAATATCCTGGAAGTTTAAAAAATAACCATGTTGAGGGTTCAGAGAAGCAGTCCTAATCCTTGACACAGTGTTTCTCTGGCTTCATCATGTGCCACTTCCACATTTCTTGCCACATGAGTTCTACTCATTATTTACTAATAATCCTTTAAATTAACTCATTGTTTTTACTTAGCCTCCTAGGTAGTGTCTATGAAATCATGTTTTTACTATTCTATGGATTTTTAAAAATGTAAATTAAACACATAACTATTAAAATGTCTTGGGCCACCACAGTATGAATGGCCCACTTTGGGAAAGAATATGTTCCTCCTATACTGGCTTCACAATCACTTAGGTGTAGTAGAGGAAGAGGCAGCTTCCTGGATCTACTCGAGCAGAATTGCAGAGGGGCCTGGACACCTGCCTTTTAAACACACTCTCCAGGAAATTCTTGTGCAGCCTAACGTTTTAGAACAATCGCACTGTGGTTTCTTAGGATGTATAATGGTCAAGGATTCAGTTGAATCTGAGGTAATTAAAGAATCTAACCAGATAACCAGGATGAAATCTAGAACTATACCAGACCACCCCAGAAGATAGCTTAAGGAGAACATTAGAGATAACCTGGATGATGGTGGAGTGGAAAAGCTAATTATTGCAAAATAAATGAAACAGTTTCTTTTGTTACCAAGAATGACACCCCTGGAGAATTGCTTTGCTGTCCTGTTTGAGTGATAGTTCTTAATGCTGAATCCTGTAGCAGAATGTGTTAAAGTAGCAGTATGTGGTAGGTTGGGTTGAGGTCACGGTAGGCCTATAAAGACAGCTGCCAAAAATCAGAAGTCTGAAAAGAAGATGGGTTGCTGCAGCAGAGGGAGCAACAGAACCTCATTTCAGGCATCCATCAAGAGTTGTGGGCAAAGCAGAAGTTGGGCAACCAGTGAGAGTCAGAGGTATGAAGTTTTCAATTTTGTTTCTCCCATAGTAGCTGCCAGGAGAGGATTGCCTTGTAGAAAGAGACCAGCCTTTGTTGAGAAGATGTTTTAAGACCACAGTAGGGTAGAAAGCAGCCTCAAGGCCTGGTTGTAAGCTGGGGAAAATAGCTCCTGGTTGCAAGCTGGAGAAAATAACTAGAGGATAGAGCTAGTAAAGGCCTGGGCGTAGAGGCAGTGTATGAGGAGGGAACTCTATGCTGGCTTCCAGATTCCTGGAAGCTACTGGGGGAAGGGTTGACCATTGCATCAGTGTAATCTGTGCTAAATTATCCCATGCACAGAAAGGGACAGTTGCTATATGGATTATGCAATTAGTGGGGAATTTGTAGGTATGTAAGACTGGGATAGAGAATGGAAATTACTTTGTTCAAACATGTCACAGAGGTATGCTGGCAATGCAGGTTTAGGAGAGTCCTCAAAAGACACCAGATGAGGCCCAAGGAGTCTAGTCCAGCTCAAGGTAGGCTAGAAGGGAAATATTGTGTGAAGGAACATTTTTGGAGGGATTTCACTCAGGGACAAAGGTAAAACCTTTAGGAACATTAGGGCTAGGGAGGTTGTAGCTTAGTATCAAAACGATCCAGAGGAAGAAATGGTTGCCCTTAGAAGGACAAGTACCTGAACATTTGGGGGGAGTATTCTCTGGGAACATAAGAGATGTGTATGAGTACAAATCCAATGTAGTGTTACCTTTTTGGGGACAATATAGAAATCATGCTGTAATTTGAAAAGGGTTTGATAAAGTTGACAAAGGGAAAACATAGAAAGAGGACCTGAAGCCTTGAAAGAAGCATCACCCTAACCTATAACCTGGAAGCTGTTCTCTTTATGTCACCATGGAGGATGGGGCCCTCAGGATCCATTGACTTGGTTATCTGCCTAGTAACCCTTCCTTTTTTGTTTAATTATTTCATAGACATTTTCCAAATGTTACTTTCTCAAAGTCTGTTATTTCTTCTCTGAAATTCTGAAATGGATAACTCCTATGTATGTGTAACCTCTTTTCTACTATACATACACCACTTTGAATTTTGATTCCATTTTTAGTATTAGTGATTCTCAAGAATTTTCTGGCCCAACACATCCTTTGATTTCCCATTTCCCTTAGTGTTCACATTAAACCTTTAAAAAACTGTATTCCCATCTTTTACCCTACCACCTCCACCCCTAAAAAAAATCTAGGATAGCTGACCAGCAAGATGATTAAGAAAGGAAGGAAAAAGAAATTAGTATTCTGTGGAATTGGTTATCCCAGGGTTTCAGGGTGGTTGAGGCCATACACTCTGTCACATAACACTATGCAAATTGACTTCACCCTTCCAAATTTAAATGATACAGTTGTCAACGAAGATAAGAGATGATATCAGGTTTGTCATGATTCAATGAATGTGCATCTATTTTCCCTAGTTCCACCACAGAAGATGTATTAGGGTGCTGATGAGGGTCAGCTCTACAGGATGTGAAGTCTGCTAGGCAGGGGGAGCATCAAAAGAAGGCTTTCATTGCATTTTGTACCCTCTACCATGTCCTCTTGAGACTCCAACCAAATTACTTTATATGGTGGCTAAACCTGCTCTGGGCTTGTGGGACCATTCAGATTTCAGAAACAGTTTCTTCTGTTACAGAGCTATGTGGCCAAACCATCCACAGATAATATATTAACATCTGGGTATGTACGTGAACTGTCATACCACAACACCATGATGATGACCAGCAAATGGACACATGCTGTCATATACTCCGTAGGCCTTGATCTTGAGGAGGCACTGAGCATGGCAGGTCTGGCCATCTCTAAGGCATTTGAGGAGGTCCCTGAGCTTGCAGATGAACTTTAAGTAGTGAGGAAGAGGGAGGTAGTGGGGCAGGGCAGAGGTGGTGGTGTAGAGCAGCTCCACTTGTCCCTGAGACATATTACTGAGTGTTCCCCATATTGCAGGGAAACATACCAACTGATAGCTGCCACAGCCAGAAGGCCATTCTCTAGAACCCCCATGCCCTTCAGCTACCATTTGTCAAGTTCTGTACCTACCCAGACCCAAGTTATTTGTTCCTCAGCCTGCCTTGTGCCAGTTAAACTTGTCATTATTATTAATAGTCTAAATTAAATGTTACATAAACATACAACATGTGAGTGCAAAAAGGAGTTTTTTCTATGAATTTGGTTGAATATTTTGAAAAGATTCAATGAAAATAAGTTGCTGAGCAATGGTTAAAGTAGAAAAGCAATTATAAAAATCTAGAAGGACTCTGCACTCAGTTTGCCTAACAAAATGTTTTTGCTTCCTTTTAAAGAAATTATCATTGGAAATAGTAAAGGATGTATAATGGGCATGGTTCATGACAGAAAGATTAGGCCAAACTCCAATCAACTGACCAACTTTCAAAGAAAAAGCCTGGGTTTTATATCAAAAACTCGGCAAAAGAATGCAGTTACTTTAATTTAAAATAAAAATTTCAATGTATGTGTCTACAATTTTTTTTATGATTCATTTCTTTAACCAATGTCTTCCATTAGCCAACCAATTCCCTGTCCTTATTGCATTTGATAAAAGGGTCTCTGTGGAACTTCCTCTTTCATCATTATTCTGTTGAGATCCAAGAGTTTAGAATTCCCATGATTAGTCTCTTGTTTGAGGTATCAGGCAGTAGCATTTCAGGAAGGAAGAACTTCTAAAGATCTTGTATAATCCAATGCTCCTTTAATTCTAGCCTAATTATGACAAAAAGGGACAGGTATTCCTACTTATCAGCTCAAGGTAGCACCACTATAGTGATAGCCTAAACCCAGTTTATAAATCTCATACATACTAGCTTTGCAAATGAGATTCTTAAAAAAAAAAAAAAAAAGAAAAGAAAAGAAAAGAAAGAAAAAGAAAAATTGAGGTTCTTGATAAATGTACAAGCAGTTTCAGAATTTGTATTCTCTCCATTTGGGGCATGAAAGTTTGCTTATTTTATATCACATAATTTCAAATTGCCTTAATTCTAATTTGCAAAAAATCAAGATTGCCCTATATCAGAAGTAAGTCTCTACTGCTGGGGCAGTAGAAGCAAGCATCCAGAAGAAGACCTTTAAACATCTCTCTTCTTTTTTTTTTTTTTTTTTTTTTTTTTTTTTTTTTT